>NC_136978.1:14711859-14736859 GCF_032717465.1 Coenobita brevimanus
CGCTCCTCATGGGGCAACGTAGGATTAAATAATGGATCTCTCTCTCTCTCTCTCTCTCTCTCTCTACTGTATATATATATATATATATATATATATATATATATATATATATATATATATATACTTACGCTGATTTCGTTAAGGTTAGGCAGACTTGGCCCTCAGACGATCAACAGAACTGAAGTGTGACCCTTGGGAACGACTGAATTATAACCCAGGAAACCATTCACAACGCTCGGTGGTAACTACATAACCAAATAACAGGGTGATGTGGAGCCTGGTATGGTGCCCCTGCTATAACTAGGTGGAGAGACGCCATCCAGGAACCAAAACTCCACACTTTTCCCCACCCCTAGCTGTGGCGAAGCGCTGTCAGCCGCAAGGGAACATCGACGGTTCACTGTACAGGACGACCCCGCAGGGGCTGTTGCTTGCCTGTGGTAGATAGTTCTTCTCAGTCGCACAGACCGGGTTTGATCAACAGCAACAACTTGTTTCCGTGTGAAAGTATATCAGTATAACAGTTGTTGCCAAGCGTGTCATACCTATTTAGTTGCTACATGACTCTGAAAAATACGTAGATGACACAGTAAGGCAAGTATGCAGAGAGTAATGTGTAAAACTTAGTCACTGGATAATGGACTAAAGTGACATGAACTGATTACTGGGCTCATTCGGTGTTGTGTAGCTCACGTAGGAAAATAACGGATCATTTCGGCTGCCTTGTTGTTCCTAAATAGCATTGTTCCATGGTTATTATTGATGCTTATGGCTTGTTGTGCACTCTTCGAACTGTTTATTGACCCTTATAATCGGTCTGCGTACTGCCGACTCAGTTACTGATAGCTATAAATGAAATTTTGGAATGGGTATGCGGAATGAGATAGGTGACATGCTAGTGGGATATGCTGAGAGGAACCGCCTGAGTGATTAACACGTTCTTTCAAAAGAGTTAGTGGACTTGGAAGGGATCATATGGTAATAAAAAAAAAAAAAAATCCTCACTGACAAATCACATGCCGGTGCAGTAAAAAGTATAACTGCAATGAATGCAGTGAATGTAGCAAGAGATTACAGAATGGTGAGAAGCCAAGTAGTATTAGATCTCACAAGAGAAATGGCTAACCTGAAAGAAACAGCCAAACCTTGTAGCAGTAAGGGAGAATGCGGCAGAATGTAGCTTGTTAATATATTATAAACACTCGCAGTTGAAGGATGACGTACATAAAGAACAAATTAAAGAAAACTTCACGAGAATAGTAAGTGAGGTATCTGTAGATTACAGGCAGGAAACGAGACAATAGCAGCAAGCTCTCTGAAAGTACGAATTAACTTCTAAGGTAGAGAAGAAACATAGTTATAAGGACAAGAAGAAATCACAGTGAAGCAGCTGAACTAAAGAAACTATCAATAATAAGATGGAGATATTTGAAAGTTTGATACGAACCGAATTGAAGAAACTTAAGGAATGAAAGAAACGTGAGGGCAACCAAGTGGAGGTTTGGTATGGGAAGAAACAAAACGTTTTCTCTCAAAGAGAAGTAACGAACAATAGAAATGAAGTGGTCAAAATAGCAGAATAATTTTATATAAAACTTTACAGTTGCAGTGCCGAGTTCGATGAGTCACTGCAGGCTAGTGAAACATTAGGTAGTCTTTCCATGACAGCAATGAAGAGGAGTAATGCAGAAGGTGATGCTGGTATCATGATTATCTTTGCATTAAATGAGCTATAGCTGTAATGCTGTGTTTTTAAGGCGACTTCTCGTCGTAAAAACACTAGCTACTGAAGCGGGGTCCTCTTTCTAGACCGGAAGTAAAGCACTAACAAAGGAACAGGACATAAAAACCAGGCAGTATACCGTATCACATCTATTACCTAGGTCCTACTAATAACAGTACACACAGAATTATATTTAGGATACAGAGTCACAGAGATACAGAATTAACACTTGGCTTCACAGAATAATCGTACGCACTACCATTATCACACAGGGAGATTGCGAATATTCTTTAATAGGGTTCTTGTCACTTGGAGGTAATATACAAATGGGGTTGTTCACTTTAGGTTCTTTAATGGGATTCTTATGTCACTTGGAAATAATATATAAATGGGGTTGTTCACTTTTAAGGATACCGAGATTGAGAGTCTGGTTCAGGGTCCTGGCCTCCTGCCCTAGAGGGTGTAACAAAGCCGTCAATACGCTGTTACCTGGGACTGATTTAATTTCAGTCCCACCCCTATTCTGTCGATCACTGCTCCGCCCGCACAGTAGTTCAGTTCCCCTGATCACATGGGGTTGGGGCACTTGCGGGGAATAGGGGCTCAGGGCCGTGATGCCCTGATGACCCTCTTGCCCGGGGTCACTAACCTCACCAGTGTGTCCTCCTGGGGTGGTGGTGGGGTGGCGGCTCGGTGGTGGTGTGGGGGGTGGTGAGGTGGGAGGTCCTGCGGCGGGCACGGCGGGCATTTTAATAGCAAAGCTATTTATGAAATGGTTAGAAGCCAAAGTTGTACCTGATAATCTCGAGAAACCTGCATTTATTATTCTACTTCACAAAAAGTGACATAAAAAAAAAAAACAAAAGTTTCATCCAATTGGTCTTCTACCTGTTGTTTACAAACTTTTCATATAAGTCCTATCAAACTGAATTAGTCCTAATTTACAGTAGATGCAAACCGGCCAAGAGAACATGCAGGATTTCAAAGTGTTACTCGACAACAAACCATATTCAAGTCAGGGGATCGCGAAAACTTTAGAATATAAGAAACTTTTGCGCATGACATCTATTGATTATGAGAAAGCATTTGATTAAGCTGAAACAGCTGCAGTGATAACAGCGATTCGATGACAAGTTGTTAAAGAAACTTGTATCAAAGTACTAAAAGATATTTATAGAAATAGCACGACCACCATAAAACTCCATAAGGACAGCCTGATAATACCAATAAAGAAAGGTGTTGTTAGAAGACGTTTTCAGAAATTTTGACTGGGATGACAAAGGGATTAACACAAATGGCGAGCGATTGAACAGTCTTAGATTTGCAGCGACATATAGTCCTTTCCGGCGAGTCAGGGGAGAAATTACAAGAAATGATAGGTGACCTCAACAAGGAGAGTCTGAAGGTAGGATTGAAGACGAAAGTTACGTTTCACAGACGCGTTTGTAACCGTCCTGTAAAAATAATTGAAAAACTAGAATGTGATGAGGAATACACATACGGTACTTAGGGCAGGGAGTTCAGGCAGACCCAGTCCATGACAACGAAATCAAACGAAGAATAGAAATGGGGTGGATAGCTTTTGACAAACCAGGTAACTAAAGTACATGAGGGATAAACAATTACTGTTATGCCAAAAAGTAGGCTACATAATCACAGTGTCCTTTCTGCTCTAACTTTCATTCATTCATTGCCAGACGCCATGTATCCCAGACAGGGTGGTCAAGGGCTTAGAGTTAATTGTTTTACAGGGAGGGGCACTAATCCTCTACCAACCCCACTTGACGTAGGGATGCCAACAGCATCTGGTGTTCCCAGGCGGTCACCCATCCAAGTACTAACCAGACCCAACGTTGCTTAACTTCTCTGATCGAACGGGAAACGGTGTACTCAACGTGGTATAACTTATGGACCAGAAACATACAGCCTTGGAATGTAAACTTAGGAATGCTCAGAGACGAATGGAAAGGATTATTACGGACCGCACGGGGAGGTAAAATGAGTGCTTCGTGGAACACAGAACAGTAGAGGATATCATCACAAGAGTCAAAAAATATAAATGGATGTGGGTAGGTCACGTCCTTCGTAGAACTGATGGACAACCACGGTAACCATAGTGGCAGCCCGGAGATGGAGTGAGAAGAAGAAGCAGACAAAAGACGAGATTCGGAGATTCACAGGGATTGGAGGAACTAATTAACAGCCAACAGGTTAGAGTGGAAAAAAATGGGAGCAACCTTTGTCCTGCAGTGGACTGACTCAGGTTGCTGCTGCTGTTGATGATGATGGCGATGAACTGGCTGTGCATTCTGCTAGTTGTGCTGTTCTTTTTTAGCCGACAGTTCACTCGACTCGCTGTGCTGGTGCTCAATATAGCCAGATGTGCACTTTGCTTAGGAGAGATATGTCATCGTGACACAGGTACGACGTCAACAACGCGTTTTAGTACAATAAACTAAACGTGGAAGCAATCCTTCGATTAGGTTAAACAGGGCTCTGACGGCATTTTAATGGCAAACACCAAATGCTTAACATAAAGGTTTATTTGGTGATTATCATTAATATTCCTCTGCCTCTCCATGCCTTCTAACTGAACACCCGTTTCAGACCGAGGACATAATCATTTTATTCCTAAAAGAAAAAAAAAAAAATTTTTGGCTTCCGAGAGTTCTTCTGAACTTTTCAAGACCAGAGTACTTTCACGTGCTGAATAAAGCGTCAGATGCTGGCAGTGATGCAACACAGATAAGGTAGTCAGGCTGAGAGACATCCCGCCACGTTCTCCTTGCGTCCACTTATTATCTCGTGATAAGGAAGACCCGCCACTATCTCCTCCCAAGACGTGGCACTGCGAGTCAGTATTTGGCCAGCACCTGTTAAAGCTGCACATATGGTAAGTAGAATCGTGTGTGTGTGTGTGTGTGTGTGCGCGCGCGCTGAAGCTCGAATTTTTTTAGAATTACGCACATTTATCCCCCTCACTCAAACTTTTTTTTTTTTAATCTATTTATCCTTGGTACTTCTAAAATAATATATGAGTACTATTTTCACTCACGACTACCCCATGGTAGTAAAAGGGGTTAACAAAGGCTTTATCTAACCCCTAATGTTCAAATCTTAGACGAACAGAATCGTACATAGAGAGAGGGGGGGGTAAATATACATGTCATCGTAGTGAAAGGGTTCAATACTTCGTTCCTTCATCTCTGACAGGATCGGGACATACAGGGTCGCATTTTGAGTGCCATAGTAGGATTCGTAACAACTTTTCCTTAGCCATTTATTCTGCATGTCAAACTTTAACATTCTCTTGCACTTTATTCGGTAAAATTTTATATCGATATTGCATCAGTAACATACAAAACTCACACTGCCTTATTTCGCTTATATGAACGGATAACTACGTTTAATTTTTAATCACACTTCGCGAGGCAACTATCAAACTACCGACAATTTCTCTAACTACTCGAATCCGATCAGACGATTGAGTACCGCATTTGAAATGCTGGTCGTATTGGAGGATTAATGGAGGCTATATTATATAACCATTCCAGTTCGAATATCTTTCCTAATCTATAAATGGTAATCTGGGTATGACAAGAATAAAATACAAGATGATCACACACACACACACACACACACACACACACACACACACACACACTACGGGAGAGAAGGAAAAGAGGAGACATGATTATGCTATACAAATGCGTCTCAGGGAAAGACAAAATAGACATAAATGAGTATATAACCTATGGGGAAGCATCAGCAAGAGGACATTGCAAAAAATATATATAAAAAGAGAGGTGATAAAGACGTAAGGAAATTCATTCTCCCGAGTATGGCAACTGATCAGAGAAATGCACTATCGAATGAAATAGTGTGTTCCAAAACAATTCATACATTTAAGGATATGTATGATAAAAGTGATTTAATACAAGGGACAGTACGAGCTTGACTCATTCCTGTTAAGATACAATTAGGTAAGCACACACAAACACACACACACACACACGTGTAATGAAGAGTAACTATCCGCTGTTCGACTTCTCCATCGCTGAATTCACCATCCAGACGCATTTATTAAAACTGGGAAAGGCCTCTCATATTTTAGGGGCTGATGAAAGTTTTTATTTAACGCATGCAGGTTAAAGTATCGCTGGATATAGAAAGAATATATTATAGAAATAGTAATGGCAGTTAAGTTGTTAATACCAACAGTTCGAAATTCGAATCCCCCATCCCTGAGTTCATCACACTGCTTAGAATCTTCTGAGATTGACATGTCGCCGGATGCGATACTCAACAGTTTAGAATCGTTAGTCACTGAGGTGAGCAGAAATCTGTTGGGCTGGAAGAGCTATTTGTATTCGTTAAGTTTGTCGGAAGGCAACCATTATGAAACGCGTCGTATAATATCCGTAGATATTAATTACTTTCACTGTAATTGGACTTGTTTTGAGGCAACTGATACGTTACCCACTAAACTCTTCAATCCAGTGATCCCCCCCCCTTTTTTTTTTTTTACTTATTCCAGCTACTCGTACTTACAAACAAATTTATCCAGCTTAGAGTTGTCAATCTACAGCGCTCATTAACCCATTCAGTGCAAAAGATCCTTTCCTAATTCAAATAAAATCGTCTGGAGGTAGAAAAAAAAATACATTACTGGATTCAGAAAGTTAACTGCTTTCGTGTTCTGACAGATTTAGGGAACTAAACATTTTATTTACGGTACTTTACGTAACTTACCCTAATATACACTCTTATTTACGACCCTGAAATAGTGAAAGTCAATGAAAATGTTTGCGTATTGATCTTAATGCTATTTTCTTAAATGACTCCTTATTGCCATCGATGCGCTTAAGGTAGCTTATCATTTTAGTTCGTAAATGCATATATAATGACGTTAACAGCATCTCACACCCTGTGAAGTTAACAGATACCAGGTACCCTACTCTACGTGGAGTATACAGTATATGTACATGGAGATAAATGAGTAGGCTATTAAAAAATGTGTGCTCTAGCAATATTAATTATATATATTCATTGAAACCCGGTTCATGCAGTATGGGTTCTCATAATTGATGGAATTTCCCCTTGCTGGAGAATTTGTATACTGTATTTCAATTATTACCCTATCAGAGTAGCACTAAAACCAACACCCAAAGTCCGGGGGGCTGAAGGCTCCCCGACGTGGGTGGACAGGAAATGAAGGTAGATGAGTGACCTGGGGCACGAATATAATGACCAGTACATGATTGCCATCACTTGCATTATGCCATATGTTACACGCTGGGGGTGATGTGTGGCCTGGTCATTCACCTTGTTTCATACTACTACTACTCTATGCAGATCTATCTACAAGGACTGGCTGAAATGTAACGTGAATATAACGTTTATCTTTGCCTATGGTCGTGAATTTTTTCAACCCGGTCTAAAGCAAAACTTAGTATTTTGTGATGACTTGTAAAATTCTAGGTAAGTTAGCTCGGACTGATTCGACGAAGACTTTTTATGTGATATATATTATACTTATTGATATGAAGTCAAAGTATGAAAACCTTATTCCTCAGCACCATTCGTTCGTAGTGCGCAGACTTACATGTTATGTTTGATCAGACCTGTTACATCACTTTAGTGATTTCAGTGGAAGGCTGGAGATAAGCCGTAAGTAAGCAACGAGTTCTGGTGGCGGTCCCAGCTTCGTTTGGACGTGAACCTTGTGCAGTGCGGGCTGAAGTTTCCCTTTTCCCACAGTTCACCTAAAATGCCCGCCGAGACCGCCACAGGACCTCCCACCTCACCACCCCCCAACCACCGCCGAGCCGCCACCCCACCACCACCCCAGGAGGACACACCGGTGAGGTTAGTGACCTCGGGCAAGAGGGTCATCGGGGCATCCCGACCCTGAACCCTTATTCCCCGCAAGTGCCCCAACCCCAGGCGTTCAGACAACCTGAACTACTGTGCGGGCGGGGTAGTGACCGTCAGACCAGGGGTGGGACTGAAAAGAGGTCAGTCCCAAGTAACACCGTCTTGACGGTCTTACTACACCCTCTAGGGCAGGAAGAGGCCCAAGGGCAGGAAGAGGCCCAAGGCTACGGCCTTAAAAGAGAAATAGACACAGGCTACGGCCTGACAAAGTGTGTAAAGGGGAAGGTGACCCCAGGCTCCGGCCTTAACACGCTGAGGAGAGAGAGTTGCCTGTGTGCATCCCTCTCCAGTTGTACTTTGGCTACGGCCAGAATACTGTCCAGGGCAGAGAGACCCTGCTACTGTACGCGTAGCGCTACCCAATTACGGAAGCGGCGACTCGGGGCCGGCCTCTCGCCTAAGCAGACGGGTGATCCCGTTTCTCCGTTAGTCGTTTCCCGTACGGGCAGACACTCAGCTACGGCTGGGGCACGTACCAGGGTGGAGAATTCCCTGATGGTAGGATCTGTCCGTATTGGAGAGAGTGCGGCCCTTGGGCCCCTCGCTCCGGCTTGTTCCCTACTGCGGGAGGAACACCACGTTGACGGCCTCTTGCCTCGGCGAAAGGGCGACCCCGATCACCCTACTGGTGTCCCTCGCATGCCGGACAAGTTCACGGCACCAGCCAGAGTCCATACTAGGGGAAGTGGAGCCCCACCTCAGCCCAATGAACACACTCAGGGAACCACGAAGAGCGTGAGTCTCCCTCAAGCCTCTTTCCCTCCGGGGAGCCCTTAGTCGCCATCCAGGCTTCTTGGCCAAGCGGAGGCGTTAAAGTGGTGGCAAGGCCCGATTGCGGAGTTGCCGCCCACACCCGGACGCTCCTTAGCACTGTTGGAGCCCTACAGGAGTCGCTGCCGCAGCCCAGCCCTGACGGCGCCTCTCCCCCTGAGCACCTGCAGCCCCCGGACGCCCAGGCCTTCCACCACGGTCCCCGACGACGGCGACCTAGGCTCTCTCACGCCCCGGCAGCAGAGGAAGCAGGCCCGAATCCTCCGCCTGTTCGGTCCTAGTCTCAAGGGCCCCCGATCAGGTCGAGGCCCCCAGACTACAGGGCCTCCCTGCACCCCACCAGCGCGGCCATAGGAAGGAGCCGCTCCTCAGGTCGAGGCCCTAAACAAGGGAGCCTCCCTGACAGTAAGTACCAGTGACCCAACTACCCAAGAAACACGGGTAGAACAGTGACAGTGACAGTGACCCCTAATACAGTGACAGTGATCCAATGCACAGTGGCAGTGTCTAATAAAAGTTATATTAAACAGTGATATCGTAGTAAGTCGTGCTTAAACATTAAACAGTTCAGTTCCCCCTCTCAGGAAGGAAGCGGGGAGTTTTCTGAGGAATTGAAGGTAGGTGTATGAGTGAGCCGAAAGGCTAGTGAAGTGCTCCCCTGCGATTAGGTGACAGTGTCGGATGTCGCCATACGCATCCTACCTTTATTATAGTAACATCTCCCCCACAGACTCCCGATCACAGTGAATGTAAGTGAAACTCCCCTGTTTATTATTATCCACCAGTGACATGACAAATGTTCTCCATTGACCATCGCAGTGAAGTGATATCTCTTCTCAATAACAGTAACCCATATCCCTGACTGCCCTGTGCCCTGTGTAAAAGTATATTGGATCCAGTTATAAGTGTATTATTGTATCTCTGTGTTATTGTGTATCAGATATTGTGTATGAAGCGCTGCAAGGGATAGAATTTAAGCAAGAGATGTGATTCGGTGTTCTGTCTCTTTTTATGCCCTGTTCCTTTGTTAGTGCATTACATCCGGTCTAGCCAAAGGACCCCGTTCCAGTGCTCGTGTTTTTACGACGAGAAGTCGCCTTAAAAACACAGCATTACACTGGTGGCAAGCGGTGGTCCTAGAACCGAGTAACGCACGGAGGAACACAAAAGGGAACTTACAATGGCAGCTAAACCGCACATCCAATTGCCGAGGTTCAACCCGGACCAGTGTGACATAGACGTATATTTGGACATGGTCAAACCCCTCCTGGACATAGGGTTTGATTCAGACAGAGAAAAGATCGCTGTCACTCTACCTAACTTGGGTAAAATAATCACTAGTGTCACACCAAAAATCGTCCCAGAACTGTCATGGGACCAATTCTCACAAATAGTGAGACAGGCTTTCACGCCATCAATAGGCCGAGTTGTCGCTCTTTCTCAACTCGACGCCCTCACCTACGATGGAAACCTGGATGACACATTCACCCGGGCTAGGCGCCTCGTCAGCGCCGCCTATCCTGAGGCACCACCCAATGCCCGGGATATCCATACATTCAATGCACTGTTGAGAATCCTCCCCAGCATAGTCAGGGAGCATTTCTCAATCTACGACCCGTCAGGGGACATGGAAAATGACCTACAACTCGTCCGACGTCTGCTCGCCGCCCGCCCCACACCACAGCCACTCCACGCGGTGACACGTTTTCCTACAAGGCAACAACCCCCTTCCAAACCTAAACTGCCGCCACATCAGCCAGCTACTGAGCCGCCCACAGTCCCTAGAGCTTACCCCCAAAAGAAGCGCTCAAACCCGAGGGAACAAGGAAACCTCATCACCATCAACCCCTGGGAATTCACGGCTTGCAGCCGCACCTGCCCTCTACACGACATTAGGGAACAGCTCAAAGCTAGCAGGCACAGAGGTTTTCAACAAGGGCGCAAGAAAGTCTCCTTGGCCGCCGCCGCCCAGGAAGACGACACACCAACGCACACCCTCTCAGGAACAGACGACGACGACCAAGAGGACACCACTCCACAGCAAATGGATTTTTAGGCCCGCCCCCGCACCTCCCCATGGTGGCGGGGGCCACCTCACACAACTACAGACCCCCTGTTTACGATAAAATCTGGCTAAACGGGGTCAAGGCACGTCTACTAGTGGATACAGGAGCAGCCAGATCGTGCCTCTACTCCCACTTCTACTCCCGCCACATGGGTGCATTCGGACCCCTCTTCCCCACCTCAGCCAACCTCGTCGACGCAGGGGACGGCCCCCTGCCTATCCGTGGGGAAACTCAGGCCCTTCAGACCCACACCCATCAGCAAGTATCCACTAGCCACCCATTCATCATATTCGACTCAACATGCAGTCAATATGATGGATATTTAGGGCTGGACCTCCTCCAGAAATTACATGCCACCATTGACTGCCATCAACGCTGCCTCCACTTCAATCCAGCCCATCACAACCAACCAGCAGTGAGGACTAAGAAAAAAAAAACAAAAAAAAAAAAACAAAGAAGGCACACCAAAAACCCACACCCCCACACACTACCATCAGACACTCACCTGTCCCATACCACAGACACACCTACACCCTACCCAGCCCCTCACACCACTAGACTCCCATCCCCACCACCCAGCACTCATCATCTACATCCTTCCCCATCTTTTCCAGCCACTGTCGCCTCCTCTATCACCATTCCACCACATCATGAAGCTTGGGTAAAACTTAACAAACCTTCCCATACCTCCGTCCTCTTCTCACCATCCATCCCCACCGGACCACTCTCCTCCTGTCTAGTAAGCCCTACCTTCCTTCCCCCACATGCCCAAGAAATCCGTGTCGCCAACCTCGCTACCACACCACTAACCTTACCAAGAGGACTCATCATCGGCGACACTGAAGAAGCAGAACCATGCCAGACGCCGCCCCCAGATCCGCCCACCCTACCCACCCTACCATCACACCTATCCCCAGCCCAAACCAACAGCCTCCGACAACTCCTGGATTTTCAAGATCTATTCTCATCAGGCCCGACCGACCTTGGCCATACCACCTATCTCAGCCATGAGATACACACAACAGGACCTCCAATTCGCCAACCATCACGACGGAAAAATCCTAAGCAACGAGAGGAAGAAGACCGGCAGGTCCAGGACATGCTAGATGCCGGCGTGATCTCCAACTCTACTAGCCCATGGTCCTCTCCGGTGGTACTCGTTAGAAAAAAAAATGGGACAATGCGCTTTTGCGTTGATTACCGCCGAGTAAATGATGTCACAGTCAAAGACGCCACTCCCCTGCCACGTATCGACGACTCCCTAGACTCCTTACATGGCTCAACATGGTTCTCCACTTTGGATCTACAGTCGGGGTACTGGCAAGTCCCTGTGCATCCCGACGACAAACACAAAACCGCCTTTTCCACATCCAACGGCAAACATTACAAGTTCAATGTCCTCCCTTTTGGACTCTGCAACGCTCCTGCCACATTCTCCCGTTTAATGGAGTCAGTCCTTAGCGGTCTAACTTGGGAGACTTGCTTAGCATATCTCGACGACGTCATTGTTTTCATTCGTACATGGGCCGACCACCTTCACCGTCTCAAGCAAGTGTTTCACCGCATACGCCAAGCAGGACTTAAACTGAAACCTACGAAATGTGTGTTAGCAGAGAGATCTGTTTCCTTCTTAGGGCATCTAATTAATGCAGAGGGCATCTCACCAGACCCAGAGAAACTTCGAGCCATCGCAGATATCCCACTCCCCCGCGACGTGCACGAAGTCAGAGCATTTCTGGGGTTGACATCATATTACAGGCGATTCGTCAAAGGATTCGCTGACATCGCAAAACCCCTCCATGAACTAGCAAAAAAGGGCGAACCCTTTCTATGGACAGAGACAAGACAAACAGCCTTCACCACCCTCAAATCAAAACTAACCACCTCGCCAGTTGTCGCATTCCCAGACTACAATCTTCCCTTCCGCCTCTATACCGATGTGTCCCTCATCGCCATAGGAGCTGTCCTTGTGCAGGTACAAAATGGCAAGGAACACATCATCGCCTGTGCCAGCCGCACCCTTAACACGGCAGAGCAGAACTACGCGGCCACAAAACGTGAATGCCTAGGGATCACCTGGTCCCTAGAGTACTTCAAATCCTACATCTCGGGCACCCACGTAGTAGTCATCACCGATCATCAATCCCTACAATGGCTACGACAGTCTAATACAAATAACGCCCAACTGATAAGCTGGCGGGAAACCCTCGAAGAATACGACTTCGAAATTGCATACCGACCAGGCAAGCTACACACCAATGCTGATGCCCTATCCCGTCTCCCAATCAACACCATCAAAGAAGAACCCGACCTGGTTAAAATGTGGTTTGACAAACAACGCCCCACTTGGATTCCACAGGCCACATTTAACAAACTCCACCCGCATGGCGAACATCTTTTTGACCCAAACGGACACATTGTCCTCAGCCCAGCCACGACCCACGACACCATGCTCCACCTCCATGCCCACAACGGCATCCACCTAGGAACTAAGAAGCTGCTACAGATATTCAACGATATGTACTGGACTCCCAACCCATCCACCATCGCAAAGAAGATCATACAATCATGCCGAGCATGCGCTCTTGGCAAAGATATCACCCGAACACCAGGCCCTACAGGAAAAGTCACAGCACAAAAACCGTGGCAACTTCTCTCCCTAGACGTCGTCGGCCCCCTCACACCAAAATCCGGCTATAAGTACATAATTACTTTCGTGGATGTGTACTCTAAATTCATCATCGCCTGCCCAGCCAAGGACCACACTGCACCGTCAATCGCCAACGCCCTCACCCGACATGTTTTCCCTTATTTCGGGATTCCCCAGGCCATCCATTCGGACAATGCCCCTGAATTTACGGGGAAAATATGGGAAGAACTTGCCAACATCTTTGGATACAGCATCTCCCACTCATCTCCCTACTGGCCCCAAGGCAACAGCGTATGCGAAAGAAGCCACCGCTCCTTGATGAACCAAGTCCGCACGCGCATTACGCAAACAGGAAATGAAGACTGGCCTGCACACGTTAAGATCGTGCAATGGGGGTTAAACACGTGCCCAAGGGAAGATGGAATAACCCCGCACGAGAGAGTGTTCGGGGAACCACCCCTACTCCTACCCCTCCGTCACCACCTACAACCGCCCACTCCACCCTCCAGCACCGACCCTCTCCACCACCTCAAACGCCGCCTCCACCACCTACACTCAAAGCAGGACCTAGCACCTGACACAACCCACTCCAACCCATACACACCTGGCCAATCTGTGGTGGTTGCAAATCTCCCTACCCCACCGAAGACCGCCCCCCGATTCAATGGACCTTACAAAATTGTGCGGGTGCCTAATCCTTATCAAGTCACCGTGGATCAACAAGGGCAACACCGCACATACAGAAACCGCCACGTGCGTCCCTTCAACCCACCCGCCACCGCCCATCCCCGCACTAAGCCTACCTCCACCCAGGCCCGCACACCTGGCCACCCTGACCTTCCTCAACTTCACCCCCCAAACTCCTACTACTACTCCTTTTCCCCCCCCTCCTCACACTCTCCGCCTACCAGCTCTCCACCAAGCACACCATCACCGCAACCACCTCCCAACACCCCTACTTCACCACCAGACACTCACCCACCAAACACCCATCCACCCACCACCCCACCCAGGCCGCCCTCGCCACCACAACTGCCCACCTCCCCCGAGAATCACCCCAACCCCACACCCACCACTGACCTCCCCCATGACCACTCCCATTATACATGTCACACCGCACCACCAACCATCCACCCACCTCACCACCGTACACCCTCACCGCCACCACGCAATCAACCAGCCTCACCACCCACACCCACCATAACCATGACCACCACCAGATCGGGACGACTCTCACGCCCACCCACGAGATACACCCCGACACCCCCACCCAACACCCACTTATCCCAGAACCCACCATCACCACCCACCCCCAATGCCTCCCCCATAACCTTACCCCTCCGCCAAGCATGTTGGAACTTTCCTAACTCCCAATTCCCCAAAGTACAATGCCCCTCCCACCACACTAGCCCAAATAAAAGCACCACCCTCCCATCACTCTCCAGCATTCAAATCTCATCTCCCCACCAGGCACCATTCCCCGAGATGAAGATAACCAGGGTCCGATGGCAACCTCACAACCACCCACCAACCAGAATCAGAGGCACCCACCACCTGCTACGCCTCCTACGCCGGACCAACCAGCCGTCCTCCCTCCACTTCACGCTCTGCCCCCACCAGGGGCCCAATCAATTCACCACGCACAGGGTCAGCTTCACCCAACACCTGACCCCGGCCTACCAGACAGCCACCTCCACTACCTACCACCTCCAGTCACGGGGCCGTGACTTCAACGACGCGGAGGGTGGTAAAATGCCCGCCGAGACCGCTACAGGACATCCCACCTCACCACCCCCCACACCACCGCCGAGCCGCCACCCCACCACCACCCCAGGAGGACACACTGGTAAGGTTAGTGACCTCGGGCAAGAGGGTCATCGGGGCATCCCGACCCTGAACCCTTATTCCCCGCAAGTGCCCCAACCCCAGGCGTTCAGACAACCTGAACTACTGTGCGGGCGGGGTAGTGACCGTCAGACCAGGGGTGGGACTGAAAAGAGGTCAGTCCCAAGTAACACCGTCTTGACGGTCTTGCTACATCCTCTAGGGCAGGAAGAGGCCCAAGGGCAGGAAGAGGCCCAAGGCTACGGCCTTAAAAGAGAAATAGACACAGGCTACGGCCTGACAAAGTGTGTAAAGGGGAAGGTGACCCCAGGCTCCGGCCTTAACACGCTGAGGAGAGAGAGTTGCCTGTGTGCATCCCTCTCCAGTTGTACTTTGGCTATGGCCAGAATACGGTCCAGGGCAGAGAGACCCTGCTACTGTACTTGTAGCGCTACCCAATTACGGAAGCGGCCTCGGGGCCGGCCTCTCGTCGGAGCAGACGGGTGATCCCGTTTCTCCGTTAGTCGTTTCCCGTACGGGCAGACACTCAGCTATGGCTGGGGCACGTACCAGGGTGGAGAATTCCCTGACGGTAGGATCTGTCCGTATTGGAGAGAGTGCGGCCCTTGGGCCCCTCGCTCCAGCTTGTTCCCTACTGCGGGAGGAACACCACGTTGACGGCCTCTTGCCTCGGCGAAAGGGCGACCCCGATCACCCTACTGGTGTCCCTCGCACGCCGGACAAGTTCACGGCACCAGCCAGAGTCCATACTAGGGGAAGTGGAGCCCCACCTCAGCCCAATGAACACACTCAGGGAACCATGAAGAGCGTGAGTCTCCCTCAAGCCTCTTTCCCTCCGGGGAGCCCTTCGTCGCCATCCAGGCTTCTTGGCCAAGCGGAGGCGTTAGAGTGGTGGCAAGGCCCGATTGCGGAGTTACCGCCCACACCCGGACGCTCCTTAGCACTGTTGGAGCCCTACAGGAGTCGCTGCCGCAGCCCAGCCCTGACGGCGCCTCTCCCCCTGAGCACCTGCAGCCCCCGGACGCCCAGGCCTTCCACCACGGTCCCCGACGACGGCGACCTAGGCTCTCTCACGCCCCGGCAGCAGAGGAAGCAGGCCCGAAACCTCCGCCTGTTCGGTCCTAGTCTCGAGGGCCCCCGATCAGGTCGAGGCCCCCAGACTACAGGGCCTCCCTGCACCCCACCAGCGCGGCCATAGGAAGGAGCCGCTCCTCAGGTCGAGGCCCTAAACAAGGGAGCCTCCCTGACAGTAAGTACCAGTGACCCAACTACCCAAGAAACACGGGTAGAACAGTGACAGTGACAGTGACCCCTAATACAGTGACAGTGATCCAATGCACAGTGGCAGTGTCTAATAAAAGTTATATTAAACAGTGATATCGTAGTAAGTCGTGCTTAAACATTAAACAGTTCAGTTCCCCCTCTCAGGAAGGAAGCGGGGAGTTTTCTGTGGAACTGAAGGTAGGTGTGTGAGTGAGCCGAAAGGCTAGTGAAGTGCTCCCCTGCGATTAGGTGACAATGTCGGATGTCGCCATACGCATCCTACCTTTATTATAGTAACATCTCCCCCACAGACTCCCGATCACAGTGAATATAAGTGAAACTCCCCTGTTTATTATTATCCACCAGTGACACGACAAATGTTCTCCATTGACCATCGCAGTGAAGTGATATCTCTTCTCAATAACAGTAACCCATATCCCTGACTGCCCTGTGCCCTGTGTAAAAAGTATATTGGATCCAGTTATAAGTGTATTATTGTATCTCTGTGTTATTGTGTATCAAATATTGTGTATGAAGCGCTGTAAGGGATAGAATTTAAGCAATAGATGTGATTCGGTGTAGTCTCTTTTTATGCCCTGTTCCTTTGTTAGTGCATTACATCCGGTCTAGCCAAAGGACCCCGTTCCAGTGCTCGTGTTTTTACGACGAGAAGTCGCCTTAAAAACACAGCATTACATCACCATCCGTCCTTCAGGTGACAGGGTGAGACATAAGGGACGTTTAACTAGGTAACTCCATCATCCGGTTTCATCGGTGCCATCGCGTCAAAGATTCTGTCCATTTTTTTTTCTTCTTAAAGTCTGGATGGCAACGTCATCGTCCTAACTCAGACAAGCGGTGAACGAACTATAATCACAAAATAATAAAACAGTACAAAGAAACATGAACTTCCCATGCCTTAGTGTTTTTGCTGTAAAATTCAGATGTGAGTGGAGAGCGAGAGAGGGAAAGGGTGACCAAGGAAAGGTCGAGGGATGGGGTGAATACAGAATAGGCAGAGGAATGACGGTGGTGTGAGGTAAAGAGAGGCTCTGATAGCGGAGGTCGGGGTGGCATGGATTGTTCATGGCTACCGCTTCTCTGATTTAAGCGCTTCGTTATGAATAGATAGATGAAATTTATTCCTGCAATTTACTGTGGGCTAAATTTCCAAAAACAACCAAGAAAAGGACGACATATAACCATGGCTACTGATATTGTCATTAAATTGCTTTTACATCAAATACTCTTCTCTTTTTCCTTCCATAAACAGAAGTTCGTGTCGCTCTCTTCGTTATCTGACATACGATGCAAAGACTACAGAGAAGGAATGAGTAATTTGTGTGTGTGCGTGTGTGTGTGTGTGTGTGTGTGTATAATTCACCGGGTCGGTCGGGATCACGTGATGGTTGTGATCAACAGCTCTTTACCCTCCCGGAAGAGATCTGAGAGCTCATATAGTCCGATCTCAGGCCAAAACCTTGACCTTCACACACACACACACACACACACACACATCGCCTTGTTCGAGGGGAACAGTAACCACCCGCTTCGTCAGTGAAACTTTTCCCATCCCGAGCAAGGCGCGAACCCCCGTCTTAGCAAATGCTAGGCGACAGCGTTACCACTGAGCCGGCGAGCGGTGTGTGTTCTTACCTTACCTAATTGTTCTTACCTAATTGTATCTTTACAGGAATGAGTCAAGCTCGTATTGTCCCGTGTCTTAGACCATATTTATCGTACATATCCTTAAATTTGTGAATTGTTTTGGCACACACTATTTCATTCGGTAGTGCATTCCATTGATCAATTGCTCTGTTTGGGAAACTGAATTTCCTTACGTCTTTATCACCTCTCTTCTTATGCAGTTTTTTGCAGTGTCCTCTTGCTGATGCTTCTCCATATGTTAAGTAATCATTTATGTCTATTTTCTCCTTTCCTGATATGCACTTATATAGCATTATCATGTCACCTCTTTTCCTTCTCTCCTGTAGTGTTGGTAGATTCAGTTTATTTAGTCTTTCTTCGAAGCTTAGGTCCCTTAAGCTTGGTATCCATCTTGTAGCGGCCCTTTGAACTTTTTCAATCTTGTCTATATGCTTTTTGAGATGAGGACTCCAGACTATTGATGCATATTCCAGGGTTGGTCTAATGAATGATGTTATTATCCTTCTTAGCATGTCTTCATTTATGTATGTGAATGCTATTCTCATATTTGCAAGCAGTGTATACATGTTCCGTACCTTCTCGCTGATGTGGTCAGCCGGAGATAGTCTGTTATTGATAATCACACCTAGGTCTTTCTCTCTTTCTGATGTGTATAGGGTTTTATTTCCTAACTTATAATCCCAATCAGGTCTTTTTCCACTTTTACCAAACTTGATTACATGACACTTGTCCACATTGAATTCCATTTGCCATGTACTACTCCATTCATGAAGTTTATTTAATTCTTCTTGTAGCTCCCTACAAGAGTCTGTGCTAGTAATTCTCCTTTGTATTTTTGCATCATCTGCAAACATATTCAGATAGCTGTCATTTCCAGTGTTACTGTTTATATCATTTATGTACACTAGAAACATGATTGGTGCCAGCACCGAACCCTGTGGTACTCCACTAGTCACTTCTTTCCATGATGAGTAGTTTCCTCTTAGTACTGTCCTCATTTCTCTTTTTATGAGAAAGTCTTGCATCCAACAAAACAGTTTGCCTCGAATTCCTCCTTGATGGTACAGCTTCCATAAATGTCTTTGGTGTGGTACTGTGTCAAAAGCTTTCTTGAAATCTAAATAGATAGCCTACTGTCCACCCATCCTTCCCTTTCCTGTATTGTGTTTGTTACTCTGTCATAATAGCTCAACAGATTAGTAACACATGATTTTCCTTTTCTGAAGCCAAACTGTCTTTCTGTTATCATACTGTGTTCTTCTAGATGATTTACCCAAGCTTTTTTTTATAAGTTTTTCTAATACCTTGCTTACAACACTGGTCAGTGATACTGGTCGGTAGTTGAGAGGATTTTGTCTATTTCCTTTCTTGAATAAGGGGACTATATTTGCTTTTTTCCAAATATCAGGTAGTTTCCCTTGACTCAAGGATTTCTTGAAAATTAAAAATAATGGTTTACTTAACTCCTTTGCACATTCTCGTAACACCCAACATGAAATTTCATCAGGACCACTTGCTTTTCCTCTGTCTAATCTACTTAACTCCTCCTGTATTACTTTTTCTGCTATTTGTATATCTGGTAGTATGTGTGGACATGCGTGTTCCACATATTCCCTCTCAAAATTTTTTTTCTTCTGTAAAAACTAATTGGAAATTCTTATTTAGTGCTTCACAAATATCTTTCTCTTGTGTATAAGTGATTCCCTCGTCCGTGATGAATTGTATTATATCTTTTACTTTGGTTTTGCTTCTGATATAGCTGTAAAACAGTTTTGGTTGATCACTACTTTTATTTATTATATCCTCCTCAAACTGTTTTTGGGCTTCCCTCCTTATTCTTGTATAGTCGTTTCTTGCCTGTTTGTAATTATTATACGCCCTTTCACTATTGTGTCTTCTGTATCTATTCCACAACAAATCTCTTCTTTCTTTTGATTTTTTACATTCTGTATTGAACCATTTCTGTATTTTCTTATCTGCTTCTTTGTGCTGTGGGATGTACTTCTGGACTCCTATTTCATAAAATTCACAAAAATTTTTATATACAGCATTTAAATCTTGTCCTCTCAGCTCATTTTCCCAGTCAACTTCTAAGAAATACTTCTTTAGGTCTTGATAATTTCCCTTTTTATAGTTTAGTCTCTTTTTGTAACTGTCATTGCTGTTTACTATGTCATATGCTATCCTGAAGTTATAATTTAGTACTGCATGATCGCTTTTGCCGAGTGGAGGGTGATATATTAAACTGTCAATGTCATTTTCTTGCCTAGTAAATATTAGATCTAGCACTGAAGGTACATCAAGTCCTCTTTTTCTAGTGGTTTCCCTCACATGTTGCGTTATTAAAAACTCTTGTACGAGATCCAGGAGCTTTTGGTCCCAACAGCTTTCTTGGCTATTTATATCTAGAGTATTCCAATTTATATTTGTATTGAAATCCCCAGTTAGTATAATTCTTTCCGATTTCTCTTCCATTTTATGTAGCAAGGATCTTATACTCTGAATTGTACTCTCTGCCAGGTCCTCATATTCGTCTCTTTCCCAAGTGTTTGATCTGGGTGGCATATACAAATTGGCTACAATTACTTTACCTTCAGATGTGTCGATCTCTACTGCAATCAGTTCTACTTGTGATGGTATATCTAGGTTTATTTCCTTGACTTTTAGATTTTTCTTAGTTAATATTATAATTCCTCCTCCTTTTTTTAAGTTTCTGTCTCTTCTCCATATATTGTATTCCTCTAAGTTTAGTATGTCATTGGATATCCTTGGTGTTAATTTTGTCTCAGTTAGGCATATTATTTGTGGTTCATTTTCTCTGACATAATCATTCATCTCTAGTAATTTAGATACCATTCCATCCACATTTGAGTACATCAATTTTATCATCTTGTTTATATACTTGTCATGACATGGTTCTACTAACTTCCTCCTTTTTCTTCCATCCTGTTTGTGTACCACTTTCGTACCTGCAACCCTATTACTTTGTAAAAAAATTTCTTCTTGTCCTCTTCTGATCTTCCCTCATTTTTTGTTTTTGCTTCCTCCCTTTTCTCTTTCAGTAATTCCAGTTCCTCTTGTGTTAGGCATCTTTTTATCCATACATTTTTGAACTCCTCTTTTTCCATAAGATTCTTTGCATTTTTTAGTATCTCTTCCACAGTGTTTACACTCTGGAAAGTCACCTTTAGAGGTCTTGTCTTGCTTTTCTCGTATTTCCCTAACCTTTTGTGTTCCTCTATGTCTTTACTACAGATTTCCTCTGATACTTCTTTCAGTAAGCTCATTACATTTGCCATCTCCTTTTTGTCTCTAGTGATTTTGTTGTTAATTTCTTCCTCTTCTATACCAGTGATTACTATTGATTTATTTATTTCTACTGAATCTCTGACTAACTTTGGATTGTTTTGGATTATTCTTTTCACTTCCTTTTTAATGTTTTTTTCCTCCACCCTTGTTTCTAAGTCTTTCTTTACTTTCACCATTTCAGCATACGTGGTTTCTACATCATTTTTGTAGCTTTGCACAGCTTCATTCACCTGTGTTATCTTCTCCTCAATATCACTGCTCTGGTCCATAAGACTGCTTGCTTGTCTAATTGTCTCTGTGTCATTTTTTAACTCTTCCATAACACTCTCGTGATTAACTACTGTACTTCCCATTTCACTCACTTTCTTCCTAAGGGTATTCAATTCCACTGTTAGTTCACTGATGGTTGTGTCTTTCTTATTGGCCTCCCTTCCCAGTTTTTCTATCTCTTCCTTTTGCAAGTGCATTTGCTTCTTTATTTCATCCATTTCATTTTTGAAAGCCATTTCTAGTTTGTGTACACGTTCAACCAGTCTATTGTGAGTCTCCACTTCAACCAGTTCTTGGTAGAAATCATCATTTTGCTTTTTACTTTTATCCCTTTTCTTTTCCAAATTTGTTATACTGAAGTATGTATCCATTTTGTAATACTAAATGAGGAGTATGCACTTACACTTTCCGTGTAATTCACCGGGTCTGTCAGGATCACTTGATGGTCGTGACCGTCAGCTTTTACCCTCCCGGAAGGGAGCTGAGAGCTCATATAGTCCGATCTAAGGGCAAGGCTGTGACCTTCACACACGCACACACCCATCCTCTTGCTCAAGGAGGACAGTGACCACCCGCTTTGTCAGTGAAACTTTTTCGCATCCCGAGCAAGGCGCGAACCCCCGTCTTAGCAGATGCTAGGCGAGAGCGTTACCACTGCACCAGCGAGCGGTGTGTGTGTGTGTGTGTGTGTGTGTGTACCTAGTAGTAGTATACAGGATTTAAGTCAGGTTCGTGTTATCTTTTCTCCATATTTATATTTATCGTGTGTGTGTGTGTGTGTGTGTGTGTGTGACGTCATCCGTTTACGTGGAAATGGACAACTACATCTCGAACATTTGGGGTCCAGTACATTACAAAACTCTAGCATTACTGCTGTAAATTTTCAGAGAGGAATGTCTCTTTCATGGTCAGATATGGTACAGTTACAAAAGGAGAGGTGTTGTGCCAGGGTCAGAAGTTCGCATATATTTAGCCTTTCTACATTATACCTTCCTCTACTGGCTAATATTCTTGAGCTGTGAGAGGTTTGGTATGTTTCTCTTTGATATGAATCTTTAGAGAGGAAAATGCACATGCCCTGTGTGTGAAGTAGACGCAGTAGAATAGCAGGCGAACTTTTGTCACTGACTGTACTTATCAGCCAGGTGGAGGTATGACATGTGATATCAGTGACAAACGAGGGACACGTGGCAGCTGCAGCCTACCACCATAATACGTTGTTGTACACTCAGCGACAATGTTCTCTTACTACCCCACCAAGTATATTTACACTTGATGCATGTTCTTCACTTTTCTCCCTGGCGCATCATTATCAGGGAGGAACATCTGTGAGCAAAGAAACATACCAAGCCTCTCTCAGCTAAGGGATATTAGTCAGTAGAGATGTGTACAGCAGAGGTGAAATATTAGGCAAACTTTGGTCTTAGCCTATATGAATCATCTCCGTACCTAGCTCTCCCATCTTGTGTTCCTTCATATATCTTGTTATATTCATGGCAAAAATTTTGCTGAAAATAATTCATCATTATATTTCAGATACCCAGTGAGAATGTTCAGCGACGAAGAATGAAGCAAATGGAAACAGAACTTGACAAAATATAAAACTGAAATATAAATAAGTTCAAAGCGTCACTCCGACGACGTATTTTACTCTCGTTACTGCAAGACTTTTCTTCAACTTAGGTGAGCCCCTTTAGTCGTGAAGAGGTTAAGAAATACATTTACCTACTAGTTCGAAAAGTCTACCCTAAAGTGAATAACATCTGAAGATAGAAAAAAACTGCTAAAAAAAAAAAAAAAGTTATTTGTTGGAAAGTATTAAAAACATAAAGTGTGAGATCCTGTGCAGCTTTCACTACGGCTGGTGTATTTGGAGATTTTACTCAAGCTTATACAAGGCAACTTTGTATAACAGAAAAATTCTAGGTACTTCAAAACCGCCCAGAGTAACTCTACTCTTTCTCTGCTACCGGCATATTGCGCCCAAGGCATACTTCGTTCTGCCGTGAGAAATATTGGCAGTCAAAGGGCTAAAATATACTGTACATAAATCCTGAAAAAAAAAAGTTAAAACAATAAAACATAAAAAAAAATGTCTACCGTGGTGACCATGATAGGTCGGCTGGGTGACGGTCTTGTGCTGACGGCGTCTCTGCAGGAGGACGCCTCGGCCACTAAACTGTTGGAGCCACAAGCCAGAGCCAAGCAGTTGCTGAAGAAGCTGCACTACACCAGTCCACCCAGGGCATCGCTAGAAGCACCTCCATTCACTATCCAGTGGGTAAACTTACAATGATTATTTGCTTACTTAACTGATAAACAAAGCATTTGTACAAAAGTATGAGTGATTGAAATGAATCCAAAAATAATCGGAACAGTCTGCTGAGTGTTGTGGGGAAGATTTTTAAAAGACTTTTTAGGAGCAGATGTGTAGATAAATATTTGCAACGAGAAAAGCAGTAGCGATGTGAGGATTGCAAGGTATTTGATATGAATGGATCTGACAAAAAGAGCATTAAAGAGGAAAAGATTATGGAATGTTTCACCGATGTAGAGTGAACAGTAAGCTTTTAAGTGTTGTAAAGATTTTTTTTTTTTTTTTTAATGGTATGAATGCATGGATGTCCGAGTGTTTCAATATTAGTGTTAGAGCGAGACAAGTGCGTTAAGTCAGCGCAGGCGGGCAAACACATGAGTGAGCAAAAGTAATACCTACTACCTTCTCTTACTTCCTAAGCCAGGGTATGATGAGAGTAAACTAATAAATGTTGATAAAGCACGTAACTCATATTAAGATGTGCCTGAGAATGACGCGAGACGAACTGGTGGAGTAGTTTAAGCCCCTCGTTCAGTTAGAGAAAAGATAGGTAAATATGTAAAGGAAGTGAGAAATAAAATGGTATAGGGAAGGAAGGTGCCTGGTGTAGGTGAAATCGGGGTACAAGTGTGGAGGCTGCAAGAGGACTGTATTGTGTCAGTGTTCGTACTGACGTATGAGAGTGAGACTTTGGAATGGCATTAGAACGAAAAGTCAGGAGTAACAACAGTAGGTAACGGGATTATTGAAGAATGTATGCGAATTGCGTAGAGTGAAATGGGAAAAAAAAATGTGGTGTGGAAGATGTGGAGTAACGAACTCTTATTGACATGTGCGGTTAAAGAGTGTTCTTAGAGGGTACCATATGGAGACAATGGATGTAGATAGTGGTTAAAAGGTATGCAAAAGTGAATTTTAATATCGGAAGATGTATGGCGGACCAAGAAGGTGGGTGGTGTGAAGAAAAAGGAGGAATGGAAGTTGAGTGGAGGCTAGGGATCGGAAGAGAAATCGACTTGGTTGATGCACATGGCAAGGGTTTGGTACTGTTTTTTAAGTCTGACAGCTTATACGAGGTTTGTATATCTCTCCATTTGTCTACCAAAAACTACAAGGTGCAAAGGGACCTATGTGTATATAGCCATTTTTCTCAATCAGTAGCATCTCTCTCTCTCTCTCTC
>NC_136978.1:14741859-14959359 GCF_032717465.1 Coenobita brevimanus
CAGCCCTGAGGAACATCACTGTTGATAGATCTAGGAGAAGAACGATTGCCGTCTACAACAGCACCTACAGAACAACCAGAAAGGAAGCTATAGATTAAGGCACAGACAGAAGGATAGAAACCGTAAGGGAGCAGTTTGAAAATTAAAGATTTATGCCAGACTCAATCGAAAGCCTTTGAGATGTCAAGTGCAACGGCAAAGCTATTGCCAAAGTCCCGAAAGGAGGATGACCAGGAGTCTGAAAGGAAGGTGGGAAGATCGTCAGTGGAGCGTCCCTGACGGAACCCATACTGATGATCAGAAAGAAGGTTGTAATAGGAAAGATGTTTTAAAATTTTTCTGTTAAGAATAGACTCAAAAACTTTTGAGACAGAGGATGTTAAAGCAATTGGATGATAGTTAGAGGGCTGAGAATGGTCACCCGTCTTTGGGACTGGCTGAATGAGAGCAACCTTCCAGCAAGAAGGAAAGGTACAAGTTGAAAGGCAAAGGCAAAAGAGTTTACCTAGGCAGGGTGTAGGCACAAGCACAGTTCTTGAGGACAACAGGAGGGACTCCATCAGGCCCATATGCCTTCTTTGTATTGAGGCCAGTGATGGGAGAAAATACATCAGCTGAAGAAATTTTAATGTCAGCCATGAGGAAGTCAGTGGGGGGAAGTGATGGAGGAACAGCACAGGAATCGTCTAAGGTGGAATTAGAGGAGAAAGTCTGAGCAAAGAGATCTGCTTTATCAGTAAACGAAATAGCTACACAGCCATCAGAGGGTTCGAAAAGCAGAAGGAAGGATCATGAGGTAAAGTTGTCAGAAAGGTTTTTGGCAAGGTGCCAGAAGGAGCAAGAAGAATTTGAATTGGAGAGTTGAGAGCATTTAGTATGGATGAAATTATTTTTAGCAGAGCGAAGAACAGACCTACTGTAGCATGATTCCAGGCAGAAACATATAAAAAGATGAGATTCAGGGGTGGGTTGGCTTCAGCACCTTTTATAGGCCCTCTCCTTGTTGCAGACAGCATTAGAACAAGCGTGGTTAAACCAAGGCTTTCTTGCATTAGACAAAGGATATGAGAAAGGAATGTAAGCTTCCATGCCCGAGAGAATAACCTACGTAATGCGCAAGGCACACTCAGATGGTTCCTGGCCATGGAAGCAATATTAATTCCATGAAAAATCAAAGAAGTACTGCCTGAGGGCCTCCCAATCTGCGGCTCCAAAATGCCACAGACGACGTTTCCTTGGAGGGTCCACAGGCCGTACCGGAGTGATAGGACAGGTTAAAGTAATAAGGTTATGATCAGAGAAGCTCAACAGAGAGAAAAGTGTTTGGGTGTGCATGTGTGTGTATTTGGGTGTATTTACCTAGTTGTGATATACAGGAAATGGGCTATGCTCGTGGGGTCCCATCTCCATGTCTCAACCAGTCAAACTTTGCATTAAACTCACTTTTGGACTGGATGATCTCTTTGTTCAAGCGATTCCCCAGATCAATGCATCTTTATGGAAAACTGTATTTTTGATATCTTTTAAGCAACTTGTCTTTTTCAATTTCTTTCCATGTCCTCTTCTTGCTCACCCATCCCATACAAACAGGTCTTCTCTGACAATTTTGTCTACTCTCATCATGGCCCTGAACACTGCAGTCATGTCACCCCTCTCTTTTCTTTCTTCTAAGGAAGAAAGACCCACCTTTTCTAGTTTTATCTTGTACGATAGCTCTGACAGGCTGGGGACCATCTTGGTTGCTGCTCTTTGTATTCTTTCAATCCTGTTTATATCTTTCCTTTTATGTGGGGACCACACCACTGCTGCATATTCTAACTTGGGGTTGACCAGAGCCACTATCAATTTTATCATATCATCCATGTACTGAAATGCCACTCTTATGTTTGTCAAGAGCTTATAATGTCTCTCTGACAATCTTGTTAATGTGTTTTTCAGGTGCCAAATTTTCCTGGACCAACACTCCCTGGTCCTTCTCCTCTCTCGCTTTTGTGATTGGTTCCCTTCCCATCGAATAACTCAGTGATGGCCTCTTGGTACTTGTACCCATTTCAGATATTTTGCTTTTTTCTTCATTGAATTTCATTTCCTATACCCGGCTCCAATTGTAAATCCTGTCCATATCTTCCTGTAGCATTTTACAATCCTCTTCTACTCTCCTCAAGACCTTTGCATTGTCTGCAAACAGACTTGCATAATTATTCATTCCATCCACCATATCGTTTATACAAATCAGGACCATTACGGGTACCAGCACTGAGACCTGCAGGACTCCACTTGTTACTTCCCTTCACCCTGACATCCTGTCCTTTATTATTGTCCTCATCTGTCAGTCTCTCATCCACTCCAAGTGATTCCCCTTCAATCCTCCTATGTGTTCCAGGTTCCACATTAGTCACTTATGGGGTACATTGTCAAAGGCTTTCTCCAGATCTAAGTACACACAATCCACTCAACTATCTCTCTCCTGTAGGACGTCAATCTCCCTTGAATAGAAGCTCAACAAATCAGAGACACATGACCTTCCATTTCTGAATCCAAACTGACTTTCTGCCAAAATGTCCATCCCCTCCAAGTATTTTATCCACCTGCCTTTCAAGATTCTCTTGCACAATTTTGCAACCATGCTGGTCAGGGACTTAGGTCTATAATTTAGGGGTTCTTCCTTACTCCCTTCCTTGTAAATTGGTACCACACTGGCCCTCTTCCATTCCTGAGGCACTTTCCCTTATTCCGGAGCACACACAATTAAACCATGAATCTTATCCACCGGTTGTTCTCTGCACTCCTTTAGTATCCAATTAGAGATCCTGTCAGCCCCTGGGGCCTTCCCTACATCTTGAGTTTCCAGTAGTTTACACACTTCCTGCACTTCCACTTTTATATCTTTTAACACTTCATTTCTAGTCACTCCCTCCCCCCTCCACAAAATCACTTTCCATAGTTAAAACCGATTAGAAACTTTTGTTCATTATTTCAGCTTGCATCACCGCGCTTTCAAAGAACTTTCCTTCTACTTTCACCTTGCTGATTCCTTGCTTGTGTTTCAATTTGCCATTGACATACTTATAAAACAATTTTGGCTCCTCCTTACATTTGTCAATTATACCTCTTCCAAAGTTTCTTTCTTCCTCTCTACAGATTCTTGTATATTCAGTTCTAGTTGTTTTGTATTCATCCTCTGTTCTATTGTTACTTTTCTTTCTCCATCTGTTCCATTCTGCATCCCTTTCTTTTTGCTATTGCACACCTTCTGTTGAACCAATCCTTTTTCCAGTTCTCTCTCCCACTTACTCTTGACACATATTTTTCCACACCCAAGGTGTTAAAGCCTAGAAAGATATCCCACTTCTTTTGTGTCTCTCTTGTTTCTCTGAATTCCCTTCGATCCACTTCTTTGAAAATTTCGTCAGTCCTGTAAAGTTTGCTTTCCCAAAGTTATATCATCCGTGTCTGTAAAACTCTTCTCTTGGCACCACATTTCCTTCCATCTTTTGGAACTCAATCACTACATGATCATTTTTTTTCAACAGAACACAGATATTTCAGAAATTCAATTACGTCAGTTCTTTGATTAGCGGTAAAGCTAGTTCAGCTGGTGTGTCATCACCTATGACTCTTGTCTCTTCTTTGACCCACTGGGTCATTACATTATTGCTATATTTAACAGTAAACTGCCCCACGAATCTTCCCAAGTCCCACTTCTCCCAGTTCACCTCTTTACAGTTAAAGTCACCCACCAGGATTATATTGTTGCTTTTCTCAGTAACTTTCTGTAGGTGTCTAACCATGTCTGACAACATCTCTTAGAATTCAGCCCCATTCCATGCATTTGTCTTAGGGGGGACATATGCTACAGCAATGTCTCTCTTGCCTTTCTCCCTGGTTTCTAGTTTCATATTTATCAGCTCTGCTCTACCTTCTCCCAGTTTCACATTATCCACATTTATGCTGTTCCTCACTGCTATCATTGCTCCTCCTCCCATTTTTTTTTTCTTTTCTATCTCATATCCATAGATTGTATTTGCCATCTCCCACTTGGATACCAATATCTTCTATTACTTTGGTCTCTACAAAGCACATACTATCTGACTCAACCTCGAGAAGTCGCCTTGCCGAGATTAAGCCATCTATGTTAGCGCATGCCACTTTCGATCCTTTTGCGTTGTTTATTATTCCGTCCTTCTCCCTTCCTCTCTCCATCAGTACCACTTCCTCAATTCTGATCCATAACTCTCCAATACAATTCTCTCTCTTCCTGCACTCTCTGGTCATTTTTTTCCATAGCTTCCTTGACTAGCTCCTTTATTTTAGCTTTCTTCCTCATTGCATCTCTCCTTATTCAAACATTCTTGAACCACTCCTTGTCGGCTAATTTCCACGTCCTGTTAATGATCTCATTTACAGTGACCTGTGACCAAAACTTAACTTTTAGTGACCGCTCCCCTCCCTCCTCGTATCTTCCCAACCTAAACACCTTATCAATCTCTTTCTGAGCTTCGCTGCCACCCTCCAAAACAACTGATACTATCTCCTTAGTCCTTCTTGGCTCTTCTCTTTCCCTCTCTGATCTTATTGGTACAGGCTTTCTTTCAATCCTGAAATTATCATATTTTTTTCTTATCTGCTACATCCCTGACTAGAAATTCTCTACTTTTCAGGGCCTTAGCCATTTCCTTCTCCACCTTTTCCTGGTTTTTCTTTCTCTGCTGTTCTAAAATTGTTATTTTTCCTTCCTCCTGAATTTTCTTCTACCGCTTGTGCTCTTCCTTGATTTTTCCTGATGTGTTCCTCATGCATCCTTGTTTTTTATTCATACAGTACTCGTTTAATTTTCATCCAGTCTCCCTCCTCTTCCAGCCTCTTATTTTCCCTCCTGAGCTGTTTTATTTCATTTGTTTCATTGGAGGTGTTCCTGTCCTGACGGCCACTGAACCCTGAGAAGTCCTGAAAGGATCAGACTTCTTGGGGCTGTCTTTGGAGAGTGAATAATATTACAGTATTTCATCCTATTATGCTGATGCTTGGTACTGATTCCTTCTCATTTTGCATGAATGGGACAGCATAGTATGAACTAGCAATAACTGCAGTCACAATACTACTAAGAATTAGGCTGCAGCTGGTTAACTGTACAGTAATTAAATCTATCTATCTGTCTATTGCCAGATGCTTCAATCCCATTCGGGGTGGCCACAAACAAATTGCCTCCACGTCACCCTGTCCCCCACCATTTCACTGCCCTGCTCCCAACTCACACACCCCTTTCTCATATACCTCTCCACCCCATCCCTCCATCTCATCCTCGGCCTCCCCCCCCCCTCCACCTCACTCACATACACTCTCTTCATCAGTCTTTCAGTTTCCATCCTCTCCACATGGCCAAACCACCTCAGTGTATTCCTCATAACGCTTCCTATCACATCCACATCCACACCACAACACTCCTTTATATCCTCATTTGTCAGCCTGTCTCTCCATGCGACTCCACAGGCTCCTCTTAACTAACTCATTTCCACTGCTCTCACTCTTGACTTGTGCCCTTCCAACAATGTCCAAGTTTCACTTCCATACATTAGAGTTGGTATCACAATACTGTCATGTAGTAACTTTATTAAATCAACTCCCTGTAAATAAAAGAAGTGGAATGCTGGAAAAAATTGAACAAAAATTTTACAGTAAATCTAGTTATATCTGCAGGATAATTGCAGCACAAGTATTTATCAGTCTGTCTATAACCAGACACAAGTAGCTCAAGCATAATGAGGAAAATAATGCAGAGAGACCTAGACGTTGCTTATTATGAAAGGCTTTGTATACCCACTAAAAAATTCTTCAGCACCCTTGTGGTGCGATACATCATGACACACAAACAATGCATTTCGAATTGCCAACACTACCAACAAAGTTAGTAGGGGAGTGAAAGATAGAAATGGTAGACTCATAGAGTAGTTGGGAGAAACCGTGAGCAAATGGAGAGAACACTTTAAGGAACTGTTAAACATAGAGAATGAAAGTGCAGTAATGTGAGTGTACGTGGCTGGGGAGAAGTGATCAGTAGGATGGAAGTAGTGAAAGCAATGAAGAAAGTAAAAATGGGTAAAGCCCCAGGAATTGATGGAGCGTGTGGTGAAATGATGACGCATTGGGGAGAGAGAGTAGTAGAATGGATATGGAAGATGTGCAGATTGGCCTGGGAGGGAGGTAGTCAAAGAGGATTGGAGGTCAGGTATAATTACTCCCCTGTACAAAAGAAAAGGGGAAAAAGAAGTGTGTTGTCATCACAGGGGCATTTGTCTTCTTAGTGTTACTGACAAAGTACTGTATATGGTAGGATACTTACTGACGGAGTAAGGGAAATAACAGAGGAATCAGTTGGAAATGAACAGGGAGGTTTTAAAAAGGGAAGAGGTTGTGTAAATCAGATATACATCCTTATGTCTTTAGTGGAAAAGTTTCTAGAGAAGGGAAAGATGTTGTATGCAGCCTTCATGGATTTGGAGAAAGCATATGACAGAGTGGATGGACAAGGAATGTGGAAAATATTAAGAATATATGGAGTAAATGGGAAGTTCTTGAATGTCATGTAGAGTACATATGAGGGTGCTAAACTTGCAGTGTGTGTGGATAGTGAACTGAGTGAATTTTTCTCTCTGAATGTTAGATTGAAACTGGGATGTGTCTCTCCATGGCTGTTCAATCTGTACATGGTTGAGGTTATTACAGAGATACAGGGTAAAGTAGTGGATGTTGGAGCAGCCCTAATGAGAGATGGCAGTGTTAGGAGAATTTCTGTACTGTCGTTTGCAGATAATACTGTGGTGTTAGGTGAAGACAAAGGGGCAACTGCAAGGCTTGGTGAATAAGTTTGGGAGAGTGTATATGAAATGTTATCTAAAGATGAATGTAGGGAAGAGTAAAGTTATGGTCTTTGGGAGAAATTAAGTCACTGAATGCACAATGAAGTTGGATGAGGAGGAAATGGAAAATGTGAGTACATTTAAGTACTTGGGTAGTGTGATAAGTAAGGATGGACGTTTGGAGGATGAAGTGCTTTCAAGGGTACAATAAGGAAGAAAGGTTGCTGGTTCTTTGAAAGCAGTGGTAAGAAATAGGGAAGTGAGCATGGAGGTGAAAAAGTCATTGCATGACAGTACGGTGATACCAACTCTAACATATGGAAATGAAGCTTGGACCTTGTTGGAAGGACATAAGTCAAGGGAAAGAGCAGTGGAAATGAGTTATTAGAAAGATGCACGTGGAGTTACATGAAGAAAGAGACTGACAAATGAGAAGGTGAAGGAGCATCGTGGTGTGGATGTGGCAGAAAGCGTTAGGGTAAATACATTGAGGTGGTTTGGATATGTGGAGAGGATGGAGAGTGAGACTTACAACGAGAGTGTATGAGAGTGAGGTGGATGGAGGAGAGGGCGAGTATGAGGTGGAGGGATGGAATGGAGAGGTATATGAGAGAGCAGGGTGTGAGCTGGGGGGAAGGGTAGTGAAATGGCGGAGGACAGGGTGACATGGAGGCGATTTGTTTGTGGCCACACCTTACAGGATTAAGGCATCTGGCAACAGACAGAGAGATACATAGACCAAATAAACATGGTTTCACTTCTGTGGGTCACCTCAAAGCTCATTGCACTCTGGGGTGATTTTTTTAGTGGGTATGCATGCTTGCATTTATCAGTTTTGTTCACTCAGTGGTGGTCAGCCATGCTGCACAGTCTCTAGCAGCACTTCTGTTCAATCCCTTAACACTTGTGTCATTTTGTAGGACTTTCTCTCAGGTCTTCTTTGGTCTATCTTTTGGTGCTCTAGCTTCCTTGTTCACACTCCAGTCTTATATGTAGTATTCATCCTCCATTATCTCAGCATGCCTAAACACTTCAATCTCCACCTAGGTGTCATATCACAATGCCTTCAGTACCCAGCCAATCTCTCAGCTACTCAGATGCAATTACGCCATTTGCAGTTCAGTTATTCAAGGATGCATTGCACATCCATTTGGCCATTCTTATCCCTGTAAGCTCAAACCCATGCATGTCCACCCTTTTACTACCTTACTCTCACTACCATAAAGTTTATGTTCCCTCATGAGAGAGTGGAAAGGAAAAATCCAGGACAGCATAATTTTGGAGGCAAGACAGTGGCTGACACCACTACCTGGCATGTGAAGACAAACAATGGAAAACTGAACTGAACTGAATACAGTAATGGATTCCTAGCAGCAGGTATCAAAGACCACATGCCACTAATTCAAAACACAGGTATCTGACTAACAATGGAACTGAAACAGGGAAAAAGATGTAGAAGTATTGTAGTTTCATCGTTGAAGTGGTTTTGGCATTGAAATGGTCCTGGTGTTGAAGAGGTCTTGGTGCAGAGGCGGCCCCGGCATAGTGGCAGCCCTGGCATGGAGGTGGCCCTGGCATAGAGGTGGCCCTAGCATAGAGGCGGCCCTGGCGTTGATGCGGTCTCGGAATTGAAGCGGTCTTGTTCTTGATCCATTCATGATGTTGAAACAGCTTAGCAATGGCTTGATTGGTCATTTGGTTAAAAGGCTTGACCCAGGAAGGGAGGAAAGGTTGATGTCAATGGGAGATCTTTAAATTATTCATACCATGAGGCCAAATGTTTAACCTGATAAGTGCAAGGAGAAAATAAAGGCCGGAAGAAACATGGAAATATCAATATTGAAGTACGACGGAAGCGAAGACAGTAAGGAGAGAAACACTGGACACAAAGAAGCCCCTTTTAGTCGCCTCTTACGACAAGCAGGGATACTGGGGAAGTATTCTTCCCTCCCCCCCCCTCCCCAGGGAAAAACAATGGAAAACTGACAAGGAAATAAGAACATTAGTGAAAAGTCACAAAACTGGGAGAACAGAAAGTACCACAAAAGAGATGATGTGTTTATACAACGTTCAGAGTTCCATGGCATGCTACTGTACTGAGAACAGGTACAGTATTCCCTCCACTATCCGATGTAATATAGCCAAAAGCATGTCCGGAAAGTGGGGCCGTCCGGATAGTGGGCCCCTGCCTCCTGGACTGGTACTTATGGACCCTAGCCCAGCCTGACTCAGAAAACCACCTACCTCTACTGGACATGCATAGCACCTATTTAAGACCCTATTTACACAAACAAGGGACAGAAAGTATGCAATAAATGAAAAGGAAGCAGAGAATGAGGAATTAGAAGTGGGCATGGAAAATATATGGAAGTATGCAGGGTACTATAGTGGTAGGTGGTGCCGACCATCATCCACTCACTGGATGTAGTGCTGCCTACTTCTTCCTTAGCCTTTATCATTCTTTTTCTGTGCCTGCCCTCCTCTCTTCCTATTTCTCCCATCTTTCCTGTCACTTCTTATTGCTTTTCTTTCCATTACAGGTGGCTTTACATTGAGTGACAAGCCAAATGGTTTCCTGTAAGCCAAGAAACCATTTACAACGCTGGGTGGTAACCATATAACCAAACCATACGTGCTCCCTACGTGTCCACAAGTGGGTTGGTGAAGGGTTAGTGCCCCTCCCTGTAAAACAAATAACTCAGAGTCAAATGGCCACCCCTTACGGGATTATGGCATCTGGCAATAGATAGATAGATACAGAGTACTTACAACACGTCCGTGGCCGTTCGTTACAAAGGTTAACCCACCTCCTCTAAGGCTCTGGCAGTGATGAATGTGCTCTTGAAGCATGTACAGTAATCCAGTGTTGTGCTGCACTTAATCCTTTGCACTATGAGTTATAGCCTGTGCACTATGAGTTTTAATTGTTTAACACTGCATATTCTGTTCTTGATTGCACCACGCCAGTTTCAACCGCCAGTATACACTCTGTACTTAATCTTTGCACTCTGAGTTCTAATTTCATAATACTGCAAAACACTATAAATTCCCATGTGGTCTAGTGGTGAGGTATTGCAGTTTATTCACTGTTAATTCACAAAAATGAGCATGTGCGGCACCCAGTGAATGAGCGTCTAGTCAGGATGGTAGTTAGTTGGTAACTAGGGAGGGATGAGGGAAGACAGGAAGCAAGCACAGACCGTAAACACAGCTGTTCAGCGCTGTGCACCAATTTCAAAGTACGGTTGAAAAAAATGTCGGATTTTTTTTTTTTTTTTTTTTAATGTATTTTGGCTATTTGGGGGTTCCAGAGCCCCAGGCCCAAACTGTCCGGTAAGTGGGGAGTTCGAATAGTGGACGTCCGGATAGTACAGCGATTACTGTATTTTGAAAGCTCGCTACATATATCATCATACAATCTAACCATTAGATCACCTGGCATTCATTTGGTTACTCTATGTGGTTACCACCTAATGTAGCAGCACAAATGGTTTCCTGGGCTCCATGAAACCATGTAATATGTCGCTCAGTGTAGAAAAGTCACTAAATCAGGTACAGTACCTTATTTGGGAGGTGGGTGCACCCACCTACAAGAAGTAACACTTTTGAAAAACCTTAGGTGAGTTTCATATAACCTAAGCATAATGGAGTTCTAGCTCGTCCCATCTAAGGTAATGACTCATGTGAGGTGTTCTTTCAAATCTACGGAGCTTGGTGACAGTTGTAGAGGCAAATGTGTCACTCTCTTGGGTGCCTGGCCCGACAGCCATCCCCACAAGAGAAAACACTTCTTTCTCTATTTGATGAAATTTTTAACTCAGGCTCCTGTGACTCTCTCTTGGCTAAATAAAATAATTTGGCATGAACTAGAACAGAAAACAGGAAGAAGAGTTGCCCAAATCCTTAGAGTTAATTTATTTTCCTTAGATACAACGCTGCAGAAAATACGACGAAGTGTAAGGGGACGCCAGCGGGTGTCTGGACTTAGTGCAGTTCAAACGGAATTGCGGGACGTCCATTCAATACTTCAAGATAACATTGACAATGTCCTGGAACGTGGTGCTTCCCTTTCAGGTACCATTTTGATCTCATTGGATAATTCAGTTAAAGTACCGTTACCCTTTATTTTTTCTGTACAGTACTCTCATCTCTTGATCATCAGTTAATAGCTCCTTGTCCTGTTATTGTTGCTGATTTACACTTTTCCTCCTTTGCCATGTCAAGTTCCTCATGCAATTTTACCACTACATGAGTGTTACATATGAGTATATAAACATACAGTATATCCTGTCTTTTCATAATCAAAAGTTTGCTGAAACTTCCAAACCAGCTGTGGCAATGATAAGTGTCACATGAAAGAATGAGATGGCAAAAATCACCCCCCCCCACACACACACACAAAACAAGAAACACACACACACACACACACACAGACACACACACACACACACACACACACAAACAAACAAAAAACACCCTCTCCACACACACACACACACAAAACATGGGCATGAGGAAGAAGGGTACTCTCCAATGCACAGAGAAGAATGAGAAAAACAAAGCAGGAAACAATCCTTTTAAGAAAGTGTCAGCAAACTTTGTGAAAATTCAATACATACTGTACAATACAAGTTTCTGTAGTTTGCAAAATCTTGACATTGTTATGTCTTTTTTCTTATATGATCTCTTCTTCAACCAGATCTTGAGACCCGTGCCAGTGGTTTGTTAGCAGTATCTCAGCAATATCGCAGCGATGCACGTTCTCTTAATCGTCGTTCCCTCTATGCTAAAGCTGTGGCTGCTTCCCTTGTTACTGGCATAATCATCCTCTATTTCTTTGTATTGTAACTAAGGTGATAATCAATTTCCTTGAAACCATAACCAGTTTAATCTCCTCATTATGAGGCTGTCTTGAAATAAGTTTATTTTTGCTACCTCCCTATAATACAGGTATTATTCAACCAAGGAAAGAACACTCACTCTGCAAGGATTAAATAGTTAGGTCGAATACTTCCAATATGTAAAGTGTCCCTTAACCTGGAAAAAATAATTTGGAGTTAGTAAGAATAAAACATGAGATCACCATAATGAGAGTGTAAATAGCTTAATGTACAGTATGACGACTCAAGAACGTGAGTAAAATATCCTGGTGTACAAAATGTTGTAAACCATAAAGGTGTGTGTAGGTAAGTGGTTTGTCTTAAGCACCACTTTACTTGTATCACAGAGCTATAAGTTGTCATGGAAGGGTCCTGTGTAGATTTAGGAAGTGGACAGTTATGCAATCTATGAAGTTTAAGCAAAAATATCGGGAAGACGGGCCATGCATGGTGAGGAGGACATCAGCACCTTGGTGTGGAATGATCAGTGGCTATATGACTCATTCTAGGAGATGGGTAGAAACTCCATCACATGTGCAGTTTGCAAAGGATGGGTGCACAAGAATGTAACAGCGTAAAAAGTAGATTGCATGACATAATCATTTAATACTACTATCTATCAATCTATCTATTACCAGATCCCTTAATCCTGTATGAGGTGGCCACAAATATATCGCCTCCATGTCGCCAGGTCCGTCCCCGGCCATAATACGCTATGTACAAAGATGCTCACAAAGTTTGACTTAGGCTGATGGAGTTTGCACTTGTAGTCGTGGCTTTGTAGTATGTCAGCAAGCTTTGTTACTCAGGGGAATAAAAGCAGCACAGACAATGGTACAGAAGTTTGCTCTATTTTCAGAGGTAGAAAAAACCGAGTGAAAATGGAATGAGTTATTGTTACCATGGCAGTGATGTGAATTTCCTTGCATGGTGGGGAGGACATCAGCACCTTGGTGGGGAATGATCAGTGGCTATATGACTCATTCTAGGAGATGGGTAGAAACTCCATCACATGTGCAGGTTGCAAAGGATGGGTGCACAAGAATGTAACAGCGTAAAAAGTAGATTGCATGACATAATCATTTAATACTACTATCTATCAATCTATCTATTACCAGATCCCTTAATCCTGTATGAGGTGGCCACAAATATATCGCCTCCATGTCGCCAGGTCCGTCCCCCGCCATAATACGCTATGTACAAAGATGCTCACAAAGTTTGACTTAGGCTGATGGAGTTTGCACTTGTAGTCGTGGCTCTGTAGTATGTCAGCAAGCTTTGTTACTCAGGGGAATAAAAGCAGCACAGACAATGGTACAGAAGTTTGCTCTATTTTCAGAGGTAGAAAAAACCGAGTGAAAATGGAATGAGTTATTGTTACCATGGCAGTGATGTGAATTTCCTTTAAGAGTAAAATTGTGTGCTTCATCTATCTATCTATCTATCTATTGCCAGACGCCTCAATCCCGTTTGGGTTGGCCACAAACAAATCGCCTCCAAGTCGCCCTGTCCCCCGCCATTTCACTGCCTTGCTCCCAACTCACACCCCCCTCTCTCATATACCTCTCCACCCCATCCCTCCATCTCATCCTCGGCCTCCCCCTCCCTCTTCCCCCCTCCACCTCACTCACATACACTCTCTTCATCAGTCTTTCACCCTCCATCCTCTCCACATGGCCAAACTACCTCATTGTGTTCCTCATAACGCTCCCTATCACATCCACATCAACACCACAACGTTCCTTTATATCCTCATTCGTCAGCCTATCTCTCCATGTGACTCCACAGGCTCCTCTTAAATAACTCATTTCCATTGCTCTCACTCTTGACTTGTGTCCTTCCAACAACATCCAAGCTTCACTTCCGTACGTTAGAGTTGGTATCACAATACTGTCATGTAGTAACTTTTTCACTTCCATGCTCACTTCCCTGTTTCTTATCACTGCTTTCAAAGAACCAGCAACCTTTCTTCCCTGCTGTACCCATTCAAGCACTTCACCCTCCAAAACTCCATCCTTACTCATCACACTACCCAAGTACTTAAACGTACTCACATTTTCCAATTCCTCACCATCCAACCTCGCTGTACATTCACTGACTTCACCTCTCTCAAAGACCATCACTTTACTCTTCCCTACATTCACCTTCAGATTCCATTTCTTACACACTCTCCCAAACTCATCCACCAAGCCTTGCAGCTCCCCTTCGTCTTCACTCAACAACACAGTATCATCTGCAAACAACAGTACAGGGAGTTTCCAAACACTATCCTCTCTCACCAGGGCCACTCCAACATCCACTACCCTACCTTGTACCTCTTTTATTACCCCATCCATGTACAGATTGAACAACCATGGAGACATGACACATCCCTGTTTCAACCCAACTTTCAAAGAGAAAAATTCACTTAGTTCACCATCCACACGCACTGCAGCCTTCGCACCATCGTACATATTCTTCACAGCATTCAACAACTTCCCATCTACTCCATATATTCTTAACACTTTCCACAATCCTTGTCTATCCACCCTGTCATATGCTTTCTCCAAATCCATGAAAGCCGCACACAACTTCTTTCCCTTCTCTAGAAACTTTTCCACTAATGATCTAAGAATGAATATCTGATCTACACAACCTCTTCCCTTCCTAAAGCCTCCCTGTTCTTCTCCAACTAATTTCTCTGTTCTTTCTCTAACTCTGTCAATAAGTAACCTACCATACACTTTTCCTATTATACTAAGAAGACAAATGCCCCTATGATTACCACACACTTCTTTTTCCCTTTTTCCTTTGTACAAGGGAATAATTATACCTGACTTCCAATCCTCCGGGACTCTACCTTCCTCCCAGGCTAATCTGCACATCTTCCACATCCATTCTACTACTATCTCTCCCCCATGCTTCAGCATTTCACCACACACTCCATCAATTCCTGGGGCTTTCCCCGATTTAACTTTCTTCATTGCTTCCACAACTTCTATCCTACTGATTTCTTCCTGTCTTCTCACCTCCCTCCTTCTCCCAGCCATTCCCCAGCCACTTATACTTGCATTACTTCCATCCTCTACGTTCAACAATTCCTTAAAGTGTTCTCTCCATCTGCTCACTTTTTCTCCCTTCTCCACTAGTAATCTACCATTTTTATCTTTCACTCCCCTGCTAACTTCACTTCCACCCTGTCTTACTCTTTTCACCTCTTTCCAGAACATTTTCTTACAGTCCCTCCACTTTACACTCAAATTCCTTCCAAATTCCTCATCGACTCTCTTCTTACTCTCTCTTACTAATCTTTTCACCTCTCTCTTTCTTTCTACATATAACTCTCTCTTCCGCCTCTCAACTTCTTCCACGCCCCTATTTCTCATCCATTCATTGTATGCTTTCTTCTTTTGTGCCACAGCCTGTTTCACCTCTTCAGTCCACCACGCTGTTCCTTGCACCCCCCTCCGTCTTCTCTTCCTTCCACACACCACATCACACGCTGCACACATTTCTTCTGTAAATATGCTACACACACCTTCCACGTCTCCCATCTGCTCCAATTCATACTTGCCCAATCGTTCCTCCACTTCTCTCTTATACTCTGCCTTTTTCTCATCCTCTTGTAACCTTTCCACTCTCCTTGCAACTACTCCTTCCTCTCGTCTTTCCCTTCTTCTATTTCTCCATTCTAATTGGACCTTGATTCTGGCCACCGCCAAGTAGTGGTCAGAAAGTCCACTCCCCCAACCTCTATAAACTCTTGCATCCATTACACATCTTCGCATCCTTTCATCCACACACACATAATCAATCATTGCCTTCCTTTCATTCATTTCACCACCCACCCTTCTCATCACTCGCCATGTATACCTGTGGATCATTTTATGCCTGAAGAGGGTATTGGCTACCACCAACCCCCTCCCAGCACAAATGTCCACTAATGCACTCCCATTCTCATCTATCTCAGCAGGCACACCCCACTCACCAACTATTCCATCCACCTTCGCATTCCCAACTTTACCATTCATATCACCAATCAAAAACACTCTCTCATTCCTTCCAAACTTTTCCATGCACACTTCTACATTTGTCCAGAACTCTTCTCTCACTCTTGTAGCACGATCTTGCGTTGGCGCATACACACACACAATCGCCCACATTTGTATTCCAACTTTCAACTTTACCCACACAATCCTTGACCCAACTGATCCATACTGTCTTATGCTCTTCTTCCATCTTTTACTCACAACTATACATACTCCTACCTTCGCCCTCTCATTCTCACCTACTGCTGCACATGTGTAAGAGAATTGTAATGCTCTGTAGAAGTAAAAAAATAGGTAATTAAGGCAATATTGGATGCATAATGTTACTAAGAAACTTCACCCCTTGCAGTTGTACAGTACGAGTATAATTAGAACAGCTAAGCACTGTATAACTGAGATGATGCCCACAGGTAGGCAATGATAATCCAAGCAGAGTGTGGGAGAGTTACTAGTGAAATACTACACAAATATGATCATGGAAGGGAGAGCCCCTGCAAGCACACTACAGGTATAATGGGATACAATCAGAAGGGAAGCACTGTGATGGTAAATTCTTGACTACAATAGTGCAGTGCCTTCACATACCTTCTCATCTTCCTTCAATTTAATTTTCACTATCTTTAATCTCTTCCTTTTCTCATTTATGTTTTACATTCTACATAGTACCCTATATAGAGTACAACTCTCACGTTTGGGGAGGCTCCCCACATACAGCTGTTCTCAACAAAGTTGAGTCAAAGGCTTTTTATCTCATTAACTCTCCTCCTCTTATTGGCTCCCTTCAACCTTGGTCTCTTCATTGCACTGTTGCATCTATCCCTTTTTTATTGCTACATCAATGATCATTGTTCCTCTAAACTGTCTGCTTGCATCCCTCCATCACAACGGTGGGCACGTAGTACCCGTCTAACAACCAACTCTCATCCCTTTTCTGTCCAACTCTCTCGTGCAAGAGTTAACCATTACTCCCAGTCCTTCCTGTATACAACAGGTCAACTCTGGAACTGTCTCCCTCTGTGTGTATTTCCAACTGCCTATGATATCCAGTCTTTCAAATGCAATGTGTCCATGCATCTTCAAATGAACGGATCTTGAATTTGGCTCCCTGTTACATTGTTTTTGTTTTACCTTGGAAGGAACAATCTTGTGGGCTCCTGACCTTTGGTTCCTTTTTCCTTACATTAAAAAAAAAAAAAAAAAAAAAAAAAAAAAAAAAAAAAAAAAGTACAAGCCTTCACTAACTCCTTCATTAAGAGAGCTCTTTCCAACACTGAATACAAATATCTGAAGGTAGCAAATATAAGCCACTAAAATTCATCATGACTGAACTAATTTACCAGGAAAGCGTAATAAAAATTTGAAATGTGTAATACTATTGTGAAAGAATACAAGTTCTATGCCTACAAGTGACTGTCATCCAGGTAATTAACTCCAGTTCAGTGATATAGTTCTGTTTATTCTTGCTACTTCCAAAGAATTTTGTTTAGCTTAGAATCAACTTTTCAAACTGGTAGGGTTAGACACTGTCTTCAATAATCAATAAATACGGGAGACCTTGCCTAAGTTGAATACATTTGTCTAAGAGCAGCAAGATTACATTTTTAAAATGTCCCTGGACTGAAACAGTTACAGCCATATGTCTTCTTATGGTAGTACTGTTATAAAATTAACATTAGGAAAGGATATGACAATGAATCTGAGCCCATCACTGTACAACTTTTTTTTTTTTTTTCAACTGGTGTATCCTTTTTTATTTATATTACTGCACAATTTTATTCATTCTCTACAGTGTAATAAACATTTTATGATTTCCTTGTATTTATATTCCAAAGTCTTTCAGTTTTTGTAAAGTTAATTATCTTGGAATTATATCACCATGGCCAGAGTGCAAGACACATTCACAACATAAACTCAGCAGGGTGCAACTAATGCATTTTCTGGTACAAACCTCATACAAAACTAGCAATATTCTTCAGTTATAAGGTATGATGGATACCTCTTCCATGTCTTCCCATTACTTGGTACTTTGGGATGACTGAGTCTGAAACTTATTCCCACATATATCAGAGGGAATGAATTCACCTCCCTGGAAATTAAACCAAGCACATCAGGTAACACTAATTGCTGTAAGTTAAGTAGTTCTAAAGATTTCATAATATTTCGTAATATGAATGGAAAAGTAGGGAATGCCAAGGAGGATCGAGTAGTTGATGAGAGGGATGTGCCTGCATGAGTGGATGAAAATGACTGCTCTAGTGGACAATTGTGCAGGTTGGTGGGAGCCAATACCCTCTTTAGGACAATATGATCAACAAGTATGCATGGTGAATGATGAGAAGAATGGGTGGTGAACTGAATGAATGGAAGGCAACAACTGATTACAAGTATGTGGATGACAGAATGAGAAGGTATATAAAGGATGCATGAGCATGCAGATGTTGGGGGAGTGGACTTTCTGACCACCACTTGGTGGTGGTGAAAGTCAAGGTTCAAGTGCTATGAAAGAACAGGAGGAGGGAAGGACTGGAGAAAGAAGTCCATACAAGGGAGGCAGAAAGGTTGCAAGAGGATGGAAAAAAAGTAGAATATAAGAGAAGTGGAGGAGCGAGTGGATAAATATGATTTGGAACAGATGGGGGACGTCGAAGGTGTGTGCAAGATTTTCACAGTAGAAATCTATGCAGGATGTGAGATGGTGTGTGTGGTGAACACAAGAAGAAAGGGAGTGCAAGGAACAGCATGGTGGGATGAAGAGGTGATGCAGGTTGTGACGCACAAGAAAGAAAGCATATAGTGAGTGGATGGGAAGCAGAGTCATGGATGAAGTTGAGAGAAGGAAGAGAGAGTTATATGTAGAGAGGAAGAGTGAGGTGAAAACATAAGGAAGAGAGAGTAAGGAGAGAGTAGATGAGGAATTTGCAAGGAATTTGAGAGTAAAGTGGAGGAAATGTATGAAAATGTTTTGGAAGGACGTAAAGAGAGTCATCTCTACCTCTATCAACACTACCCTCAGTGTTCATACCTCTCACCCTCTACATTCAGCTATCACCCTCAATCCTCTCCACATATCCAAACCATCCCAGTCCACCTTTTCTAATGACATCAATACATTAATGCCTCATACTTTCTCTGAACTTCTCATTAGCAATCTTAACACACACACCCTGATATGTCAATCAAGGATACACAATACAAACATATGATCAATATAATTTCTGTACATTTGAACCTACGAATACCCTCCTTTTACTTCCCAAGTTGATACCATACAGCATTATTTTCCTTGCACTGCATATGTCAAAAAGCCCTTGGCACAGAGGGAGGACCCTCTAAATGTTACGAGACAACCACTCCTACTGCACTACTTCCCACATCCAGCACATATATGAGTATGTCCCCCAAATAACAAGACTCTTTCACACATACACACTTAAGAAACCCTCAAGTAAGACAATTTTTTCCTAGCTTTGCATGCTCTCCTTTGCATACCTTACACTGAAAATCAATATTATTTTGCAGCATACCTCTGGTATCACTACAATTCTTTTTGTACCCACTTATCACAAACTGTGAAAACTGAGATATTTCCTACATCCTTGTGACAAACTGTACATGGCCATCCTCCTGCTATGATATACTGTACTGCCACCTGCCCTAGATATCATCAGTGCTGTTTTATCCATATTTAATCTCAGGCCCATTCACACCATCCTATCTCTCCACCTCCAAAATCCTTCTTCCACTATCCTCTCACTGTCCTCGATCAACATCAAGCCATCAAAATACAGAACTTCCCATGTGAGTCTGGTTTTGATGTCATGTGACAGAGCTTAAACCACCACAATAAAGCGATTAAAACTGAACCCTGATATACACCAACATTCATGGAAAACTCATTACTCAAACCTCTGTTCACTCTCACCTAGGTGCTAGCAACCTTATACAATGCCATAATCACACTAACCAACCACTCCTCAGTCACAAGCTTTCACAATGCACACTTCACCATCACTCTTGGAACTCTGTCAAAAGTCTTCTTCATATCAGCAAAAATAAAGTGCACCTCTCTCATCTTTCCTACATATTTTTACAATATATCAAACTAACTGGGGGAAAGGCTGACAATACTGCCAACTGTTTGCTGCAGCCGACATTTGATGGGGGAATTAGGATGACCCCAAGTTCAATTTATAATAAATCTTGTTTGGTAGACAAGTGAGGGAATTATACGTGCTCACACTTTCATTTGACGTAGGGTTTACAATTTAATCTTTGGTGCTGTTCAAATAAATATTACATTTTTTCAATCAATAATAAACAACAGAACATAAAAACAAGTGATATATTTGCCTTTCATTTGGTCTGGTGGATTCATCACCATAAATCAACCTTTTGTTCAATACAGTATATTCGAAGGCTGCTGGTAGGAGCACTGAGTACAAAACCGGTGAAGGTCAGCTTGACAAGGTTCATTATCATGGCCGGTATAAAAAATGCATTCCTGTTGTTACAGTGCAGTCTTTGGGCCAAAATCTCGTTACTGCTTACCAGAGTTGGGCCAAGACCACAACTGGGTCCACCAAGATGCACAGTCACACGTGCTCACCATTCTCACATAAGGTGTGGTTCTACTTGATGAGTTATTCCCATGTGGTTGGGACCACTAACCCTCCACCTCCTAGCTTTGGAACTCCTTATCTCAAGCCTACCCAGGCCTCTCCACAGTGCATATACCCAGTAACAGATTAAATATTTTCCTTTATTGTGCCCTTTTCATAATAATCTATTAACCTAACCATGCATGTGTGTGTTTCTGGTACTTATCATAACATTATGTGTGTACTTAGTGTTTAAATTGTTTTAAAAAGATAAATCAAGGTTGGATCTTGGGCACCTGGGATCAACTGGGATAAATCCCATTGGTTCTGGGTCTTCATTATTGTGAGTTTTCATTATCAAGTGCAATGTTTGGTACCAACTCTGTGTGATAACCAAAGGATGACTGTATACACACACACGCACACATTAAAGGAAGAAGTAAAGGAAAAAAATGATAAGAGGACAGAGGAAGAACGTAATACTTTTTTTTGGAGAGTATTGGATATGAAAGTAAGGAAATGGTATTTAAGGAAATAGAAGTGAAGGAAACTAGGGGGGATGGTTGTGAAAGATCAGAAGTTGAGGAAGTGGTACGGACAGAGAGTAGGAGAGAAGAGGGTATTAATAATGTCAAAAATAATTTGAAGGTGATATATACTAATGTTGATGGTTTCATATCGACAAGGATTGAAATTAATGATTTCTTGAGAGAACATGAACCTGATGTCATGTGCTTTGTAGACACCAAATTAAGAGAAGATATTGATGTTCATTTGGGAGATGGTAAATACAAACTGTGGAGAAAAGACAGAAAAGAAAAAAAGGGAGGAGGAGTGATGATAGCAGTGAAGAACAACATAAATGTAGATACTGTGGAAATGGGAGAAGGCAGGGCTGAAGTGATATATATGAAATTAGAAACTGGAGAGAATGTTAAGAGAGATATGGCGGTAGTGTATGTTCCCCCAAAGACGAGAGCATGGAAGGATGACGAATACCATGAGATGTTGTCAGATATGGCTAGCTACTTGCAAAAAATAATTGAGAAAAGCAATAATATAATTTTGGTGGGTGACTTTAATTGTAAAGAGGTGAACTGGGAGGAATGGTACTCGGGAGGCGGCGAGGATTCGTGGGGTACTATGTTATTAAATATAATAATGAATAATGTGATGACGCAGTGGGTCAAAGAAGAGACACGGTTTCGAGGTGAGGACACACCAGCAAGGTTAGATTTACTGTTCACCAAAGAACCCGATGTAATAGAATCATTGGAATATCTCTGTCCTTTGGGAAAAAGTGATCACGTGGTCATTGAGTTCCAGATGTTAATAGGAAACGTCGAGCCAAGAGACGAGCTTCATAGACAGGGAAGATACAACTTTGGCAAAGCAAATTTTACAGGATTGAGAAACTTTTTGAAAATGCGGATTGGAGAAAATTCAGAGAAACAAGAGAGATACAGAGGAAGTGGGATATCTTTCTAGACCTCTATAATTTGGGAGTGGAAAAATTTGTACCAAGAGTAAGAGGGAAAGAAAACAGGAAAAAGGAGTGGTTTAATAGAAGGTGTATGATAGCCAAAAAAGAGAGAGATAAGGCGTGGAACAATTGGAGAAAGAGAGGTAACGACAGAACAAAGGAAGAATATAAAAGAACAAGAAACGAATACACAAGAATACGTAGGGAAGAAGAAAGGAATTTTGAAAAAGGTATAATTGACAAACGCAAGGATGAACCCAAACTGTTTTATAGATTTGTTAATGGCAAACTGAAACAAAAGGAAGGAATCACCAAGCTGAAAGTAGATGGAGAGGTCTTTAAGGATGCGGCAATGCAAGCAGAAATAATGAACAAACGTTTCCAGTCAGTTTTCACTAAAGAAAAGGAGCTTGTGGAAGGGGAGGGAGTGATTAGAAATGTTCCGGTGATGAAAGATATAAAAGTGGAGGTGCAGGAAGTGTATAAATTACTGGAAACTCAAGATGTAAGGAAAGCCCCAGGACCTGATGGAATTTCTAATTGGGTACTGAAGGAATGCAGAGAACAACTGGCGGATAAAATTCACAGCTTAATTGTATGCTCACTGGAAGAGGGGAAAGTGCCAAAAGAATGGAAGAGGGCAAATGTGGTACTAATTTACAAGGGAGGAAACAGGGAAGAACCCCTGAATTATAGACCAGTGTCTCTAACCAGCATGGTCGCAAAATTGTGTGAGAGAATCCTGAAAGACAGATGGATAAAATATCTGGAAGAGATGAATATTTTGGCTGAATGTCAGTTTGGATTCAGAAGTGGAAGGTCATGTGTTTCAAACTTGTTGAGCTTTTACTCAAGAGCGATTGATGTGGTACAGGAGAGAGATGGTTGGGTGGATTGTGTGTACTTAGACTTAGAGAAGGCCTTTGACAAGGTACCTCATAAGAGACTAATGTGGAAACTAGAATATATAGGAGGACTAAAGGGGAAACTTCTGGAATGGATGAGAGACTTTTTGAGAGACAGACAAATGAGGACAGTAATAAAGGAAAAGATGTCTGGATGGAGGGAAGTAACAAGTGGAGTCCCTCAAGGCTCAGTGTTGGCGCCAGTAATGTTCCTGATTTACGTAAATGATATGGTAGATGGAGTGAACAGTTATGCAAGTCTGTTTGCTGATGATGTAAAGTTCTTGAGGAAGATAGATGTTGAGGAGGATTGTAAAATACTGCAGGAGGATTTGGATAGGATACACAATTGGAGCCGGACGTGGGAAATGAAATTTAATGTAAAGAAATGTAAAATATTGGAAATGGGTAAAAGTACCAGGAGACCATCACTGAATTATTTTTTGGGTAATGAATTAATTACAAAAAGGAGAGAAGAGAAAGATTTGGGAGTGCTGGTCCAAGATAGTTTGTCGCCAGAAAAGCACATTAACAAGATAGTTGGAGAGACTTATAAGCTCTTGACTAACATAAGAGTAGCATTTCATTATATGGATGAGGAAATGATGAAAAAATTGATAGTGGCCATGATCCGCCCCAGGTTAGAATATGCAGCGGTAGTGTGGTCCCTACACAAAAAGAAAGATATAAACAAGATTGAGAGAATACAAAGAACAGCAACCAAGATGGTCCCCAGTCTGACAGACCTGTCATACAGAGAGAGGCTGGAAAAACTGGATTTGCCTTCGTTAGAGGAAAGGAGAAAGAGGGGAGACATGATTGCAGTGTTCAGGACCATGGTGGGAGTAGATAAAATTGACAAAGAAGATCTGTTTGTATGGGATAAAAGAGCAACAAGAGGACATGGAATGAAATTGAAAAAGTCAAGCTGCTTGAAGGATATCAAGAAATATAGCTTTCCTTACAGAAGTATAGACTTATGGAATAGCCTGGACAAAGAGATCGTCCAGTCTAAAAACTTAAACGAGTTTAAAGTTAAATTCGACTTACTGAGAAACAGCGACGGAAACCCACGAGCATAGTACATTCCGTGTATATCACAATTAGGTATATTCTTAAATATTTGGAACGACTTAGACAAAGAGGTGGTGCATGAGAAAAACATTCATGTGTGTAAAGGTAGACTTGATAAATGTGGATATGGAGACAGGACAACACGAGCATTGCTCAATTCCTGTATACTACAAATAGGTAAATACACACACACACACACACACACCATGATGGGAGCAGAAAAAATTGACGAAGATCTGTTACTATGGGATGGGAGAGTAACAAGAAGACATGGAATGAAACTGAAAAAGCCAAGTTCCTTGAAGGATATCAAGAAATATAGTGTTCCATCTAGATGCATGGACCTGTGGAATAGCCTGGACAAAGAGACTGTCCAGTCTAAAAACTTATATGAGTTCAAAGCAAATATTTGATTACTGAGAAACAGAGACGGGACCTCACGAGTGTAGCTCATTTCCTGTATATCACAACTAGGTAAATACAACACAGTACAAACACACACACACACACACACACACACACACACACACACACACACACACACACGCACACGCACACACACACGCAAACACACACACACACAAGAGAGAGAGAAAGAGAAAGAGAGAGAGACAGAGATGCAGGAAGGGTCAGATGTTTTGGTATTGAGTTTCGCTCTGTAAACAAACAACATGGCGAGTGGAGGCAGTCACACTCCTTCCAATAACAAAAAACTTGATTTTACTGGGTTCGATATGGTTGAAAGAGAATTTACTGATAAATTAGGATGGAGGAGAATTCTGGAAGTTTCGAGTATCATGGAGGGGCTGCTGAAGTGACTGGATGAAAAATGTGGCAAGTGAGCTATAGGCTGAAAGTTGGAATTACATGAGATGAAAATTAATGGGGTTATTTCCTGTCTCAAGACAGAAAACCATATGTTAAAAGAAAAAAGTGAAAATCTGAGTGAGAATATAGAAGAAAATGACGAAGTTAAGGAAACTGGTGGCGATGTCAAAGGATTGCATGAGGAATGGAAGAAAGAAAAAGAGGTGAAAGCGAACTTCAGACATAATGGAAAACCAACTGAAGGAAAAGGTAGTAAGTGTTATAAGAGAAAAAAAAACGGGAAATCTGGAAAGGGAAACAGTTGATAAGAATATATGTGTAATTGTTTCTGGGGTTAATGAGACTTTAAAGCCAGTCTGTCACATTAGAGAGAAGCAGGAGAAAATAGTGGCCAAAAATATAATGAAGGAAGTTCAAAAAACAGACGCAGCATTGGATGAAGAAACTGAAGAGGTTCACACATTAGGAAAGTATGTAGATGGAGGTGAGCAACCCATGAAAATCATGTGCAAATCGCAGATTGCTGCCGAAGAAGTTACTGCAGGGTCATGGAAACTGGCTAAGAAAGAGGAGTTTAAGAAAATTTGGATCAGGAGAGATATGAATGAGGAAGAAAGAACTAGAATAAGTGAATTAAACAAAGAAGGCAAAGAAAAAACACAATGAGAACAGAGCAAGAAAAGAAGAGTTTCTACTGGAGAGTTTTGGATCTACAGCTGAGGAAGTGGTACAAGAATGCAGCCAGGGAGGAAGAATCGGCTTAAGGGAAGTAAGTTAAGGGGCGAAAGTTTCATACACAAATGTTAACAGGTTGATATCTTCACCTGCAGAGACAGATGACCATCTGAAGGTAAATTAGCCAGACATTATGGGATTGGTGGAGACTACACTGAATGACACAGAAGATATCATGGGACCTGGTGAAGGACAATACAATGTATGGAACAGAGACAGACTTGGAAAAAGGAAAGCTGGAGTAATGATACTGGTGAGGAAAGACATGGTTGTGGACAAGGTTGAAGAGGGTGAGCGTATGGAAGAGGTGCTCAAAATAGTGATCAAGAAAAGTAATGGTGGAAAAAGGGACCTTGCAGTGGCCTATGCTCCACCCAAGACCAAAGCATGGACTAAGGGAGAATATGAAGAAATGCTTAGTGACACCAATGAATGCTTGGAAAGATACATAAGCAGATATAGTGACACAGTAGTGATAAGAGATTTTAACTGTAAGTTAGTTTGCTGGAAACACTGGTACACAGAAGGTGGAGAGGAGTTGTGGGGAAGCAAAATGTTAAATATGGTAATAAGTAAGTGGTAAGTGGGGGTGGTCACCATCCACTCACTGAATAAAGTGCTGCTCTCAGGTGACTGCCCTTTCCACTCTTCCTTCCTTCTTTCCTCCCTTCCTTTCCTTCCTTCCTCTTCTGTCTTTCTTTCCTTCATTCTTTCCTCTTCCTTCTGTCTACAGGTGACTCTACACCGAGTGGCAAGCCAAATGGTTTCCTGTACACCTTGAAACCATTTACTATGCTGGGTGGTAACCATGTAACCAAATTATGGCATTTGGTGGTTAAGTGGGTAATTAAGGCACTCCAATCAGATTGAGCCTGGGCAGGTATTATAACCAAGGGTGGTACGGGTTTACTGCTCACGTAATGCCACTCAGGGAAGAATGAGGCTAGTCACTCTCATCTTTACTGTCAGGATCAACCTGCCTAGCCCCGGGCTCCTAAGCTCCTCATGGGGCATCACAGGACTGAATGATAAATCATGAACAAAAATGTAACATCATGACAGTGGATTAAAGAGAATACAAGATTCAGAGGAAATGAAGAACCCTCTCGACTGGATCTACTACTAATAAAGAAAACAGATATTATTGATGAGCTGATATACAACTGCCCATTAGGAAAATGTGACCACATTCTCATCAAGAATATTATAAAAGATGAAAGAGACATTGCAAGATCAGAATCATATAGAAATGGTCAATATAATTATAGTAAAGCTGATTTCGACAAGATATGAAAATACCTCACAGAAACTGACTGGAGAAATTTCAACAAGGCAAGAGGTATTCAAGAAAAGTGGGATGAGTTTTTACAGATATACAAGGCTGGAGTTGAGAGATATGTACTGAAGGTGAAGATCAAGGAGAGAAACAAGGACTGGTTTAACAAGAGATGTGAAGAAGCATCAAAGAAGAAGGAAAAGGCTTGGAGGGGATGGAGAAGAAAGGGAGTAAACAATCTATCAGAGAAATATAAAATGGAAAGGAATGAATATGTAAGGATTTGAAGAGAAGAAAAAAGATATTACGAGAAAGTGTAGTTAACAAATGCAAGCCAAAGCTCTTCTACAGATATGTAAACGGAAAATTTAAAAAACAAGGAAGGGACATACAGACTGAAAGTAGATGAAGTCATTTACGAGAATCCAGGGACACAGGTTGAAGTGAACAAATGTTTTTGAACCATTTTTAAAAGATAGAGTGTTTTTAGTGAAAATAATGATGGACCTAAGGACTTAGTGTTGGATGAAATACAAGTAGATATACAAGAAGTGAAAAAATTAATGGAAAAACAAGATGTTAGGAAAGTACCAGGACCAGATGGAGTGTCCAACTGGATAAAAACAGTGTAGAAATGAACTAGCAGGAAGGATACATGACATCATTTTGACCTCACTAGCAAAAAGTGGTGTCCCCCGGGACAGGAAAAGTGGAAATGTGGTCCCCATATACAAGGGAGGAAACAAGGAAGAGCCACTGAATTATTGGCCAGTATCACTAACCAGTGTTGTTGCAAAAATCTGTGAGATCATAGTGAAAAGACTGATGGATGAAATACCTGGAATGGAGTAATACAATAACAGATTGTCAATTTGGCTTCAGAAAAGAATGGTCATGTACTGCAAACCTACTAAGCTTTTATTCGAGTGACAGACAGTACACAAGATGGGGGCAGATGGATGGATTGTGACTCTTTGGACCTAAAGATGGCGTTTGACAAGGTACCAAACAGGAGATTGTTGTGGAAACCTGAACACATAGGAGGTCTAAAAGGAGCTTTACTTAAGCGAATGAAAGATTTTTTGGAGGACAGGGAGATGAGAACAGTTGTAAAGGACCAGAAGTCAGAGTGGTGTAATGTGATTAGTGGTGTACCTCAAAGGTCAGTTTTGGCACCAGTCATGTTCCTGGTTTATGTAAATGATATTGTGGAATGAATAAACAGGTATATAAGTCTATTTGCAGATGATGCTAAACTATTAAGGAAAATGAAAAATGAGGAAGACTGTAAACACCTGCAAATGGGACTTGATAAGATATCTGACTGGGGTCAAAGGTGGGGAATGCAGTTTAATGAAAAGAAATGTAAAGTAAGGGACCTTGGAAAGACTATGTAGAGACAAACAGGAAAATACAGAATGGGGAGTGAATGGATTAGTAAAACTAAAGAAGAGAAAGGCTTAGGAGTACTGTTTTTAGACAACCTTTTGCTGCAAAATCACATAATCAAGATCACTAGAGATACAAATAACCTTTTGAGAAACACAGGAGTTGCATTTACTTATCTGGATGAAGATATGATGAAAAAGTTGATTGTATCAATGATTCACCCAAGGCTGGAATATGCAGCAGTGGTATGGTCATCACATAAAAAAAAGGAGATAAGATGGGTTGAAAGAATACAAATGGAGGGAATGAAGATGGCACCTGGCTTTAGAGAACTACTGTATGAGGAAAGACTGCCGAAACTAAATCTCCCAACCCTAGAAAAAAGAAGAATAAGGGGAGATCTGATTTACGTGTACAGTGTATCCAAGGGAATGGAGAAGCATGATAGGGTGGACCTGTTCTTGTGGAACGAAAAAGAAATGAAGGGTCACAGAAAAAAGTTGAAAAGGACCACATGCAAGAGAGACATCGAGAAATACAGCTTCCCTTACAGAACTATTGAAGTGTGGAATAATTTGGATAAAGGGGTGATAAGTGCCAAGGATATTCACGATTTCAAAACCAAGCTGGACGTTAGTAGTTATAGAAACGGGACAGTATGAATGTAGCTCCTTTCCCGTAAATCACAATTATGTAAATACTATCTATCTATTGCCAGATGCCTTAATCCCGTAAAGGGTAGGTAAATACAACTAGGTAAATACACACACACATAAAGCAAGCAAGCATGTTGGAGCCTTTAACCCCTAACCCACCAGGTAATATCTATACATGTCACAATCGGGGTGCTACATCGCCGCTGGGTAACGGCTATACACACAAGTGTCTTCCCGCCACCATTAGAACCGACCACCATTTCATCTCGGTACCAAAGGGTAGGGAGGGAGTCCCTCCATTGAACACAGGCAAAAGTCAGTCTGTTCCATGCTTTTGCCAGGTGTACAACAATGTCTTCAGGCTCCTGTTTGTCTGATTCCGTCTGCGTCCCCTGTAGCCGATTGCATCATCCATGCCTGTCAAGCCTCTTTCCATGGATCCTAGCAAAGGGCTCAGTGATAGTGCCACAAGGCATGCCTTGGATGCAACAGTGTCTAGTTCATCTAGCAGTGGAGAAGTTATCACGATGAAAGCAAAGCCATAGTCGGTGCCATGGGCTGGTGCATGAACACGTCCTGCTCTCATGCCGAAAATTAGTTCGCTTCCTCATGTCATTACTCATCAATGCAATGGCCTACAGACCTGCAAATACTTTCACTTGCAAAAAGAAGAGTTGATGAGTAATATGGTCTTTAATTTTTTTCTTTAAGTGCTATACTTTCTAAGATATGAAGGTTTGAAAACAGGCAATTTCCAGGAAATTGCCCATAGTGGGGTGACGACTGCATTAAAAACAGCCCGGTGTTTGGAGGTTAAAAACAAAACAATAGGTAATGGTCATGAGAAGCCCCATGAAAACGGCTGTTGTAGGATTAATGGTGTTAGGACAGTGAAGGTATATTTCAAAGTATTCTCTAGGACAAAAGCATGAACAAGAACTAGATAAGCTTGTGTTGCTCTCATATGCCTGGCATCTTGTGACAGGTAAAACTCTCTCAAACAATTTTACATCTTCCCTTAATGTTCCTCTTGTCCACTTGAATGGGACTACTACTGTCTATTACCCTGCCAAGGCGAGTTTTTACTCATACTTTTACCTCCAATTCCAATTTGGAAAAGTACAATAAGTAAGAAAGTATGTAATTAAGTACATTACATACTTTCTTACTTATCTAACCTCAATGTGAACATGACACAATATACACTGTGATGAGGTTCCTTCTACTGTTCTCAAGAACTGAGCCAACCTCTTGCCAAGGCAAACACTTACCTCTGTCAGTTAACTCTGTGCCTTTCCATTATTACTGGAAGTTTATTCTAAACCAGCCTCTCCCCTCCAAAATGTGGCTGTTCCATGTCCAAAGTCTTTATATTACTCTATTAAACTAGGTCAGCAAAAAGGAAACAACATAAAATATATTACAACTTGATACAGTATTAATATTATGATTACTACAGTATATAACAACAAAATTATTTGCAAGAGTGACATAATAACATGTGGTAGGTGGGAGCGCTCACCATCCAGTCACTCAATGTAGTGCTGCTCTCGGGTGTCTGCCCTTTCCTCTCCTCCTCCATCCTTCTTTCCTATCATCCTCTTCTGTCTTTCTTTCCTTCATTCTTTCCTCGTCCTTCTGCCTATGGGTGACTTTACACTCCCTCTTCTGTCTTTCTTTCTTTTCATCATTCTTTCCTCTTCCTTCTGCCTGTGGGTGACTCTACATCGAGTGACATGCCAATGGTTTCCCGTACACCAGGAAATCATTTACTACGCTGAATGGTAACCATATAACCAAATTTTGGCGCCTGGTGGCTTAGTGGGTAAATACGGAGCTCCAATCGGATTGAACCAGTGAAGGTTTATAGCCAAGGGCTGGTTGGGGTTTATTGCTCACATAATGTCACTCAGGGATGAGTGAGGCTGGTCACTCTCATCTTAAATGTCAAGACCAACTTGCCTAGCCCAGGGCTCCTACACTTCTCATGGGGCAATGTAGGATTGGATGATAAATGAATAAATGAATGAATGACACAATAACGGCAGCAACATCTTAAGCTACCCTTGTACAACCTGTCCAATATAAAAGGTAACTGCATGCGGCAATAAGAGAGAGAAGAGGGTGCCAGAATGGAAGCCTCTTATATTCTGGACAATATTTCTGTAAGGATATTGTAGCCACACTGCCCACATTCTATAGAGTGTAGCCTTTTACCCCTTATTCCTTTAAGTACAGTGACAATGTTTCATACTTTACTTCTACCATCTCCTGAAGAGTTTATTCTGCTAAAAGGGAACAAGCCATAGTGCAAGGGTTACTGAACATTGTACCTAACCCCTCCACCTCAAAAAGTCTTCCCTGAGCTGAATAATATCACCTGGTGAGAGCCAGAATAAACATAACGAATGCACTTGTAATGGAGTTAAGACTACACCAGATGGAACAAAGAGATCCTCTGATTTACCCTATCTCCCAAGAACAACCTGAGGCAAACCATCTCTTCACTCCATGTAATTAGGAAACCCTGATGATGATATCCTCTGATTTGCCATATATCCCAAGAGCAGCCTGAGGCAAGCCATCTCTTCACTTCATGTCATTAGGAAACCCTGATGATGATGATGAAGACGATTTCACTATCTACCTAGCTACTGAGCATTCCTACTGCCTTTACTTTTAAAAGACCTCTTACCTGATAGCATTTTCTTCTTCTTTTTTGCCTTGCCTCCTTGCAACTTTTTATTACCCACTGTTTTGTTCCCTCTACCTTTCCCCTTCTCATTTATTTTCAACTTTGTGTTCCCCATCCTCTCTCCTTCAGCTCTGCTCTTTCTCTTCTTTTCAGAGCCTGTATGTAGCTGGTCAACTGAGAAATCATTTTTTCTCTTAGAAGAAGTTTCTTCAGGTAATAGTTCTACCTGTGCTTCCTCTTCACCTTCACTGACCACAACTTTCTCATGAACATAATTACCATCCAGATCATCTCGGGAAGCGTTCGCAATGACTTTGCTTGCGATGATGTCACTGTCATTGCTACTTGAGCACCCTTCTTCTATCCCCTCATCTTCTTCAGAGTCACTGCTGCTTTCTTCCTCTTCTATCCTCTCCTGTTTTTCCATATAATCCCCACTCTCACCACCCTTGTCTTCTTCATCTTCACTATCTTCATCATCATCAACCTATGGGAGTTGCAACATGTTATACTTAGAAGAGATAGCCCATTTATCCAGTAAGAAATAGCTTATTTAAGAAACAGCTCACTTAACCTACTTACATGAGATAGCTCATATACAACTGGTAACCTACACATAAGAAAGTATACAGTACAAACCTCCATTATAGAGTCCTGAACAGCATCTCTGAGGTCTTCATCCTCACTCTCCTCTCTCTCCTTGTTGGCTGAGGATGGAATTGTTTGCAGAAGATCCAGTCTGCTCATATCAGGGGGACCCACTGTATTTCTGCAAGCGACAGTTACACATCCATTCAATCCGATTATGTGCAATTATTGGCAGGTGGCAAAGCATATCAACCAGAACCTGGGAAAACCACACAACACGCCAGCCAATCAAGATTCATTGCAAGAGTGGCCCACCTGGCACGCCGAGCCTACTGTCACGCACTCATTCAAGCCTGTGGATCTCGTATGGTAAAGAAGTGTCTGTGAGTCCTGCTCTAGTGACCATGCGGTGACAAAACCCAAGTGCTGTGACTTACTTTGTGGCCTCCCATGCCTCGCTCACAGTTGTTGCAAAGCTTGTGGCCTATCAGTGATTCATGTCCTAGTGCTCTACTGTGAATCTGAAATTACTCTACACGTAATAACTGTCACTAGACCGCATGGGATTAAGTACACTGTACTGTGCTGCTTGAGTATAACTCTACCCTCCACTGATGTCAATACTAGGTGTGTACATAGTACACTGTGTACTATATCACTGTACTGTATCAATACTGTCTTGTATTTCATGTTTAATTTTTCATCATTTACTCGTGGGAAAGTTTTTAGGATAAAGGGTCGAGAAAAGCAAAATGAATAAATCCACTGAAAAAATGCATGCTCTTCATCAGCGGAAAATGTATGGTACCCATACAGTTTTCTACCAACTCTACCTACCAACGAGGTTGCAGTATCTTACAGTACCTTGGCAAGTCTATCTATCTATCTATTGCCAGACGCCTCAATCCCGTTTGGGGTGGCCACAAACAAATCGCCTCCAAGTCGCCCTGTCCCCCGCCATTTCACTACCCTGCTCCCAACTCACACCCCCCTCTCTCATATACCTCTCCACCCCATCCCTCCATCTCATCCTCGGTCTCCCCCTCCCTCTTCCACCCTCCACCTCACTCACATACACTCTCTTCGTCAGTCTTTCATCCTCCATCCTCTCCACATGGCCAAACCACCTCAGTGTGTTCCTCACAACGCTTCCTATCACATCCACATCAACACCACAACGCTCCTTTATATCCTCATTCGTCAGCCTGTCTCTCCACGTGACTCCACAAGCTCCTCTTAAATAACTCATTTCCACTGCTCTCACTCTTGACTTGTGTCCTTCCAACAACGTCCAAGCTTCACTTCCGTACGTTAGAGTTGGTATCACAATACTGTCATGTAGTAACTATTTTACTTCCATGCTCACTTCCCTGTTTCTTATCACTGCTTTCAAGGAACCAGCAACCTTTCTTCCCTGCTGTACCCTTTCAAGCACTTCACCCTCCAAACCTCCATCCTTACTCATCACACTACCCAAATACTTAAACGTACTCACATTTTCCAATTCCTCACCATCCAACCTCGCTATACATTCACTGACTTCACCTCTCTCAAAGACCATCACTTTACTCTTCCCTACATTCACCTTTAGGTTCCGTTTCTTACACACTCTCTCAAACTCATCCACCAAGCCTTGCAGCTCCCCTTCATCTTCACTCAACAACACAGTATCATCTGCAAACAACAGTACAGGGAGTTTCCAAACACTATCCTCTCTCACCAGGGCCACTCCAACATCCACTACCCTACCTTGTACCTCTTTTATTACCCCATCCATGTACAGATTGAACAACCATGGAGACATGACACATCCCTGTTTCAAACCAACTTTCAAAGAGAAAAATTCACTTAGTTCACCATCCACACGCACTGCAGCCTTAGCACCATCATACATACTCTTCACAGCATTCAACAACTTCCCATCTACTCCATATATTCTTAACACTTTCCACAATCCTTGTCTATCCACCCTGTCATATGCTTTCTCCAAATCCATGAAAGCCGCATACAACTTCTTTCCCTTCTCTAGAAACTTTTCCACTAAAGATCTAAGAATGAATATCTGATCTACACAACCTCTTCCCTTCCTAAAGCCTCCCTGTTCTTCTCCAACTAATTTCTCTGTTCTTTCTCTAACTCTGTCTATAAGTATCCTACCATACACTTTTCCTATTATACTAAGAAGACAAATGCCCCTATGATTACCACACACTTCTTTTTCCCCTTTTCCTTTGTACAAGGGAATAATTATACCTGACTTCCAATCCTCCGGGACTCTACCTTCCTCCCAGGCCAATCTGCACATCTTCCACATCCATTCTACTACTATCTCTCCCCCATGCTTCAGCATCTCACCACACACTCCATCAATTCCTGGGGCTTTCCCGATTTAACTTTCTTCATTGCTTCCACAACCTCTATCCTACTGATTTCTACCTGTCTTCTCACCTCCCTCCTTCTCCCAGCCATTCCCCAGCCACTTATACTCGCATTACTTCCATCCTCTACGTTCAACAATTCCTTAAAGTGTTCTCTCCATCTGCTCACTTTTTCTCCCTTCTCCACTAGTAATCTACCATGTTTATCTTTCACTCCCCTGCTAACTTCACTTCCACCCTGTCTTACTCTTTTCACTTCTCTCCAGAACATTTTCTTACAGTCCCTCCACTTTACACTCAAATTCCTTCCAAATTCCTCATCCACTCTCTTCTTACTCTCTCTTACTAAACTTTTCACCTCTCTCTTCCTTTCCACATATAACTCTCTCTTCTGCCTCTCAACTTCTTCCACGCCCCTATTTCTCATCCATTCATTGTATGCTTTCTTCTTTTGTGCCACAGCCTGTTTCACCTCTTCAGTCCACCACGCTGTTCCTTGCACCCCCCTCCGTCTTCTCTTCCTTCCACACACCACATCACATGCTGCACATATTTCTTCTGTAAATATCTTACCTTGGCAAGTCAATTCTGTTAAATATTCGATCGTTCGTTCATTTGTTTTTGAAGGCTCTAACATGCTTGCATGCGTTGGCCTTGGCCACCTAATGGCAGCTCTCCATGCTGCTCCATCTCTGGCAGCTTCCCTATTCAGTCCCTTACCTCTGAGGTCACACTCAATCCCAGGTCTTTTTCAGTCTACCTCTCACAACCCAACCCCCAACATTAATATTTCTCACTTTCTGCACCCAATATCATTCCCCATCCTCTCCACATGCCCAAACCATCTCAATCTACCTCTCCTCATCACAATACCAACACACTCCAGCCCCATCCTACCCCTCAACTCTTCCATCATAAACCTAGCCCCCCCCCCCCCCCAGGCCTCGCACTCAGGGATGCACTGCACATCCACATAATCATTGTCATTTCAGTATGTCTGAGCCTGCGAATATTTTCTTCCTTCACTGTCCAGGTTTCACTACCATACAACATCACACTCCTAACACAAGCTGCATACAAAGATTCCTTAGCACGGAGGAAGAGCCCTCTCAATGTCAGGATAGCCAATAGCTCCCTGAACTTCTTCCAACCATGCCTCACTCTAGCCATAGAGCTAGCTCTGTCCCCACATCCAGCAGATATTATGTCACCCAAACAACAAAACTCTTCCACACACTTAAAAAACTCACCAGCAAGTTCAATCCTTTCATGCCTGGCAATCTGCATCTCCTCTCCCTGACATACCGTACACATGAAATCAGCATTACCTCGCAGTCTACTTCTAACACCATTACAACTCTTATACAACCACTTATCACAGACACTGCACAAAATGGAAGTACTTCCCATGCCCTTGTGACAAATCACACATGGCTACTCTCCCTCTTTTTTGACAGTACCACCACCAGCACAAGAGACCATTACTTTTGTTTTATCTGCATTTACTCTTATGCCCTTGTGCCCCATACCATCTCTCCACTTTCTAAATCTCTCCTTCACCTCCCTTTCATTCTCTGCAAACAAAATCATCAGCATACAACACCTCCCACGGAAGTCCATTTCTGAAGTCACGTGAGAGGTCTTCAAGTACCATGATTTACAACAAGGGGCTCAAAACTGACCCCTGATTCACACCAACATTCATGGAAAACTAATCACTCAAATCTCCATTTGCCCTTACCAGGGTGTGAGCACCCACATACATGGGCATAACAACCCTAACCTGCCACTCCTTGATCCCAAGCTTTTTCATTGCCCATTTCAACACTTCTCTGGGGACTTTGTCAAAGGCCTTCTCCAAATCAACAAAAACAAAGTAGAGCTCTTTTTTCTTTCCTATATATATTTTTCCTGAAGCTGTGAAGCAATGAATATGTCCTCAGTTGTCCCTTTGCCTGGCATAAACCCAAACTGCATCTCATCAATATTCACTCTTTCTCTTATCATTCCTTCTAGAACTCTCTTCATTACCTTCATGATCTGGTCTAAAAGCTTTATCCCTCTATAATTACCCCTTTCCAGTGGATCACTCTTCCCCTTATTATTCATAAAAATATGGAAAAATTAGGCTACAGAAATAAATCTTGAGTATTTATTGGTTAACTGATGTTTTGGAAAGCAGTGCTGTACAGTAGAATTATCATGACTCCCTTGCTCACGGTTGTGTTTATGGCCACGGCTGGCCAATTTATTCCTCACCTGACTGTCGTCATTCCATCCCTCACTCGTATGCATTTCCTGTATTATTTGCAAACCAGCTGAGTGGTGAGTTAGAGGCAGAGTGACAGCAGTTAAGTGAGTTATAAATTGGCAGGCCACGGCCATATAAACAGCTGTGAGCAAGGTAGTTGTGATACTTCTACTATACAACACTTCTTTCCCAATTAGCAGATCACAAATAAATGCTCAAGATTTATTTCTTCAGTTTATTTTTCCATGTGCAACGAATAAAATAACAAATAATGTTTATCATCATCATCATCATCACAAATAATGTTTAACCCGCCATGTGCCAGCTATTTTTAGCCCTATGGGTCACCCCAGTGCCGGCCATTTTTCGACCTTTTTTTTTGGGGGGGGCTAAAATGATAGATTTTGATGTGGAAACAACAAATTAGTTTTATTGAGTCCTGCATACTCATATTCAGGTATAGCCGCTCTCTCACACTCACCACGGAGGTGAGAGAAAGTCGTTTTCTATGTAAGGTATACTCAGGTATTTATGCTGGGAAGGTAGAGCAATGTTCAGTACACTTTTCTGATTACTTAATACTTCAACATCTATCACAATTTGCGTATCTTTCTCACTTCGAATGCATTATCTCACATTTACTTGAAGATAGGTACAACCTTGCTTCATTATGTACAATCCTGACACTTACAAGAAGGTATTTACAACTTGACTTCATTATATAGTCCTTACACTTACAAGAAGACATTTACAACTTACACTTATGTGAAAATATTTACAAAATGCCTTCACTATGTACAGCACTGGGTGAGGCACATAGGCAGAGTGAGGCAGAGCGAGCGTGAGGGGGAAAGCGAGTGAGTGTATGGCCTTGACAGCCTTAGAGATGGTAGAGGAACAGTTACCATACATGCCTGCCAATTTTTACCAGCGAATCTTGAAAAATGCGGTCACAGTGAATGTTTTTATTTTACACCATTTTAAAACGGCACTGGCACTGGCCGTGGAATTATGTCAGACCGTTTTAAAATGGCACTGGCATGCGGCAGGTTAACAAAATGAATTTACCATGTGCATTTTAAAGCACTGCAAGACAATGAAATCATGTGTGTTATGTCTATGGGGTGAGTTTAAGAGGAGGTTATGTTTCCTTCTTGCTGGAAGTTTGCTCTCATTCAGCCAGTCCCAAAGAAGGGTGACCATTCCCAACCCTCTAACTATTGTCCAATTGCTTTAACATCCTGTATCTCAAAAGTTTTCGAGTCAGTTCTTAATAGAAATATTTTAAAGCATCTTTCCTATCACAACCTTCTTTCTGATCGTCAGTATGGGTTCCGTCAGGGACGCTCCACTGGCGATCTTCTCACCTACCTTTCAGACTCATGGTTATCCTCCTTTCAGGACTTTGGCAAAAGCTTTGCCATTGCACTTGACATCTCTAAGGCTTTCGATCGAGTCTGGCATAAATCTTTAATTTCCAAACTGCCCTCTTACGGTTTCTATCCTCCTATCTGTGCCGTCATCAACAGCTTCCTTTCTGGTCGTTCTATAGCCGCTGTTGTAGACAGCCATAGTTCTTCTCTTAGATCTATCAACAGTGGTGTTCCTCAGGGCTCTGTCCTATCACCAACTCTATTCCTTTTATTCATCAATGACCTTCTAAGCTGTACATCAAACCCTATCCACTCATACGCTGATGACTCCACCCTTCACCTTTCTATTCGGTTCCCACAATGCCCATCTCAGCAGTTACTTCAACAAACAAGGGACGAGGCTATGGCACACCTAATGTCTGACTTGGCTCGTATCTCTGACTGGGGTAAAAATAATCTTGTTGTTTTTAATGCATCAAAGACTCAGTTCATACACCTATCAACTCGACAAAATCTTCCTCAGGTGTACCCACTAATGTTTAATAATATTCAGCTTAATCCTGCATCATCTTTGAACGTGCTTGGGGTTTCATTTACTCGGGACTTGTCTTGGAAAGATCATATTACATCTCTTGTAAAATCTGCTTCCAAGAGATTAGGTGTGCTAAGCTGACTCCGTTCCTTCTTCATCCCTGCACAATTGTTGACTCTATACACAGGTTTTATTCGCCCGTGTGGAGTACAACTCTCATGTGTGGGGAGGTTCCCCACATACAGCTCTTCTCAATAGGATGAAGTCAAACGGCCGTAGTCTTAAACTGTGGGAAAGCGTTCACCTTGCCCTATCCGCATCTTTTGGTAGTCTTAAAGCACGAAAAGGTGAGCGTTCCCCGGTGAATGGGAGAGGATTACCACAGCATAGTACTGGAATCCGCGGGGGGTCTCATACCACCCCTTCGCATGCCCCTTCGTCATATTATAGCAGCCTTGTGCAAAGAAAACTGTGTAGAATTTGGAGGACCCTATAGTATGTGTGATGGGAATTTTAATTTAATGATAAAAACATCGAGTAAAGAAAAAATAAGCGTTTAATATTTTTATCTTTTTAAAAGACTTCACCACTTCTCCGGGGATGGTTAATTTAAGACGAGATGAAAACAGAGATGAGATACTGTATCCACGTCCATTTTCTCTCTCAATATTTCTACCAAGCTGTTTATTAAATATGGTGCATGATACTTTTATACTTAGTTTGATTAGTACGTGAAATAATTCCTACAGTAAGGAATCGCCGAATACTACCTAAACAGATGACTGGTGCACAGCCAGCGGGTTTGAATTACGAAGTCTCATGTTTGCGTTCGGTGAGCTTCTACAAGTCTGCACTATTTTGTTTTGGTTTGGCATTATATTTTTCTGGGGCATTTTTGGTGTGATCTGAACGAATTTGGCTTTTATTTTCAGTGTTCATGATTGGTTTTCAAATCAACCCCCCCACCCCGTGTTTTGGGGGGTGGGATTTTGGGGCTCTGGGTGAGAAGAATGGCAAAAACAAGCATTTGGGGCAGAAATATAGTCGAAATCGGTATGACCAGCCAATGCGTATTCGTAGGGTTATTAATGATCGCATGAATTCCTTTTAAGCTATGTCTGACACCGAATTTTTCCTGCGGCACAGGATCCCCAAATCCTGTATGTATTCTCCTATACAGAGTATTTAAGAATAAATGCCAGTCTTTAATAAGTGAAGAGGTAAGACTTGCAAACATTAACAGATTATATTGTGTGCGAATCTTAGAAACTGTCATATGTATTGTTTTTATTTTAAGATTTTGAATTTTAAAATTAATCAGTGTTACCAACTCTTTACCGCGCCTACCCACACGAAGGGGTGCGCTCTCCCGCTTTCAAGATTACCACTTAGGGTGAAGGTGTGAGCTTCCACCTCAAGTGGGGTGCGGGAAAGGTAACCCCTGCCCTCAGTTTCAAGACTACGGGCGAAATGCTTTTCGTTTCATTAACTCTCCTCCTCTTACTGACTCCCTTCAACCTCTGTCTCTTTGCCACACTGTTGCATCTTTATCTCTTTTCTATCGCTACTTCAATGGTCACTGCTCCTCTGAACTGTCCGCATGTATTCCTCCACCTCTACAACGGGTGCGTAGCTCTCGTCTAGCAGCAAACTCTCATCCCTTTTCTGTTCAACTCTCTAATGCAAGAGTGAACCGTTACTCCCAGTCCTTCATTTATGCAACAGGTCATCTCTGGAACTGTCTCCCTCTGTCTGTATTTCCTGCTTCCTATGATCTCCAGTCTTTCAAACGCAGTGTGTCCAGGCATCTCAAAATGATCGGATCATGAATTTGGCTCTCTCTTATATTTTGTTTTTCTCTTGGAAGGAACAGTTTGTGGGCTCGTGCCTTTGATTCCTTCTTCCTTGCATAAAAAAAAAAAGAAAATAGGTTTTTTGGTGCGGCCCTGGATATGAGTGGTATTGTATATGCCACAATGAGATCGCCTAAGTATAAGAGTATATATGAGATGTCCAGGAAAAATAAATAACTGGGAAGGTAAATTCCCAAAGCTTGACGGTTAACTGGGATTGTACTATACAGTATTACTGTTCTGTGTTAATACTGTATTATATTTTATGCTTAGTTTTCATCTTTTACTCATGGTAGTTTTTAGGATAGAGGGTCCAGACAGTAACACAGTATCTGGCTCAATGGCACATGTTGATCCGATGAGGGGGTACTATGCAATATCTGGCATTTCAATATATTCAGCATAGGGCTTGGCTGAATTATGCCGGATAATTGAGAGTTTGCTGTACCAAGAAAATACATCTCTGGCTAAACTGACAATAAACATCAGCACAAAAATACTGTCCATTAAAGTTCGACTGCTACTTATAAAGCTGTTTGCCACATCCTTCAATTAACAGTCCCAGTTGTAGGGAAACTGTTTTATTTTGAAGTGCATCCCTCACTTATAACATGGTGTGCCTGTACTTTTGAACAAGAGAGTCTGTACTGGTAATTACTGCCTTCTTAAAATACCACTAATGAATACTGCACACAACTCAGTATACCACAACAATTAATAATACTGTACAACTTTTTATGACTAACACTGAGGGTTGTATATCTTGAATCAACAAAAGTGGGAGTTAATGTTCTTGTTGTTAAGGCCTCTAGATCATCTGGATGTGAATCCTATGGACTGTGGGAAACAGGCCAATTCAGTCAGTCACCCCCAGAAAATTTTTGTTGAGATTATGTTGAACAACAGTCTATAATGTGATACTGAAGCGTGTGTGTTGTGATGTGTGTGGCTACACTGCAATGAGGTACACTATGATGGACTGTTCATGAGTTATATTTTGGGTTGGTGCTGTTACAAGGAAAGGCGATGGCCACATTGTAGTCAGAGTAGGAGCTCACACTATGGGAAGGGCACCATTTCTACATCATCTCTGTACTATCTATCTATAGCCAAATGTCATAATCCTGTAAGGGGTGGCGAATTGTCTTTGAGTTAGCTGTTTTACAGAGAGGGGCACTAATCCTCCACCAACCCACTTGTTGACAAGTAAGGAGCACATATGAGTTGGTTTTATGATTACCATTATGCACTGTAAATGGTTTCCTGGCTTACAGGAAACCATTAGGCTTGTCACTTAATGTAAAGCCACCTGAAACGGAATGAAGAACTATAAAAGGCAACAGGAATGATAGGAGACACAAGAAGAGAGGAGGGCAGATACACAAAAAGAAAGTTAGAGGTGAAGGAAGAACAGCACTACCTCTATACCACCTCTAATTTATCTTTTATTTGCCTGTACAGTTTGGGGCTAAATCAGTCAATCCAATTTTATCCCTTTCAAGGTTCACGGACCAAAGGTAGATGATAATCTTACTTTCCTTGATGACATTACATGATCAAAGAATCTCTATAATCACTTCTTGGGGATTGAAACTATGCAAGACTGTCACTCCACCTGGAGGATTCTACCCACCACACACCTTTAGAACTTTTCCTATTATTCCACTACTTGTAGGGTACTTCACACTTATCACTGATCAGTTACTTTCCTGCTTCATGCATCATTATTAAATGAGCCACCTATGGACAGACAAAATATCAAGACTTCCTCAATTTAGGAACAGTTGCCTATACAAAGAAGCAGAATGAGTTGGATATTTGCCAAATATGCCTAACTGCAATTTTTCACCTTTCACCAATATCTACACCATCTCTCATATCATCTTTCACTACCACCTACACCAACTCTTTCACCACCACCTACACTATCTCTCATATCACCTTTCACCACCACCTACATCACCTTTCATATCACCTTTCAATACTACCTACACCATCTTTGATATCACCTTTCACCAACACCTAAACCATCACTCATATCACCTTTCACCACCATCTACACCATCTCTCATATCTTTCACCACCACTTACATCATCACTCATATCACATTTCACCACCACCTACACCATCTCCCATATCACCTTGCACCACCACCAACACCATCTCTCGTATCACCTCTCAACGCAAATAACTCCATCTCTCATACCACCTCTCAACCCAACCAATTCCATCACTCTTACCACCTATCAACCCAACCAATTCCATCACTCATACCACCTCTCAACACAACCAACTCCATCATTCAGACCACCTCTCAACACAAACATCACTCATACCACCTCTCAACACAACCAACTCCATCACTCAGACCACCTCTCAACACAACCAAGTTCACCTTTCATATCACCTGATGCCACTACCAATACCACTTATCTTACCACCTGGCATCACTACTTACACAACTCTCATACACCCTGACATTACTACCTACACAACCTCATATACCACCTGACACAACTATTTACATCACCTAACCATCACTAAACTTCTAATACCAATTTTCATCACCACAGATCACCAACCTCTCATACCACTTTTCACCACCACCTACATCATCTCTTATACCACCTTTCACCACCACCATCACTACCACTCATACCGCCTACATCATCTTTAACAACTAACTATATCACCTCTCACAACTACCTATACCACTTTTCACCACCAATTACACCACCACTCACATCACTTTTCATCACTTCTCATACCACTTTCCACCACCATCTTCATCACCTTTCACCACTAAGTACACTTCCTCTCATACCACTTTTCACCACCATCTACACACCTCGCACACCACCTTTCACCACCACTCATACCACCTTTCACCACCACTCATACCACCTTTCACTACCACTCATACCAACTCACAGCTCACCTCACCTCACACTTTCTCTGTTAAGCATTTCTATAAAATTCATGAAATGAAAAAGGCAATTTTTTTTGTTCCTGCAACAGACATACCCTCTAGCAGGTATGACACAACTTAGGGGTAAAGGAATCAACAGTAAAACGTCAAAGAGGAGGGCTCTGACAGTATCCTGCCATGTAATATTTACGAGTTGATTATTCATTAAAAAAAAAAAATCATGACTATTATGATAATGATGATGATTCAGTACTACTAGTAGTAGTAGTAATAGAGTACTAGTAGTCGTGGTGGTGGTGGTAGTAGTAGTAGTAGTAGTAGTAGTAGTAGTAGTAGTAGTAGTAGTGGTGGTGGTGGTGGTGGTGGTGGTGGTGGTAGTAGTAAAAACTTCATACTCACTCAGATTGTACTGGCAATGAAAATACTCCAGTCATATACGTAAGGATAGTTGAAGATTGGCACAGTGCAGAGACACGCCTGAAGTGCCTCTCAGTGTATGGTAACAATGCTTCGAGAGATGTTCGCCATCCATCCAAGCTCTCTAGTTCCTCTGGCAACCATGTGGTAAGCAATACCTTCAAGATACTCTGTGGAAGACATGGGAAGTTGAGGGAGGGGGGGCGGGGAATCCATCTACATCTATCTATATCCTGATGCCTTAATCCTGGCAGGAGAGAGAGAGAGAGAGAGAGAGAGAGAGTTACATAGAGTTACACAGATACACAGACCACACAGACCCTACGAGGTGGTCCGGCCTTAATCCTAATATAGTGCATAGGAGCAGGAGAAAAGGATAGCACAGCAGAAGGCTCTCTCCCCCACCCTCCAGACCCTCCGGCATTTGCCGTACAGGAAACAAGAGAGGAAGTAATACCTTGCAGGAATAAAAAACCTGAAGGAATTTTATAGGATCGGCAGAAAGTAGAATAATATGGAAAAGGAAATTTGGGCATACAGCCACATACTTACTCTATGCATGCAATTTTTTTTTTTTTTTAAATCAAAATATGAACAGAATGTTTATCTAATATATATATTCTAAAATACTGTCTGTGTCTAATAGACACATGAATGCAGACACGAATATGCAATAATTGTTCCATCCTAACTAAACGATACCAATTGCATCGAGATACATGTCCAGTCTCTTTTTAAATATATTTATGGTACCACTCTCAATCACATTCCCAGGGAGTTTATTCCATTCACTTACAACAGAGTAAGTGAAGAAGTTTTTGGTTGTATCAAGATTAGCCCTCCTTGCTTGCAACTTCATACCATTTCCTGAGTTACAGTCTTGGCAATTACTGTGAATAGCTTGCTGAATCAGTATTACTGAAGCCTTTTAGAATCTTAAACCATTCAATCAGTTGTACCCTGATTCTCCGTTTTCTAAGAGAGAATAGGTTTAATTCCCTGAGTCTCTCGAGGTATGGTTTATTCCTCAGGGACGGGATTAACTTGGTAGCCCTACGCTGGACCGCTTCCAGTATTTCTATATCTTTAATTAGGTGAGGCGAACAAAATTGCACTGCAAACTCTAAGTGTGGCCTGACTATGCTTTTGTATAGGGGGATTACAATATCTTTGCTTTTATGTGTAAAATGTCTTTTGATGAAGCCTAGGGCCCTGTTGGCTTTATTGGCGGCAGAGATATATTGATTTGAACATTTCAGATCGTCTGAAATTAGTACAGCTAGATCCTTACCTAGTGAGGACTTGCTAATGATTTGGCCCTTCATTTCGTAATCATACCTTTTGTTTTTCTTCCCACATTGCAGTACCTGACATTTGCTTACATTGAAGGGCATTTGCCATTTTTCTGACCAGCTGATAATTTTATTAAGGTCATTTTGAAGGCTAATTCTGTCTTCTTCAGTTAATATAGTGTTGCCGATTTTTGTGTCTGCAAATTTAGAAATGAAATTGTTTAGGCCAACATTGATATCGTTAATATACATAATAAATAGGACTGGTCCCAACATTGATCCCTGAGGAACACCACTGGTCACTGAAGCCCAGTCTGACTCTACTCCATTTATAACGACTCGTTGCTTTCTCTCACTTAACCAGCAACGTATCCACCTATGAATATTTTCGTCAATTCCATGTGATCTTACTTTTGTCATTAGTTTATCATGCGGCACTTTGTCAATGAGTTACTTGAGAGGAGCATGTGGAGTGACGTGGAGGGACAGGTTGACGAATGAAGAAGTGAAGGAACGTTGTGGGGTAGATGTGGATGTGGTTGAAAAGATTAGGAGAAATACACTGAGGTGGTTTGGACATGTGGAGAGAATGGAGAATGAAAGACTGACCAAGAGGGTGTATGTAGGTGAGGTGGAGGGAGGGAGAGGGAGGGGTAGACCGAGGATGAGGTGGAGGGATGGAGTTGAGAGGTATATGAGGGAGGGGGGGGTGAGTTGGGGGGAGGGGAGTCAAATGGTGGGTGACAGAGTGACTTGGAGGCGTTTTGTCTGCGGCCACCCTTTGCGGGATTAGGGCGTCGGGCTATAGATAGATAGATAAACTTTGTCAAAGGCTTTCTGGAAGTCTAAGTAGATTATATCAAGTGACCTGGTACAATCAATCATTTTAAAAAGTGTATCGTAAAACTCAATTAAATTTGTCATGCATGATCTCCGTGTTCTAAAGCCATGCTGGCTGTTCCTAATTATGTTATTAGTTTCTAGGAACTCAACTATCCTATCTTTAATTAATGATTCGAGGATCTTTCTCAAGACAGAGGTTAGGCTAATTGGTCTATAATTACCTGGTTAATCTCTACTGCCCTTTTTGTATATAGGGGTCACGTTAGCCAGTCTCCAGTCTGCTGGAACCTTTCCTTGTTGTAGGGACTTGTTAAAGATAGATGTTAGAGGACTGCATATTACATCCATCACATTTTTTAGTATTTTAGGGTAGAAATTGTCTGGGCCGGGAGTCTTATTACTGTTCATTTTATCTCTCACTTCATTACTGCTAATATGCATATCACTTAGTGCGTTTTGGATTGACATTTGATGCACTTCGATGGAGAGAGAGAGAGAGAGAGAGAGAATTGCCTCCATGTCATTCTGTTCTCCACCAGCAGGCTGCCCTCCCTCCAATGCACATCACCCACACTCAGATGCAGCACCCAGAAAAGGCAGAGCCTAACTTCCACACCCTCAAATTTGAGATATATACAACAGCTTGGAGTTACGACCTTCCATTACCAATCCACACACTAAAGTTTATGGCATACTGTGTACGCTTTTAATTAATCTCTATGGCTTGCATACACTGGGATTTGCATGCATTTAGATACCTGATGGGAAGGTGGGTTGACCTGGGTTACAGAGCCATACCACACTAACCAATCACTCCTTGATCCCAAGCTTTCTCACTGCCCACTTCACCACCTCTCTTGGGACTCTATCAATGGCCTCCAAATCAACAAAAACAAAGTGTATCTCCTTTTTTTTTTTTTTTTTTTTTTTTTTAATGCATTTTTTCTGAAGCTGTCAGACAATGAATAAGGCATCATTGGTCCCTTTGCCTGGCATAAACCCAAACTGCATCTCATCAGTATTCATTTTTGCCCTTATCATACCATCTAGGACTGCCTCCATCATCTTCATTATGTGCTACAAAATTTTTATACCTCCATAATTTCCTTTTTCCAGGGCATCACCCTTCCCTTTATACACATTTACAATCACACTCTTTAGCCAGTTATCTAGAACAACACATTTATATATAACTGAATTTATCAAATCAGTAACTAAACCCATTCCTATACAGTATTTCCTGAAGCTTTCAACATTTCAGCATTCAACTCTGAGGCACAAGCTGCCTTCCCCTGCTGCATCCTGCCTATTGCCCTGCTCACGGTAGCAGCTGCAACTGAATGCCAAGGGACAAACATTGGATCCACTGATTCCAAACCTTCCCTGTTCCAGTCAAATTTCTCCATTCAGCAGCCAGCTACAATGCTCTCTCCAGGCGATTTTACCCCCCCCCCCCCAACAGCGGCTCACGTAATAGTACGAGCATATATGGCAGGGCAGCTCACGTAAAATTATATTTTCATGTTTCCCGTGTTGTTTTGTATAATGGCGCAGAAACTATTGGCTGTATGGCAACACTGCGATGCTCCCAGCCATGCTCCTGCCCGCTGTGACTGACCTGCCAGCCTCAAGGGGCCTCAGTCATTGTCACACTGTTGTTATGGATAAGCCAAGGCCTTTGACCTCTCGTGCCCACTCCTCTCCACCACCCACTGCAGCTGGTAGATGTTGCTACATGAGAGTGAGTACATGCATTTCATTCTTTTTTGATAAGATACCCTAATTTATTTATAAGGTGAAAACGACTTTTGAGATACTTTATATTCGTTGAAATATGCCCGCCTGTGAGTTATGCTAAATAACTTTTTTGCCAGCTGTGGAGGAGTTAATATCCTCATTATTCACCACTACCTTTCCTCCATCATTCTTCACACACTGTTCACCTATGAATGATAATCCCATTTTCCCTCTTCATCTGATTTGCCACCTTAAATACCATTTTCTTTTCAGCAGTACTGTATTTGGGTCATCCAGCAAAAGTCACTGAGACTCAGGTTTTGCCCCGTATACCTCCTTTCTAGCCCTATGCTTGGCAGCCATGAATTCCTCTATGTTGCCATTCTTTCTTCATTCTCAGAAGTCTTTGTTTCTCCTTCACTGCAACCCATTCCTGGAAGTGTTCTTTTCTCCTTCACTGCAACCTATTCCTGAAAGTCTTCTTTTTCCCTTCACTGCAATCCATTCCTGTAAGTCTTCTTTCCTCCTTAATCCCTAGGCTGTTGTAGCACGAAAAATTTCATATGTCTGAGGTGTGGGAAAACGGGTTTAAAACATTGTGTTTCCATCGTGTGTTCTGACTGACTTATACCTAACCAAACATGATAACATTTTAACGAAACAAAGTTTACACTCCACACTGAGGATTCATGACCCTCTCGTCAAACATAGGCATGCAGTAGGTGTGAAAATGACATAAAAGTTCACAATATTTCACACGGCTCTTCCGGAATGCACAATGCTGTCTACTGACTGGCATTTCTGGAACGTTATACACAGCAGAAGGGTTAACTGCAGCTCCTACACCCTCATCCCACCACCATGTTACCTGATGTCTTGGAGCCTTTTGTCCATCCAAATCATTAACTTTCAAGAGATTGTTCTGGACAGCTCTGCACTGCTTATTAACACTTCTGACAATAGCTCCTTGTTAAGCCACCATTCCACTCATCTCACTACAGAAGGCATTCCTTACCACTTGGTTTTTTAACTTGTATGTTTTCCTTCTGAGTGCACAGATCCTCATCATCACCACGTGCTCCTTCACTACCATGTCACTTTACAGTAATCTGTGTTGCTGCACACAATCTTCACTCCCTATAACTTTAACATCCTTCAATAGCCTCCTATCTGTCCTCTTGACCAGGAAATAATCAATCTGGTTATTATTACCCCCAGACTCAAATGTAATCTGTCTACTATCTCGCTGTGAGCGTTGCACACAATCATGTTCATTGCCTCCAAAATTCGAGTATCTTTCCTCTTCCGCATTCCTCGTAACATGCCCCCATCTTCCATGTACCCCTTCACATCTTTGAGCTGATTCACCCACATGACCATTTAAATACCCACCCAAAACTACAGTCTCATCATCCCACATATAACCAACCACACATATCAAGTCATCCCAGAATCTATCTTTTTCTTCATCACCCAAGCCAACCTGAGGAGCATACACTGATATAACTGAAATCATGAGTTTACCAAGCAATATCTTCACCTGAATAATACTTCTGCTTAACTACATTCACAATGCATTCCACCCATTTCTCCTCAACCAGTACAACTACAGCACCATATCCATCTACACTTTCCTGTCAAAACCACTTACACCTATGGTAGTCCAGGCCCTTAGGGAGTTATGAGGAGGGTTTTGTGCAGATTTGTCTAAAAGTACCAAATTTGGCTCAGATGTAGACCAGAACATACTTACAGTATTTCATTTTTGGAGAGCGCTAAACCCAGCGCTCACTCAGGCCGCCATGTTGGCCAAATCCAAAATGGCTGCCAGCCGATACATGATTGTATCACAACTTCGTAACCAAAAGCCGTAGAATCATGAATGAGGCACTTTTTATAGGTATTTGACCTCAAGGATTCCAAATCTGACCTCTGTTTTGACATTCACGGTCAGGATAACCCCCCAATGGCATATAAAACGTCAAATGAGATCAAAACTAAGCCAAGTAAACACAAAGTTTTATTTAAATCATTTAATGTTCAACTCCCGAAATACTCCAGGCCCCATATGGCAGATTTGTCTCCAAGCACTAAATTTGGGCCAGATGTAGACCAGAACAGACTGATTTCAATTTCAAGGGTGCTGAGCACCAATCACATAGGAACTATAAGAAAACATCACTACTGCAAGATCTAATTGATTCTAATCTAGGTTTCGTCATTGTTCACACATCCACCTTCACACTTGCACAACCCTGTGCAGTGGACTCCAGCCCTACAGCATTTGCAGTGTCCTGTGCAAGATCTCTCACAGCCACAGTGCAGGAGAATGGCACATGCCTTACTAGCATCTGCGAGTGATGTCCAGTATGGTAACCAGATACTGTACCATTGTCATCTTTCTGCCAGCCCCAATCACTGAAGTCGGGGATTTCCTGGCAAACTGAGGTGGCTTGATTCCAATAAAAGCTTGCCTGAAGCAGTGCCCTCTTTATGTGCTCAAACAGCGCTGCTTGAGTGGGTGGTATGTTCTCCAGCGTTTTTGTACCACTTGTAAAAAGACGGTGCCTGGCTTCGTTGACATTGGCCAAACCACATCCCTTACTGTACATGATTACCACAAATCGTTCCAGCTTCTGCACGTGCAAAGACTCAAGGGTTAAGAGTTTGGGGTCAGGGGTGAGGGCCACCAGTGTTTCAGTAAGTCCTGAGGTGCTTTGCCAAGAAGCCCAGGCAGTCTTTTTGCCACATACAATGAACTGTGATGTCGTGTCACATCCTGTGATGGCATGGAAGAGTGGCAGTGCCAGAGACTTGGAGGGTCCAAGGTGAGAGCAGATATAATGGATGGGAATGTCACGGAATTTCCCAGGCAGTCTTTTTGCCACATACAATGAACTGTGATGTCGTGTCACATCCTGTGATGGCATGGAAGAGTGGCAGTGCCAGAGACTTGGAGGGTCCAAGGTGAGAGCAGATATAATGGATGGGAATGTCACGGAATTTTTTTCCACTACCAAAGCCCACCCACAGCTGTGAAAGTCCAAGTGTGGTGAAAAAGCGTACAGCAAGAACCACCACATCACTGTCAACGGTACAAACATAGGCTGCCCTGTGACCCTGTGCTGCAGCATGTGCCAGGTGAAGGAATATCCTTGTGTCTGTCTCAGGGTGGTTACATGGTTGGAGAGCTGAATAATCACAGGGTCTATTGGATAGCACATTCTCAAACTTTGTACTGAGAAGGAGCCTCCCACTCATATCTTTCTAGACAATCTCCTCACTGAGGAAGGAGAATAGCTCCTTTTTGTTATTCTCATGTTTGAGGAACCCACTGTTCCAGTCATGCTTTGGGATCCATGTGCTGCCATCCCCAACCCTTGTATGTGGACCTGTACCACGTCACTGATGAGTGAGGGTTTTGAGGCTGCCCTCGGAGTAGTTATCCCACACGGCATCGATACGTTCGATGGCTGGGGTCATCTGAGAAAGATGACAATGGTAACTGGTTACCATACTGGACATCACTCGCAGCTACTAGTAAGGCATGTTCCATTCTCCTGCACTGTGGCTGTGAGAGATCTTGCACAGGAAACTGCAAATGCTGTAGGGCTGGAGTCCACTGCACATGGTTGTGCAAGTGTGAAGGTGGATGTGTGAACAATGACGATACCTAGATTAGAATCAATTAGATCTTGCAGTAGTGATGTTTTCTTATACTTCCTATGTGATTGGTGCTCAGCAAACCTTGTAACACACTTGCGCGGTAGCATTCTCGCAAGTGCCCACATTTATGTTGTTCACATCAAAAGGCAAAGGCCTCCAAAATTGAAATCAGTCTGTTATGGTCTACATCTGGCCCAAATTTAGTGCTTGGAGACAAATCTGCCATATGGGGCCTGGAGTATTTCGGGAGTTGAACATTAAATGATTTAAATAAAACTTTGTGTTTACTTGGCTTAGTTTTGATCTCATTTGACGTTTTATATGCCATTGGGGGGTTATCCTGACCGTGAATGTCAAAACAGAGGTCAGATTTGGAATCCTTGAGGTCAAAAACCTATAAAAAGTGAGTTCAAAATTTGGAATCCTTGAGGTCAAAAACCTATAAAAAGTGAGTTCATTCATGATTCTACGACTTTTGGTTACAAAGTTGTGATACAATCATGTATCGGCTGGCAGCCATTTTGGATTTGGCCAACATGGCAGCCTGAGTGAGCGCTGGGCTTGGCGCTCTCCAAAAATGAAATAAGTACGTTCTGGTCTACATCTGAGCCAAATTTGGTGCTTGTAGACAAATCTGCACAATTTACTCCCTAAGGGCCTGGACTATGGTCTTTCCCAGCAATCATCCTAGCTGACCCCCCCAAACCTGACTTCCTGTAAGCAAGAGACATTCATCTGCCCCCTAATCAGAGCCTCTACCACTTCCCCTACTCTACCCTTCATGCTACTCACATTCCACAAGGCCACTCAGAACCCCTTAGGTGTTCTGATTACCTCAGGCTTTCTTTAAATGCTTTTGGTAGCTGAGGATGAGGCATAGGGATATAGTGGAGAGGTATATAAGAGAAGGGGCTGTCAGCTGGGAGGAGGGCAGTGAAAAGGTGGGGGACAGGGTGACATGGAGGCAATTTGTCTGTGACCACCCCTTACGTGATCGAGGTGTCTGGCAACAGACAGATAGATTGGTATCCATTTTCGTCAAAAGTTGGGCAAATGAAGAGGAAAACTGACCACAAGCCCTACCCACTCGCACAGGCTTAACCCATGGATTGCGCAATTACCTTTTTTTATCCCACCCCGTGGTGCACAAAAAATGAAGGATTTTTTTTTTTCTTTTAGTTTTTGTTTATTATAAACTTGCCACGTTGAGTACACCACTTCCCGTCCGATCAGCGAAGTTAAGCAACGTTGGGTCTGGTTAGTACTTGGATGGGTGACCGCCTGGGAACACCAGATGCTGTTGGCATCCCTACGTGTCAAGTGGGGTTGGTGGAGGATTAGTGCCCCTCCCTGTAAAACAATTAACTCTAAGCCCTTGACCACCCCGTTTGGGATACATGGCATCTGGCAATGGATGGATGGATGGATAAACTTGAAGACAAACATCCAGGACATCATCTGGTGAAAAAAAAAAAAAAAACTCTCTCTCTCCCTCTCTCTCTTTCTCTGTCTTTGCGTAACGCCATGCATAAGTTTACATAGGGGAGTAGTGAAAAAAAAAAAAAAAAAAAAAAAAAAAAAAAAAAAATTTTTTTTGTTTATTATAAACTGGAAGATAAACACTCAGGGGATCATCTGGTGAAAAGGAAAAAATCTCTCTCACCATCTTTGTGTAGTGCCATGTGTAAGTTTGCGAGGGGGTGGAGTTGTTAACAGTGATGTACGAATGGCACAGCCTGAGCTGTGGTTCGCAACGTGACGCTACCCAGCCTGAGCTGTGGCTCGCAACGTGACGCTAGCCAACCTGAGCTGTGGCTCGCAGTCCACGGGTTAAGTCCAGGCATGGGACCAGGGACCCATGGCCCACCAGCCATGGCCAATGACTGTGATAGTGGCCTCAAAGCACCCTGCTAGGACAGCTACAGGGACAGCCTCCAAGCATGCCTTGGCACTATAACTGTCCTGTCATTATGTACCCACTGATAGAGCAGCCTCCTGGAGTACCACTCCCTGGTTCAGGCCCCTTTCTACTGGGTGGAAGAGGCAGCCTGGGAACTGCAATGCCCTGTATGCTCTGAATTCTAACAACTACCAGGTGCCAAAATTTGGTTATATGGTTACCACCCAGCATAGTAAATGGTTTCCTGGTGTACAGGAAACCATTTGGCTTGTCACTCAGTGTAGTCACCCACAGGCAGAAGGAAGAGCAAAGAATGAAGGAAAGAAAGACAGAAGAGGGAGTGCAAAGTCACCCGCAGGCAGAAGCACGAGGAAAGAATGAAGGAAAGAAAGACAGAGGAGGATGGAAGGAAAGAAGGATGGAGGAAAGGAAAGGGCAGACATCCAAGAGCAGCAGTACATCGAGTGAGCGGATGGTGTGCGCCCCCACCTACCTCCAAATTATAATAATAATAATAATAATAATAATAATAATAATAAAATACTGCCTTACTTGTGCCTCCCTTGAGTTTTTTGTTTTTGTGTTCCAGACACACATAAAGTTTAGCAGAGAGGCCAGGTGGTCTCGCTGGAGCTTTGACACAACTTGAGACAGTTGTTCTGGGGTCTCATCAAGGAGCTCCTTCATCACTTTGAGAGCACGGAATGGCTGGCCTAAACTAATGGCAACTTTCAGAGCCTTGGCCCACTTCTTATCTTGCATCAGGTTGGCCAAAGTCTGTTCCTCTGCAGCAAGTCTGAAAAAGACAGTTTTGACAGGCAAAAATACAATACACTCGCCTACTTTGCGTGTTTTTAGTTTGTGATTCACCTTGTGGCAAGCTCCACTAGGGAAAATATTATACAGTACTGTATTGTAGAAAAAATTACAGCAGTCACCAGTTTGCAAGGAGGAGGCGGACAAGTAACATAACTGGCGACAGTTAGCCACCCAGTCTCTCACCCTCTACCACAGCATGTGCTTGTTACTATTTTCAAAGCCAAGGAGACATGTCTGGCCACTGACAGGACCTACCATTTTTATCCTGATATGCACCAAAAAGGCATCAACCACAGGATACAAATGTTAATGATGAAGTTCCTGAAAGGCCTGGCACTCCCCAGTGACCCAAGTGACCCTCACCCATCAACCAAGCTCAGCCCAACACGACGATGATGATGTCATGTCTGTTGTCAGTGCTCTGGATTTTGATAAATTTATGGCTGAAGCAGAGATCCAATGACAGCAGGTGGATGTTTCCACTGTCAGCAGTGACAGTCAAAATGATGATGGAGGCCCTAAGAGGCCACAGTAGGACATCACAGCCAAAGATACCCCCTACCTCCTTCCCCGCAAGCCCAGACAGCCCTCAGGTCAACGTACTAAATGCACCGTTTGATTTTTTCATTTAATGATCATGCTTACCTTTCTTGCAGGAAATATACAGTGGAACCTCGGTCCTCGAACGTCTCACATGTTGAACAAATCGGACCTCAACCAAAAATTTCAAGAAATTTTTGCGCCAGAGGTCGACCAAAATATCGGACCTCGACCAACCTGAACGTAGCCAAACGAAGGGAAGCTGGCTGACCGACAGTCACGCGTCCACTTTTGTTGTTCGTCAATGCTGTGCTTTACATTTTTCTTGATTCAGTGCAGTATTAGCCCCTAATAATGGCTCCAAAGAAAGCAAGTTCATCCAGTACGGCTACTGGCAGTGAAAAGAGGAAAGTAGTGCCGAAAATAATTGAAGAAGTGGAAAAATTATTGCCTATCTTCATCAATGAGAAACAGTTAGCAAGAGACAGTGTTAGTGAGTATATAATTTGTGAAAAGGCAAGAGAAATATAGTCATCTCGTCAAGGAAAGCACTGGTACCAGTGCTGAAACTTAAATAGGTAAGCATCTGGGGTCTTGGAACGGATTAAAATGATTTACACTATTTCTTATGGGGAAAATTAGTTCGGTCCTCGACCAATTCGGTCCTGGAACAGCCTTCCAGAATGGATTGTGTTCAAGGACCGAGGTTCTACTGTATACTGTATGTATGTGTATCCGTAATATATAACTCTAAATGAAGGGGAGAAAGTTGGGAAAAATGGGAGAGGGGGAGAAATTTGTAACTTGGGTGGGGTGTCAACCATATACCCTTTAATAAATGCTTTTTTATGGTGCCTAATTTGCAATTTTGCAGTTTGCAGCACAATGTGCCACCCATAGTCTCACACAGTAGTGAGTGTACTATAAAAGTGCAAATAATAACTTCACTGAACAAGACACTGGAGACATTAATGATGACTACTGCAAACTGTATTACGCTACAAAGTAAAGGAAGGTGCAGCATGTGGCTACATAGCAGACTTGGATAATACTGTATCAGACTGTCTAACTACTACTACATGATGGTAAAGTCAATTTATGATCTGTAACAGTTCCACCATTCTGTCACAGCAGAAAAAAAAAATCATCCTAACAAGAAGCTGAACTATTAAACTGGGTGGAAAGGATCCTGAAAAGCCTCTCTTATTGAACTTGCTTAAGAAAGTTTCATCTTACTCCTACAGTAACAAAAGTCTCCTCTAAGGTAAATAATATTTCAAGGAGATAGCCAAAATAAAACACATCACTGCAGTGCAAGGGTTAAGACAGGTCACTGGAACAAACACACTAATCAGTCCTTGTTTTATACCTTTCACTAAATCTGTTTCATCACATTTCCCAAAGGGATTTTTATTTTTTTGGTTCTTCTTGGCATTGTTCTCATTTTTCTTATTAATGCTTGTTATCATGGCCTCATGACCATTTCCTGAGATGAGAGGCCTAAAAATTATCATGAATGTATTGTACCTGGGTCTTGTATGTCATGATACCTTTCTCAAACTTTTTATTTCACCCTCTTAAGGGTGATTTTACAGCCCCACAAGTGCAAAAGGAAAGAAATCAACCATCCCAATAAAGGCTGGTGTTCTATTTGGCTTTGAAACAATGGTGTTGGTTCACAGTAAATTCAATTCAAACATGCTCACTAGCCTGTTTGTTTTGTGATTTTTTCCCATTTACCAGCATGCCAGTGGTAGGTGGTGGCGACCATCATCCACTCACTTGATGTAGTGTTGCCTACTTCTTCCTTAGCCTTTATCATTCTTTCTCTGTGCCTGCCCTCCTCTCTTCCTATTTCTCCCATTTTTCCTGTCACTTCTTATTGTTTTTCTTTCCTTTACAGGTGGCTCTACATTGAGTGACAAGCCAAATGGTTTCCTGTAAGCCAAGAAACCAATTACAACGCTGTGGGGTAACCATATAACCAAACCATACGTGCTCCCTACGTGTCAACAAGAGGGTTGCTGGACGGATAGTGCCCCTCCTCGTAAAACAAATAACTCAAAGTCAAATGGCCACCCCTTACGGGATTATGGCATCTGGCGATAGATAGATAGACCAGTATGCTACAAATACATACATGTACGTATGAGACGATGTGCAGATTGGCCTGGGAGGAAGGTAGAGTCCCGGAGGATTGGAAGTCAGGTATAATTATTCCCATGTACAAAGGAAAAGGGGAAAAAGAAGTGTGTGGTAATCATAGGGGCATTTGTCTTCTTAGTATAATAGGAAAGGTGTATGGTAGGATACTTATTGACAGAGTTAGAGAAAGAACAGAGGAATTAGTTGGAGAAGAACAGGGAGGCTTTAGGAAGGGAAGAGGTTGTGTAGATCAGATATTCATTCTTAGATCTTTAGTGGAAAAGTTTCTAGAGAAGGGAAAGAAGTTGTATGCGGTTTTCATGGATTTGGAGAAAGCATATGACAGGGTGGATAGAGAAGGATTGTGGAAGTACTATGAATATATGGAGTAGATGGGAAATTGTTGAATGCTGTGAAGAGTATGTATGATGGTGTTAAGGCTGCAGTGCGTGTGGATGGTGAACTAAGTGAATTTTTCTCTTTGAAGGTTGGGTTGAAACAGGGATGTGTCATGTCTCCATGGTTGTTCAATCTGTACATGGATGGGGTAATAAAAGAGGTACAAGGTAGGGTAGTGGATGTTGGAGTGGCCCTGGTGAGAGAGGACAGTGTTTGGAAACTCCCTGTACTGTTGTTTGCAGATGATACTGTGATGTTGAGTGAAGACGAAGGGAAGCTGCAAGGCTTGGTAGATGAGTTTGGAAGAGTGTGTAAGAAACGGAACCTAAAGGTGAATATAGGGAAGAGTAAAGTGATGGTCTTTGAGAGAGGTGAAGTCAGTGAATGTACAGCAAGGTTGGATGGTGAGGAACTGGAAAATGTGAGTACGTTTAAGTACTTGGGTACTGTGATGAGTAAGGATGGAGGTTTGGAGCATGAAGTGCTTGAAAGGGTACAGCAGGGAAGAAAAGTTGCTGGTTCTTTGAAAGCAGTGATAAGAAACAGGGAAGTGAGCATGGAAGTGAAAAAGTTATTACATGACAGTATTGTGATACCAACTCCAATGTATGGAAGTGAAGCTTGGACGTTGTTGGAAGGACACAAGTCAAGAGTGAGAGCAGTGGAAATGAGTTATTTAAGAGGAGCCTGTGGAGTCACATGGAGAGACGGGCTGATGAATGAGGATATAAAGCAGCGTTGTGGTGTGGATGTGGATGTGATAGGAAGCGTTATGAGGAACACACTGAGGTGGTTTGGCCATGTGGAGAGGATGGAGGGTGAGAGACTGACGAAGAGAGTGTATGTGAGTGAGGTGGAGGGGGGAAGAGGGAGGGGGTGGCCAAGGATGAGATGGAGGGATGGGGTGGAGAGGTACATGAGAGAGGGGGGTGTGAGTTGGGAGCAGGGCAGTGAAATGGCGGAGGACAGGGCGACGTGGAGGCGATTTGTTTGTGGCCAACCCAAATGGGATTGAGACGTCTGGCAATAGATAGATAGATAGACATATGAGAAATAAATTCTGGGAAATGTCGTGCATCTGCTCCCACATGGTTCTTCTCTTGTTAAAAATGGGAGAAATGGCATGCCCCCGAGCTAGACCCTGTATTGGATCATATAGCCCCGCCAGGTTACAGGAGTGCGCTACCACTCCCAGCACGGCAGTCCTGGGCGAGGTTAGAACTCGCAATCCCCCAATTACAAGCTTGATGCTCTACCACTGAGCGACCGTGTCCCCCTTCTCTAGTTAAAAATGTATTCAGCATTACATATTCACCAACCTGTCTGCCTCTTGTTGTGCTTGTTGGCGCTCCTTTTCTGTTACATCGGTCCACACCACCAGCCTGGCATCCTCTCCTCCTGTTACCATCTTTGCCTCATCCTGGGACACTGTCAGAGCCCACACCTTGTCATCATGCTCATCATAGGTCTGACAACACTGGCGAGTCCGCACGTTCCACAGCTTCACTAGGCCATCTGAAGCTGTGGAGAGCAGCTGATGTCCTTGTGTCACCCACTGTAGCCGCAGCACACTCACACCATGACCTTCTAAAGTCTGTGCATGGGTGACGGTCAGGGATTAGAAACAGAAATGAAAGGTGTTACAGGCACTCCTTGTTATAAGTCAGGAATATGTCTCAAAATAACGTAACTTTTATCTTGTGAATCTTACAGCAAATTGGAAGAAACTTGCAAATCAGCTTTAAAGGTAACTGTGAAACTTCAAAACACTTTTTCTGAAATTTACTATGAATTTAAAAAAAAAAAAAAAAAAAAAAAAAAAAAAAAAAAAATCTATCTATCTATCTATAGCCCGACGCCCTAATCCCGCAAAGGGTGGCCGCAGACAAAACGCCGCCAAGTCACTCTGTAACCCACCATTTGACTACCCTCCCCCCAACTCACCCCCCCCTCCCTCATATACCTCTCAACTCCATCTCTCCACCTCATCCTCGGTCTACCTCTCCCTCTCCCTCCCTCCACCTCACCTACATACACCCTCTTAGTCAGTCTTTCATTCTCCATTCTCTTCACATGTCCAAACCACCTCAGTGTATTTCTCCTGATCTTCTCAACCACATCCACATCCACCCCACAACGTTCCTTCACTTCTTCATTCGTCAACCTGTCCCTCCACGTCACTCCACATGCTCCTCTCAAGTAACTCATTTCCACTGCTCTCACTCTTGACTTGTTCCCCTCTTGCAAGGTCCATGCCTCGCTTCCATACGTCTGGGTAGGGATCACAATACTTCTTAACTTCCATACTCACCTCCCTATTTCTCATCACTGCTTTCAGTGTACCAACAACCTTCCTTCCCTGCTGTACCCTTTCACGCACTTCATCCCCCAAAGTTCCATCCCTACTCATCACACTACCCAAGTACTTGAATGCACTCACATTCTCCACATCCTCACCATCCAACCTCACTGCACACTCTGTGACTTCATTCCTCTCAAACACCATAACTTTACTTTTGTTTACATTAACTTTCAGATTCCTCCTCCTACACACTGTCCCAAATTCATTCACCAAACCTTGCAACTCCCATTCATCTTCACACAACAGTACTGTATCATCAGCAAACAGCAACACCGGAAGCTTCCAAATCTCACCCTCATTCATTAGAGCCACCCCCACATCCACTGCCCTACCCTGCACCTCCTTTACAACCCCGTCCATGTATATATTAAACAGCCATGGAGACATCACACAACCCTGTTTCAGTCCCACATTGAGATCAAAGAACTCACTCAGCTCACCATCCACTCACACCGCAGCCCTAGCTCCCTCGTACATACTCTTCACAGCACTCAGCAATTTCCCCTCCACTCCATATATTCTTAATAGCTTCCACATACCTTGCCTATCTATTCTGTCATAAGCTTTCTCCAAGTCCATGAAGGCAGCATACACTTTCCTTCCCTTCTCTAGATACTTCTCCACTAAACATCTTAGAACAAATATCTGATCTACACATCCTTTTCCCTTCCTAAATCCCCCTTGTTCTTCTCCAACTAGCTCCTCTGTCATATGCCTAACCCTATCTATGAGTATTCTACTATATATTTTACCAGTCACACTAAGTAGGCAAATACAGTAATCCCTCTAATATCCGAACGCCCAATATCCGAACATCCCCACTAACCGGACATAATCCTCCTGGGATCCAATATTCCCAAAATGGGCCAAAAACTGCAAAAAATTAAAAAAAAATCTGACTTTTTTCCCTCCCACAATTTGAAATTCCCGCCTGGCGCCAAACAGCTGTTACACCATGGTCCCTTCACCCCTTCCTTCCTCCCCCTCCCCCCTCCCCTGTCAGGTTGCCATTTGGTATTTTTCATTACCAAGTGTGGGCCAATTTGGTAATGAAAAATTCGTTTGGTAATGCATTAGAATAATGCATTACCAAATGGATTTTTCACATGTATGAGGATACACAGGATGGAGATGGTGGATTGTTTGCTCTCTCTGATTAATCTGCTACCCTACATAGTGTGAAAATAATCAACATGGTGTTAGTTATAAGGAGAGTGATTACATGTATTTCCACTTGTATATATAATTAGTGAAGAATATATGCTAGCTTTACGAATTTGGTAATGAAAAGTTATATTTGACAATGAAAGTTGAGGAGATTGGTAATGTGGCTGTTGCGATCTGGCAACTCTGTTACCCCACCAACATCAACAGTCACAGCTTAACTCCGATGGAGAGCAGATACTCATAACAGTGCAAGCCACAGGTGCTTGTTTTTTGTGAATAAACAGTGAATAAACTGCAATACCTTGCCACTAGAACACACAGGAATTTACAGTGTTGTGCAGTGTTAAGAAATTAGAATTTAGAGTGCAGAGGATTAACTGTGGACTGCAAACTGGCGGTTCAAACCAGTCCAAGACCAAGGGACTTGTAAGTACCCAGAATGTTTAATATTGTATAAACTCACCTCTAAAACCTCATTTTATGGTTCTCTTGCATTTATTTCAGTCTTTTATGTCCCTTATTGGTGTGATTTGGGTCTTAAATAGGTGCTATGCATGTCCAGAGGGAGTTGCATAGGTGTTTTTCAGAGTTAGGGTCCGTAAGTACTAGTCCATAAGCTGGGGCCCAATATCCGGACAGGACCACTATCCGGACCTGCCTATGGCTCTATTGATCCGGATATTGGAGGGGTTACTGTACCCATATGGTTACCACATACTTCTCTCTCCCCTTTACCTTTGTATAAAGGAACAATTATACCTGATTTCCAGTCCTCTGGAACCCTTCCCTCTTCCCAAGCCAATCTACACAACTTCCATATCCACTCCAAAACAATCTCACCTTCATACCTAAGCATTTCACCACACACTCCATCAATTCCTGGGGCCTTTCCCAACTTAATCTTCTTCATCGCTTTCACTACTTCCGCCCTACTGATCTCTTCCTCCCTCCTCTCATCTCTTCTTCTCCCAGCCATTCCCCAACCACTTATACTCGCACTGCTCTCACTCTCTACATTCAACAAATCCTCAAAGTGCTCCTTCCATCTCCTCAGTTTCTCTCTCTTCTCCACCAACAATCTATTATTCCTATTTTTCACTCCCCTACTATTTCCCCTTTCACACTGCCTTACTTTCTTTACCTCCTTCCAAAACAATTTCTTACTCTCCCTCCATTTCACACTCAGATTCCTCCCAAATTCTTCATCCACTTTCTTCCTACTCTTCTTCACCAGTCTCTTCACCTCCCTTCTACTGCTCACATATACCTCTCTCTTCTCTCTCTCATCTCCTCCTCTACATTTATAAAAATGACATACAGTGAGGATTAAATGAACTCTATGAAAACTTCATATTGCATTCCCTTAATCCCACTGATCATTCACTTGAGCTCATTAAGTTACCAGCTAAGGCTGAATGCACTATGAATGCACTAGGACATCAAAATCCCTGCTGCATTTTTTATTCATCCGTCCATCCATCATCCATTCCTACGTTGCCCCATGAGGAATGTAGGAGCCCGGGGCTGGGCAAGTTGGTCCTGACATTTAAGATGAGAGTGATCAGCCTCACTCATGCCTGAGTAGCATTACGTGTGCAATAAACCCCAACCATCCCTTGGATACAAACCTTCATGAGCTCAATCCAACTGAAGTGCCGTAATTACCCACTAAACCACCAGGTGCCAAAATTTAAAAACATATTAACTAGATCAATGAAAATGTCAAAGCAAACAAAATTCTGTGTCATTAGATCTACCTGTGATTTATAAAGAAAAAAATCTGTGGCACCACAGGAAAAATAAATTGCCTTTAAGCTACTTGTACTCCACGCATTCTATACAAAGTTGTGGTAACTGCGTTCCAATCCGTCCAGGTCACGTGACTCACAGACACCATGTTGCCTCCCGGTGGCATGGGCAACATGGGTGGGCAAGTTGAATGTCTGTAACATTTTAGCCTTGATTAACTGGTTTCTTTCATTAAATACGCCTCACTGCGCTGCCTGGGGATGCTCTACCCGAACTGGACAAGGGAAGATGGACAGATTTCCCAGATCTCCTTAGATATGAAAGGAATGGGAAATAAAAGTCCACTGTGAAAACTGGAGGGCAAATGATGTGAAAACTGGGGAGTAAATGATGTCATTTGTGTTCAGTAAATTTAAGTATGTACTGTATGAAAGATATTACCTATAATGCTTACAGCTGATCCCTGAAACACTTCTTTATCCTACAGGTTAAATAATCTTTAGGATATCTTTGGCAAACTTGTAATTTATGGTCATATGCTTAAATAAAATGTGTCATGTCACAACTGCAGACTTAACCATCGTGGCAAGGGATTTGACTGGTAAGTTTAACAATTTAATAACAGCTGCTTTATAATATAGCTATAATTCACATTAATTGTGAGAGCAATCCATGACCCACCAACAAATACATATGTTCAACATGCTCAAAACCTATCACGTCGAGCCGACAGACAAAGGGTTCAGTTCAGTGCAATTCCTGCAAGAACTGGACCCATTACACCTGCACAACACTTGCATACAAAAAACATTACACAAACACCTGGACCTGCTCCTTATGCTCCTTCCCCCCACCCACCAACCCCCCTACCAATCCTACTCCTACTTCCTTTACACCTCCACAGCTAAACCCACCAATCCTTCCCACACCATCCAGTCCCCCAACTTCTCCCATTCCAACCCATCCCAATCCACCTCAACCCTTACCTCCATCACAACCTCCTCCTACTCCTTCCCCTCCACCCACACCACCTCCACCCTGTGCTGCAGCAGCCAACACACATCGCACACACAACATAAACATCCTTCAATTAAACATAGATGGCATAAACACCAAAAAACAAGAACTCACACACTTCATCAAACAACAGAACATACACATTGCCATCTTACAAGAAACAAAACTACACGAAGCACAGAAAACACCGACATTCAATAACTTCACCACCATTCAATAAGACCGGGCCGACGGCGGTGGCGGTGGACTCATCACCCTGGTACACAAATCCATCAACTTTGCAGATACCAGTGCACACACAAAGTCACTTCTCCCCCCACATGACACCACAACAGAAATACAATCAGGTAAAATACGCACTGGTAACAAATCACACATAACAATCGCTAACACATACATTCCCTTCCAATCGTCCCCCACGGTACCACACAATTACACTCCACAGATACACCACATCATTAACATACCCAACATCATCCAGGGTGGTGATTTCAATGCCAAGTCGTCAGCCTGGCATGTCAACAACCCTGACACAGACAGAGGGCTGGTACTACAATCCCAGACAGATCATCTCTTCATACTGAAAACTAGAGACCAACATACCCAAATCCCACACCAAGCCCTCTTCCTCCCATCATCTCCAGACATCACCTTTTGCTCCCCATACCTCGCTCCCACTACATCTTGGAGAGTGGTCAAAACCCTAGGTTCTGATCACCTCCCAATCATCATCACTACCAAAACCAGAATCACCCCAGCTGGCCACAAACACACATACATTAATTATAAGAGAGCCAACTGGGAGGCCTTTGTAACTGAAACAACAACATTTTGAAACACTAAACAGTACACCCATCACAAACATCAACACCGCTGTGCACACTTTCAATACAATTATACAAAATGCTGACAAAAGACACATCCCTAGAGGCAACAGAAAGAGACACAATCCCAACTTCACACCAGTAATTCAAGGCCTCATCAGACAACGGGACACACTGCGACACTCCCCAACACCCATTACACAAGACACCTTACAAAAAATACAAGAACTCAACATTCAAATAAACAATAAAATATCAGAACAGCAAACACTAAACTGGAAAAATTATCTCCAAACACTTGACCACAAAACAAACATCAGCAAACTCTACAAAACGCTAAACAGCATCACACTTTCCAACAGCAACACCACACAATCACACGCTGCTATCACAACAACAGACACCATACCCTCAAACAAACAACAAGCAAACACTCTCATCAATCACTTTTCACAAGTCAGCCATTTAAACCCCCATCCAGAAGATCGATGTATCATCCGACGTAAGAGACAGTTCCCCACAGACCCAGACTACGCACCTTTCACTTACAACCAGACGAAGCACATCATTAACAACCTCGAGGACTCATCTGCCTGTGGACCAGACAACATAAGCAACATTCACTTTAAACACCTTGGACCACAAGGCATACAAGAATTCACCAACATATCAAACTGCAGCTACTCACACAACATAATACCCAACATCTGGAAGCATGGCATTATCATCACTATCCCTAAACCCAACAAAAACCCCACGTTACCCTCCTCACACCACCCCATCACACTCCTCTGTACCCCCTCTAAAGTCACTGAACGACTAGTACTACAACTAGTCACACCTTACATTCCCCTTGCCCAGTCACAACATGGCTTTAGGCCGCTACACTCCACAAACACCCTTCTTACAGACTTTACGCAGAGAGTTTTCAATGGCACGAATTCAGCTAGGCCACCACACAGAACATTCCTTATCACACCAGACATTAGCAAAGCTTTTGATGTCATCCCCCGCCACAACCTCACAAACAAAATACTCAACACAAACATGCACAATAACACAAAAAGATGGCTGGCAAACTACTTAGCTGGCAGATGTGCACATGCAACATTTGCCAGTCAGTCTTCTAACATCAGAAACTTCACAAATGGTGTCCCCCAAGGATCTGTTTTGTCCCCTACACTCTTTAACCTATACATGCACGACATACCCACACCCCACACACCACAGATACACATAGCTTCCTATGCAGATGATATAACACTTACATGTACGCACAAGGTTATGAAGGAGTGCATGGGGGATATGCGTATGGTCTAAGGAATGCAGAAGGGGAAAGGATACTCGAGTTTGAGGAGGCAACGGACATGATTGTGTACAACACATATTTTAGGAAAAGAGACAGTAGGTTAATTACGTATAAGTCTGGGGGAAATAGCAGTCAGATAGATTATTTTCTGGTTAGGAGGGCCGATAGGAGGTTAGTGAGGGATGTTAAAGTTATAGGAAGTGAGGAGTGTGTGCAGCAGCACAAACTATTGATTTGTGATATGGTGCTTAAAGAACAAGTGATGAAAAAGATGACTTATGTACCTAGGAAGAAAATATGGAAGCTGAAAAACCAAGTACAGTAATCCCTCCAATATCCGACGTAATAGAGCCATAGGCAGGTCCGGATAGTGGTCCTGTCCGGATATTGGGCCCCAGCTTATGGACTTGTACTTATGGACCCTAACTCTGAAAAACACCTATACAACTCCCTCTGGACATGCATTGCACCTATTTAAGACCCAAATCACACCAATAAGGGACATAAAAGACTGAAATAAATGCAAAAGAACCATAAAATGAGGTTTTAGAGGTGAGTTTATACAATATTAAACATTCTGGGTACTTACAAGTCCCTTGCTCCTGGACTGGTTTGAACCGCCAGTTTGCAGTCCACAGTTAATCCTCCGCACTCTAAATTCTAATTTCTTAACACTGCACAACACTGTAAATTCCTGTGTGTTCTAGTGGCAAGGTATTGCAGTTTATTCACTGTTTATTCACAAAAAACAAGCACCTGTGGCTTGCACTGTTATGAGTATCTGCTCTCCATCGGAGTTAAGCTGTGACTGTTGATGTTGGTGGGGTAACAGAGTTGCCAGATCGCAACAGCCACATTACCAATCTCCTCAACTTTCATTGTCAAATATAACTTCTCATTACCAAATTCGTAAAGCTAGCATATATTCTTCACTAATTATATATACAAGTGGAAATACATGTAATCACTCTCCTTATAACTAACACCATGTTGATTATTTTCACACTATGTAGGGTAGCAGATTAATCAGAGAGAGCAAACAATCCACCATCTCCATCCTGTGTATCCTCATACATGTGAAAAATCCATTTGGTAATGCATTATTCTAATTCATTACCAAATGAATTTTTCATTACCAAACTGGCCCACACTTGGTAATGAAAAATACCAAATGGCAACCTGACAGGGGATGTGGGAGGGGGAGGAAGGAAGGGGTGAAGGGACCATGGTGTAACAGCTGTTTGGCGCCAGGCGGGAATTTCAAATTATGGGAGGGAAAAAAAGTCGGATTTTTTTCGAATTTTTTGCGGTTTTTGGCCCATTTTGGGAATATTGGATCCCAGGAGGATTATGTCCGGTTAGTGGGGATGTTCGGATATTGGGCGTTCGGATATTAGAGGGATTACTGTAGTAAGGGATGCCTTCTATAGCGAGTTGAGGAGAGTGGTGGCTGAACAGGGAGCTGTAGACAGAGGCGTTAATGAACAGTACAGAGCCCTCAAGAACAATTTCTTGAGAGTTACTGATGTAACATGCGGCTGGACAAGAGGACCACCAAGACATAAAGTAATTTCGTGGTGGGATGAGGGTGTAGAAGCTGCAATTAAGGAGAAAAGAAGGCTTTTCCGGGAATGGAAGAAGAGTGGTAGCAAAGAGGAATATTTGGCTGCCAAGCATAGGGCTAGAAGAGAGGTATACAGGGCAAAGTCTGAGTCACAGAGACAATTACTTGATAACCTAAATCATGGGGAAAGGAAAAATATATTTAGGGTGGCAGGTCAGGTGAAGAGGGATAATCTGGATACCAGAGGTGAGCAGTGTGTGAAGAATGATGAAGGAAGGGTAGTGGTGAACAGTGAGGATATTAAAGATGCATGGAGAGAGCATTATAACCAGTTGTTGAATGAGGAGTCTGACTGGGACAGGGAAGGTTTGGAGCCAGCAGATCCAGTGTCTGGCCCTTGGCCTTTGATTGATACTGCTACTGTGAGTGAGGCAATAGGCAGGATGAGGGTGGGGAAGGCAGCAGGAGTGTCTGGGTTGACTGCCGAAATGTTGAAGGCCTCAGGCGATATAGGGGTGAGTTTAGTCACTGACCTGATAAATAGGATTATTTATGAGTGTGTTGTCCCAGATGATTGGCTGAAGAGTGTAATTGTAAATGTGTATAAAGGGAAGGGTGATGCCCTGGAAAGAGGAAATTATAGAGGTATAAAGCTTTTAGATCAGATAATGAAGGTAATGGAGAGAGTTTTAGAAGGTATGATTAGAGAAAGAGTGAATATTGATGAGATGCAGTTTGGGTTTATGCCAGGTAGGGGGACCATTGATGCCATATTCATTGTTCGACAGCTTCAGGAAAAATATATTGGTAGAAGGGATCTTTATTTTGTTTTTGTTGATTTGGAAAAGGCCTTTGACAGAGTCCCTAGAGAGGTGGTGAAGTGGGCAATGAGAAAGCTTGGCTTGGAGGAGTGGCTAGTTAGGGTGGTTATGGCCATGTATGTGGGTGCTCACACCCAGGTGAGAGTGAATGGAGATTTGAGTGATGAGTATTCCGTGAATGTTGGTGGGCATCAGGGGTCAGTCTTGAGTCCCACGTTGTTTATCATGGTACTTGAAGCCCTTTCACGTGACTTTAGAAACGGACTCCCGTGGGAGTTGTATGCTGATGATTTGGTGTTGATTGCAGAGAATGAAAGGGAGGCGGAGGAAAGGTTTAGGAAGTGGAGAGATGGTATGGGGCAAAAGGGTTTAAGGGTAAATGCAGATAAAACAAAAGTGATGATATCTAGGGTTGGTGGCGGTACTGTCAAAGACGAGGGAGAGTGGCCATGTGCAGTTTGCCACAAGGGCGTGGGAAGTAATTCCATCTTGTGCGGTGTGTGTGATAAATGGGTGCATAAGAGATGTAGTGGTATCAGAGGTAGACTGCGAGATAATGCTGATTTTATGTGTACAGCATGCCGGGGTGAGCAGGTGGAGATTGTCAGACGTGAAAGGATTGAACTTGCTGATGAATCTCTTGAGTGTGTGGAAGAGTTTTGTTATTTGGGAGACATGTTGTGTGCTGGAGGTGGGGCTGGAGCTAGCTCTGTGGCTAGGGTGAGAAGTGGTTGGAAGAAGTTCAGGGAGCTCTTGCCTCTCCTGACATTGAGAGGGCTCTCCCTACGTGCTAAGGGGTCTTTGTATGCAGCATGTGTTAGGAGTGTAATGCTGTATGGTAGTGAGACCTGGGAAGTGAAGGAGGAAGATATTTGCCGGCTCAGACGTACAGAAATGACAATGATTAGGTGGATGTGCTGTGCGTCCCTGCATCCAAGGCCTGGAGGGGCTGGGTTTACAATGGAAGAGTCGAGAGGTAGGATGGGACTGGAGTGTATTGGTGTTGTGATGAGGAGAGGTAGATTGAGGTGGTTTGGACATGTGGAGAGGATGGGGGATGATAATTGGGTGAGGAAGGTGAGAAGTGTTAATATTGGGGGTGGGGTTATGAGGGGTAGACCCAGAAAGACATGGGACGAGGTCATTAAGTGTGACCTTAGGGTTAAGGGATTGAACAGGGAGTCTGCAATGGATCGTGCAGCGTGGAGAGCCGCCATTAGGTGACCAAGGCCGACACATGCAAGCATGTTGGAGCCTTTAAAAACAAAAACGAAAACGAATGTACGCACCAAAAAGCAAACACAGCTGCACACATCATTCAACCTTACCTCAACACACTACACGAATGGTTCACCACAAACAGGCTCAAAATAGCCCCAGCCAAATCTACAGTGACCCTTCTCACAAACTGGACAGCAGAACACAGTCATCTCACACCTCACCATAAACAACACTCCCGTACCACACACACACACACACACACACACACACACACACACACACACACACACACACACACACACACAAAATCCTTGGTGTAACATACAATACATCAATGTCATTTAAACAACACATCACAGGCATTAAAAATAAAATAACACCAGACTCAATGCTTTGAGGTCACTTGCCCATACAACATTCAGACACAACAAAGAAACCACCACCACAGTATACAAACAATACATACGTTCAGTGATGAATTATGCAAGCCCTGCCTGGGCTTCTAACCTCACCAAAACACACTACAGTACAACACTCTACAGACCATACAGAACAAGGCCCTAAAAATAATCACAGGCTGCACAGCTACTACACCCACAGACCACCTACATCCAGAAACCAAAATCCTGAAAGTCAAGGATCGCCTAGTCATGAGAAGCACCCAGTTTCTTGCAGCAGCCTCCACAAACCCACAACATCCACTATATGACATGGCAGCACATCCACCCACACCAAGGAACATTAAACAACACCCAGCACATGATATCATACACAAATGCTGTCATCTCTCCCCCCTCACCCACCTCAGACCGGCTTCCAGAAGCATATCCACACTCAGATCACTCGCCGCTCCATTCAGTCACTTAAAGACAACACACAGCTGCATGCACGGCCTCCTGACATCCACCCTTCTGAATCCTATCTCCCTCGTGAGGACAGGGTCCACCTCGCCAGGCTGAGATGTGGGCACCATCCAGCCCTCTTAAGCTACCAAAAGAGGCTGGATGATTCCGTTGCTGATGCCTGTCCAGGATGCAGCTCAGCACCTCATACTATTGAGCACATTATGGAAGACTGCATTGCACACAATCACCTGCGCCAACAACACAACATACACTCTTTGAGAGCTCTGTGGGAATGCCCAGTCTCGGCCATGGCCTTGCTAAGGGACTCGGGGCTGTTCGGCCAGACTGCCTAAAGAACAACTACTACTACTACTACTACTACTACTGTGTTTCTGAAAAACTGTCATGAACTTGCTTGCAATTCGTATTTTCCCTGTACAGTAAGGGTATTCAAAAACTGCACAAATGCAGCATTCAACAAAGGAATCATTAGTGAGTGAAAGGGAATATGGATTGGGTATATGTGTGGGAGTACATTATGTGAGAATGAGAGGGCAAAGGAGGGAGTATGTATCGATGTGTGCAAGAGATGGAAGGAGAGAATAAGAGAGTATGGATCACCTGGTTCAAGAATTGTGTGGGTAAAGCTGAAAGCAGGAATACAAGTGTGGGCAACTGTGCATGAACATGTGCCAACAAAAGACCGAGCGAGCAGGGTGAAAGAAAGTTCTGGGCAAATATGGAAGCATACATTGAAAAGTTTGAGAGGAATGAGATAGTGTTTTTGACAGAGATATGAATGGTGTGGGTAAGGGGATGGGTCTGTTATGATGTGGCAGGGGTAACCCAGCTCTGCTGTTGGGCCCTGCTGCGGATGTCACTGATTGCATTGCGCAGTTGACCCTTGTGAGGTGAGGATCTGTCCGTTCTCCCTTTGGGGCTAAGATGCGAATGAATGTGTTTGAATGGATGAGTAAATGGGGAGTGTGTTGTCCTGTCTCAGCTACCTCCCTTTCCTTGGGGGAAGCAACCTAGGTATATAGATAGATAGATAGATGAATGGAAAGGTAAGGATTGTGAGGGTGGATGGTGTAGTTGGTGAGTGGTGTGTGCCTGCAGAAATGAATGAGAATGGTAGTGTTCTAGTGAACATTTGTGCGGGGAGGGGGTTGGTGATAGCCATTATCTTCTTTAAGTATAAAATGATCCATGGGTATACACAGCGAGTGATGAGATGGATTGGTGGTGAACTGAATGAATGGAAGGCAATGATTAATTATGTATGTGTAGATGAGAGAATGAGAAGATATGTGCTGGATGCGAGAGCATATAGAGGATAGGGAAAAGGATTCTCTGACCACCACTTGGTGATGGTGAAAATCAAAGTGTACAAATGCAATGGATAAATAGAAGGACAGCAGGGGAAGAGGAAGCAGTCCATACAATGAGGGTAGAAAGGCTGCAAGAGGATGAAAAAAGGGCAAAATATGAGAGAGTAGTGGAGGAGTGACTGGGCAGAAATGATTTGGAACAGATGGCGTTGGTGTAAGATGTGTGCAAGGTATTCGCATAAGAAATCTGTGCAGTATGTGTGGTAGTGTGTGGGATGAAGAGAAGATGAAAAGGGATGCAAGGAACTGCATGGTGGAATAAAGAGGTGAGACAAGCTGTGGTGCAAAAGAAGAAAGCAGAGAGTGAGTGGATGGGAAGCAGAGGCATGAAGGAAGTTGAGAGACAGAATAAAGATATATGTAGAGAGAAGAAAGATGAAATTATTAGTAAGAGGGAGAAAGTACAAAGAGACTGGATGAGGAGTTTGGAAGGAATTTGGGAGCAAAGTGGAGAGAATGTAAGAAAATGTTCTGGAAGAAAGCAAAGAGAGTTAGGGTGAAAAAGAACATGGTTGGAAGTGAAAGATTAAAATGGCACACTGCTACTGGAGATGGGAGGAAAAGTGAGCAGAAGAAGAGAACACTTTAAGAAACTGTAAAACACTGAAAGTAACACAAGTATAAGTGGCTGGGGAATTGCTGGGAGAAGGTGGGAGAGAAGATGAGGGGAAGAGATCAGTGGGATGGAAGTTGTGGAAGCAATGAAAAGTCAAAATGAGGAAAGTCCCAGGAACTGATGGAATGTGTGGTGAAATGCTAAAGCACAAGGGAAAGATAGTGGTAGAACGGATGCGGAAGATGTGTCGATTGGCCTGGGAGGAAGGTAAAGTCCCGAAAGGATTAGAAGTCAGGTACTGTATAATTATTCCCACGTGCAAAGGTAAAGGGGAAAAATAAATGTGTGGTAATCATAGGGGCATTTGTTTTCTTAGTGTAATAGGAAAAGTACTGCTATATGGAAGGACACTTATTGAAAGTAAGGGAAATAACAGACATCAGTTGGCGATGAACAAGGAGGTTTCAGAAGGGAAGTTGTGTAGATCATATATTCATCCTAAGGTGTTAGGTGGAAAAATTTCTAGAGAAGGGAGAGTTGATTCAGCCTTCATGGATTTGAAGAAAGCATATGACAGAGTGGATAGACAAGGAATGTGGAAAATATTAAGAGTACATGGAGTAAATGAGAAGCAGCTGAATGCCATGAAGAGTATGTTTGAGGGTGCTGGGGCTGGAGTGTGTATGGATGTGTGGATGGTGAACTGAGTGATTTTCTTCTATCTGAATCTTGGGTTGAAACAGAGATGTGTCATGTCTCCATGGCTGTTCAATCTGTATACAGATGGAGCTATAAAATGAGATACAAGTTAGGGCAGTGGATGTTGGAGAGGCCCTAATGAGAGACGGCAGCATTTGGAAACTTCCTGTTCTGTTGCTTGCAGATGACACTGTACTGTTCAGTGAAGAAAAAGGGGAACTGCAAGACTTGAAGAATGAGTCTGGAGGAGTATGAAAGAAATGGAATCTAAAGGTGAATGTAAGGAAGAGTAAAGTTGTGGTCTACGAGAGAAATGAGGTCACTGAATGTACTGTACAGTGAGGATCGATGGTGAGGAAATGGAAAGTGTAAATGTATTTAAGCACTAGGGAATTGTGATGAATAAGGATGGAAGTATAGAGGATGAATGCTTGAAAAGGTACAACAGGGATATAAAGGTTGCTGACTCTTTGAATGCAGTGATAAGAAATAGGCAAGTGAGCATGAAAAAAAAAAAAAAAAAAAAAAAAAAAAAAGTCATTGCATGACAGAACTGTATTGTGATACCAACCCTAACATATGGAAGCAAAGCTTGGACCTTTTTGGAAGGACAAAGGTCAAGAGTGACAGCAGTGGAAATGAGTTATTAGAGAACAGTATGTGGAGTTACATGGAGAAACAGACTGTCAAATGAGGTTGTGAAGGAGCATTGTGGTGTGTATGTGGATGTGACAGACAGACATGGGGCTGAAGCCAGCTCTCTGGCTTCAAAGCCGAAACCGAAGCCCTTCAAATGACATGAAGCCAAAGCCGATGCCTGCGCCCTTGGAAAGTTGTGATGCCGAAGCTAAAGCCAAAGCCGGCACCCTTGGAAAGTCATGAAGCCGAAGCCAAAGTCGTAAACATTTACGAAGATAAACGCTGAAGCTGCATGAATTTTATGAAGCTAACAATCAACTTCCTGTCACAATATCCCTGTTGTAATCAGCCAGTAAGGGAATCAGAGCTTCAAACGTGGAGAGCCCTAGCAAGTGAGTGACTGCATAATACCTTGCATCTTACCTAGGGGTACACCGGTACAGTACTGTATATTCCATTATCTCTACGTACATATGTTGACCCTAGGAATGGGTAGTTTGGAAATAAAGTACTGTAGTATGTGATATTTTATGTTTTACTTAGCTGAAGTGGATGCAAAAGAAAGGATTTGAAAATACAGTAATCCCCATACTATCTGGATGCCCACTTTCTGGACACCCCACTTACCGGACATTTTGGTCCCGGGATTCAATATTCCCAAAATTGCCCAAAAGCGCAAAAAAAATTTTTTAAAAATCCGACCTTTCCCCCCGTAATTTGAACTCGGTGTGCGTGGCGCGGACCAGCTGTGTTTCGGAGCATAATTCCGCCGCCGTCCGCTAGCGCGCCCCTGCATCCTCCCTACTTACCGCCTGTCTCTTTTTGTGAGTGCACGCTCATCATCGTGGCCGCCCACATGCTCGCTTTTGTGGTGGTGCCCTACTTGCTGCAGGCTCTGCTGCTGCTCTCCTGCCTCTTGTTAGTGTGTGTGATGATCGCCCCGCCAGCTGGGAAGAGGAAGACAGTGATTTTGACTCTGGAGAAGAAGAGGGAGATATTGGACAAGGTGGACGCGGGATGGTCAACCTCACGCGTCCTCCGTGAATTCAACCTGGCCCGATCTACTTTTTTTTATATCAAGAGATCCCGCGACAAACTCATGCAGTACACGGTTGACTTCTCGTCAATGAACAAACGCAACGTGGAGAGGAAGATGATGTTTACTCTCCGGTATGCTGAAGTTGACTGCTCCACGTTGATTTGGTATCGACAGCAACGTGCTGCTGGTGTGCTGGTGCGTGGCACGGAGCTGAAGGCTGCTGCTGAGAAGTTCGCAAGGCTTTACAACGCCCCAGACTTCAAGGCATCCGAGGGTTGGCTCTTCGCATTCAAGTTACGATAGGGCCTTAGCAACCGTAATTCTCATGGTGAAGCTTTGGATGCCAACGAGGATGGAGTAGAGGAGTTTTGGCACAAGGTGAAGGGCTTGATCGACAAGGAGGGCCTCACTCTCGGCCAAGTCTACAATGCTGACGAAACTGGTTTATTCTATCGCTCTTTACCAATGAACACTCTAGCCGAGGAGATGGAGAGGCGTGTACCTGGCTGCAAGCTCTCCAAGCAATGGATATCTGCTTTGTGTTGTGCCAATGCTAACGGCATGCACCAGCTTAAGCCCGTTATTGTTGGCCGTGCAAAGCAGCCTCGATGTCTTCGTGGGGTGATGGATGTCCTTCCTGTCATTTGGCACCATTCTTTGAAGGCAGGGTTCACTGCCCAGATCTTCAAAAACTGGTTCCACCACCATTTTGTCAAGGAGGTCATCAATTACCAGACAAAGACACTGGGAATCCCACGCGACCAGGTAAAGGCCCTCCTTCCCCTTGATAATGCACTTGCCCACCCATGCGACAAGGACTTTGTGGCTGAGAATGGGCACATTAGGTGCATGTTTCTGCCACCTAATACGACTGCTCTCATCCAACCAATGGACCAAGGAGTGATCGTGGCAATGAAGAGGCTGTACCGAAGAAGGTTCCTAGACGAGGTAATGGCTGTTCTCGAGGATGAGGATGAGGACGAGCGCAGGGAGGGACGGGACACGAGAGGCCAGTGGACTTTGGAAAACCTTCGCCGCTACAACATCAAGTCTGCAATCTACAACTGGGCCAGTGCATGGAAGGAAGTCCCTGTCAAGACTCAAGAAAATAGCTGGTCTCATCTGCTTCTTGGAAGGGATGTGGAGCACGATTTCCTAGGTTTTGACGTGGATGACTTCCATGCATGTATACAGTACGTGCGCACAGCAACGATGTTGATGTAGACGAAGTGCGTGAGTGGTTGGATGACGAAGAGGGCAATCCTGGGTATCAGACCATGTCTGATATCGAGATCCCATCTTCAGTTGCAGGTGTCAGTACCCAGCTTGAAGATTTCGATGAGGAAGCGAAAAAACTCCTCTCAGCGTGACACTACTTCAGCCATCCCTATGCTGAGCGCACTCTGGGAACACGTAGCGTTTGCTCTCGATTACCTGGAACACCCGGACTGCGACAGGGAGATGGGGCCCTTGGGACTTGTGGAGGAAGTGCGCGCCTTCAGGCAGCGCATCATTAATTGCCAAAATCGTTGTTTCTTGCATCAATCAACCATTGACAGCTTTTTCAGACCAGTGACCCCCGCTGTCCCCAGCCCTGGCTCCACACTATTGCCTCCCTAAGACAGGCCCTCATCCTTCAAGCCACAACCCAGCACATCAGGCACGGTGGAGTCACCACTGGACGTTAGTTTGCGCCTCTCTTCAGAGTCGTCTGCAGTGGGTAGACCATCACCACGTCCCAGCAACTCACCCCTAGGCCACCTGCATCAGCTACTCTCAGACTCTGACAGTGAATAAACAACAAGAACTCACCACTAGACCAAACGGGAATTTACAGTGTTGTGCAGTGAAAAAAAACAGTGCGTAGTGTTAAGAAATTAGAATTCTGAGTGCGAAGACTTAAGCACAGAGTGCAACACTGATTTTATTGACGTACAATGGAGCGCACATTAGGCTAGAGTGTGTAGTGTTAAGTAAATGGATGTATGAGTGCAAAGACTTAAGTGCAGAGTGCAACACTTATTTCATTAAGGTGAAATGAAGCACAAGGAAGACTAGAGTGCGCAGTGTTAAGAAACTGGAATTATGAGTGCAAATGACTAAGTTCAGTGCAAGACTTCATGTACAGTGTACTGCAGGTGCTTCAGATATTCCTTTTTACTGTCAGAGTCTGAGAGGAGGTGGGTTATTCATCGAGATGGCCAGGGACTTGTTGTAAATACCCAGAATGTTTCATATTGTACTGTATTTCCATACTTACCTCTAAAACCTCATTTCACTCTTTTATGTCCCTTCTTGGTGTGAATGCAGTCTCAGGTGCTATGCATGTGCAGTAGGGAGATGTTTTTCTGAGTTAGGCTAGGTTAGGGTCCATAAGTACAGGTCCAGGAGGCTGGGGCCCACTTTCCTGACGGGACCACTTTCCGGACATGCTTTTGGCTCTATTGCATCGGATACTAGAGGGATTACTGTATGAAAATCAGACAGTTTTTATGCATATGGAGTTTTCAGTTAATATGCAAGCCAAGCTCTCAAAAAACTTAAATTGTCCCATTACATTCTAGACCTGTTCACATCATGATCCTCTTACAGCAGGATTAAGGAGCATTGTTTCCACTGTCCCACATGTTGTAAACACATTCCGCTCCTGTAACAAATTTTCTGGCCCTGGTGCTTTAGCCAACAATTGGGCTGAAGCCAGCCCCTTGGCTTCGAAGCTGATGCCGAAGCCCTTGGAAAGTTACAAAGCCAAAGCCGAAGCCGTGAGCTAAAAACCATGGCTCCATGATGCCAAAGCCGAAGCTGACTTCAGCTAGATGTCTGGGGATAGAATGCATCAGGAGAAATACTGTACACTGAGGTGGTCTGGCCATGTGGAGAGGATGGAGAGTGAAAGATTAATGAGAAGAGTGTATGTGAGTAAGGTGGAGGGGGGGACAGTGAGGGAGAGACTAAGGATGAGATGGAGGGATGGAGAAGAGAGGTATATAAAAGCGAGGGGAGGGCAGCATACTGGCAGGGGACAGGGTAACATGGAGGTGATCTATCTGTGGCCACCACTTACAGGAGTAAGGCATCTGGCTATAGACAGAAGGATAGATAGAGACAGGTAGATAGAAGAACTTTAAAAATACAATGAAAGACTGAGTATCATATTCCCCTGCTTTTATGTGGTTAACAGATTATTTGAGTTTTCATTCATTCATTGCCAGACGCCATGTATCCCAACCGGGGTGGCCAAGGGCTTAGAGTTAATTGTTTTACAGGGAGGTGCACTAATCCTCCACCAACACCACTTGACACGTAGGGATGCCAACAGCATCTGGTGTTCCCAGGCGGTCACCCATCCAAGTACTAACCAGACCCAACGTTGCTTAATCCATAAATTATTGTACGAAACAAAATTTAAATCCTTACTTCACAGAAAATAAAATAGATAAAAAATTTGAGGGTATGGCTAAAAATAATCAGATTTCTACACACATGCTAAGGTTGTGCCTGTTCTTAAGGACCAAGTGTAGAATTTACAATAGTACAGTTTTTTTTTTTTTTTTTTTTTTTTTTTTTTTTTTTTACAGGAACAAACGCCTTATCACACCCTTTCAAATACTGCTTAAGCGTGGACTGACAGATTTAATGCAGTCATCCTCTTTTTGTTTTCATGTTATATGAAATATACTGTGTATGCAGTGTTGGTTATGTTTACCCTATGTTATGAGGACATCACAATGGGGGTTTAATTTAGAAACAGAAGTGTAAAGGGTAATTATTTTTGACAGTGATATCCAACCTATCCATTCTCTCTATATCTCTGTTTTATCAAACACTGTCTGTCATAAACAAGGTAGACAATCATAAAAGGAAATAATTATATATAATGCCAAAAGTAGCTAAACTGTTCAAATTGTTAATTACTGGAAAAAAATATAAAAATAAAAAGGAAAAATAAAAACAGGGGGCAGCAGAGTGGTTTAGACAGTGGTAGAAGGTAACATGGTGCCTAGCTGCCAGTTGCCGCAACTCAGTCAATAGAAGGCGCTGCTTGTACTGTGATCAAACCCTGACTATCCTCTGCCAGTCTCAGGTTCAATCCTTGGCAGAGTACAGGTAGATTAAAAGCACCTACAATTAGGTTAGGTTATGTTTCTTATCATCAACATCCCGACCACTTTTTTCCCAACTAATGATGGGTTGAGGTTGGATCCAGAAACAGGGGAAGTACAAAAGTGAGAGAAATACTGATAACATGCCCAGTGATATGGGTCAGCCAACCATTCATTCACCTCTCATAAAATCCTTCCATTCTTAACACTAACCAGCAAAGAAAGGGACAGAGATGGGGGGGAGGAATCACCCTTCAGTATAAAGTGTTAGTGGGGAAAACCTACATCTAAGCAGTCTACAAAGATTCAAACTTAACTTGTCCAGTAAAATGAAAGTTTTGCTCCAGCTATTACCAGGTTTACATTTAATTTCTGAAAGATTCCTAGGGTTGAAGGAATTGATGTGTTATGGATAATATATCAAACAGGATCAGAGCTAATATGATCTTCACACCTTCTAGACTCCCACCCAATTAACACCAATTACATTCAATCCAAAAACAATATCTATTATTGCTCAGGCACATAAGATATACATACAGTCATCCCTATGTTTTCATGGGGGTTATGTTAAATGGATCCTCATGATGGACTTCCATGAATACACGTGACCAACACCCTACAGGCCTGCCGAGTCCCCCAACAGGCCATAACTTAGCTATGGGATGGCCTACGAACCACTTGCAGTGCCGCATAGCACTTAACAAATGCTGGATTCTACTAATTTAAAATGCAGAGACTATGCAAAAGAAACTGGTCACTCTGTCTAAAAATACAATGACCAGGAGCAGCCTACTGCATTTGTAATGCATGCCATACTTCAGCTCAATTTCTACTTTTTTTTTTTTTTTTTTTAAATAACAGAACGGAGGAAGGAAAAACAAATGGGGGAAAAAAAAATAATCCATACACCAGACTACTGGTGTCCTCCATTCATAAAATATCTGTAACAGTTAGACTTGAACAGTTGTGGGTTGAAATTTGGAGGAAAACAACTCTGGGGAAGCGAGTTCTAGAGAGATGCAATTCGGGGAATGAAAGAATTCTGATAGGCAGAAGTTCTGCAATATGGTTGAGTGACATTCCAGTCATGAGCGCTACCAGATGCCCGTGTAGCACGAGGGAAGGCATGGAGAGGCGGCACCATGGACGCAACCTCGTCTGAGCACTTGGCAAAAAAATACAGTATCTGTAAAATAATGCAAGGGAGGCAACATTCCTTCTTACTTGCAGAGGAGGTAGTTTATATGTAATGACAGGGTTGTTAATGATTCTAACAGCTTTATTATGAATTTTGTCCAGTTGTCTCAATGCAACCTCTCCACAACCATTCTACAAGGGTGAGCAATATTCAAGATGAGAGCGCACATGACTCTTATAAATTATAGCTAACTGCTCATCAGTGAAGAAGTTACGGACTCTGTACAATAATCCAAGTTTCTTTGAGGCGGCCTTAGCAAGTGATCTGACATGAGAGGTCCAGTTGAGGGCACTGTTAAGTGAGACACCAAGAATTTCAATACTTTTGGAGATGGGAATATTAGTAGCAGTGAAGGTAATGTACGAATCTGGTAATATCTGTCTATTAGTAAACTGTATATACAGTCAACCCTTGGCTATCACGAGTAATTGGTACCCTAGGTGACCCGCCATAGCCAAAATCGCGATAGCCATACTTAAGAACTATGGGAAAAATTCTAATTGGTTCCCCGACCTCCAACTTTACCCCAACTTTACCCTATTTTCACATCTCCTTCACTAAAATACCTGGGATTACAAACCAATGCTGCAAATTAACAACAGTACAGTACATAAAGGTTATAAATAAAACAGAATTAACTGTAATAAGCCATTTTACTTAACATTTTTGGAGAGGATGAGGGGCTTGGGTGGGTTGAAGGGGTTCCGAGGCTGGGGTGGAGTATTACTGGCCACCCCTCCGACGTTCTATCTCGTCTAGGAATTGATCAGCTTCATCAGGAGTCTGGAAGGGACCCTGAGCATAAGGCAGGTTCTTCCTCTTCCTCACTTGCCGTCCTGGGTTAGCCGCGTTACGTGCACCAATGGTAGGAGGGTTGGATGGGGTACTGGTGGCCATTGTGGTTGAACAACAGGTCTTCACGGCTATAGCTGCTGTCGACTGGTAACGCTGACTCTCTCTGAACCTTGGCGGGAAGGATGGGTAGCTGTAACCATGTCTTGGGCCAATCAGCGCTCGGGTAGCCTGTGACGTCGCGCCAATCACGGCGCGAGTATATTCATGGGCGGAGCCCGTGCGATTTGAATGTTTCTGGCCGACCATCGTCCGCGATAGCAGTATTTGAGGTCGCGATAAAGGTAATCGTGTTGCATTTCACCTGTCCGTGATAGCCATGAAACGCAATAGCAAAACCCGTGATAGCCAAGGGTTGACTGTATTTAGTTTTACTAGCATTAACCCCTTAACCGCGGGGCGTCACTTTCGTGACGCTTGGGAGCAAGGGATCATACCGCGGGGCGTCGCTTTTGTGATTCTGTGTTATTTTGAATTCACCCGGGCTTCCAAGTGGGGGCTTGTATCATCTATCAGTACTGCCAATGTCCAACACTAGTCAGCACTCCTAATCTCATCTGTACTCCCATCCATTGTTGACAATTTAGCCATTTCTCCCCGTTCTTGACTCCCCTCCCTACCCCCCCTCCATTACCCTATCCTCTCGCCTGCCCGGCCGTGCTACGCTAAGTAAATCTTCCCTGGAATTTTTCACTGATTTCATCCATTGAAATAAGCCCTATGTCCTATTCTTATACCAAATAATATATACAAGAAAGAAATAAGGTAAGTGAGAGTGCCAAACACCTGGAATTGGCTAATTATCACCTGACAACACCTCACGTGCACTCGTTCGCTAATTTTCGCTGTTTTTTTCCCCTTGAAATATGCCCTATAATCTATTTTCGTAATAAATATACATGTAAGGAGGGAAGGGAGAAGCCTAAGTGATATTTACATTCACCTGGAACTACCTAATTTATAATGTATTGTCTATATTTCCTGCCAATCATATCAGTGCTAAACAAAGATGTTTCAAGATCTAACATTGGTAGCTCTGAAAATATATCTCCTAAATAGGCCTCTAATCTATTTTCGAAATAAATATACATGTAAGGAGGGAAGGGAGAAGCCTAAGTGATATTTACATTCACCTGGAACTACCAAATTTATAATGTATTGTCTAGATTTCCTGCCAATCATATCAGTGCTAGACTTAGCTGTTTCAACAAGTAATATTGGTAACCCTGAAAAACCCCTTAGCAGGCCTCCACGCTAGCCCTCCGTTATCAGGTTACTCTCAACTTCCGAAGTGAGAGTACGTATGTTTCTTCTTACTGACTTCAAGGCCTTTTTTCACCCCCATGCAAATGGCCCTGTGACCTTTACCACCTACTAAACCTCGTGTGGAAAGAGGTAAAGGGCTGACAATTGATAAAAGAGTGACTACGATCTTTCTATTGAGTAAAACAGTGCAAGTGGAATTGTAAATAATGTGTAAAAAATGTGTAAACAGCAAGTGAAAGTAATGAATGTAAATATACGTGAACAATGGAAAATAGTTTTATAAGTTATTTCAAGTGACAGTGCACAACACAGTGTAAATAAAATAGAAATGTAAATAACGTAAATAAAATAGAGAACGTAAATAGAAATGTAAATGAGTAGTATTATAAGAATACGAGTATATACCCTAGGAGTAATGAAAGTGAAAGTTTCACTCTAGCATGTCTGAATGCTATGAGTTATGAGAGTGAAGATGAAAGTGACATTCACTCTCAATGCCAGTCTACAGGACGAGAAAGTGAATGCTACGTATTTTACTGAAAGAAATTGAATCCCTACAGTGACAATAAACTAATACTACTGAAGGAAACTTATGAATAAAGACTGTAGATATATATAAGTGTTATATAGTAATAGAAATATAAAGTGTGAGGGGTTTTATGAATAATAAATGACAGACTACTAAGAGCGAACTAGTGCCAGTGCGACGATCAGACGCGCTCGTAATTTCCATTGCTTTCACAGTGTTTTTTTTTTTTTTAGTATGGATCCCAAACTACTTGAAAATTGTAGAATAGTGTTTATAGTGTTTGTATCTGGCTGTGGTGATCATATTACGGGTTGTCGGGAAGTGTAAAGTGGAGACTTCATTACCCTACTTCAGAGGTCTCCACAAGTCCTACGGTAACTGACGAAGGCTCAACAATCATTCCAGGAGAAAGCTGAAGGTATGTGCCATAAGCATATGTAATTTTATTATTCTAGGACTAATAACTGATTTTTGGCAAATATTTTTTGAGAGTCTGTCGGAGCCCAAATAACCCCGCGGCACACGCAAGTCATTGGTAAACAAGCCCGCGGTGTAGGGGTTAAAAGAGACAAGGTTGTTTTGTCCCCATTCACTGATTGTAGCTAGATCTTGATTTATGGAGATGGCTGTAGTGAGTTGAGAGGTAGAGATATTAGACTTTGTAAATGGATGTCTGAGTGTGAATGAACTATGTAGTGTTGAGTCATCTGCATATGAGTGAACGGGATTGTGAGTGACAGATAAGAGATCATTAATATGAACCAGAAATAGGGTTGGCGCCAGAACTGATCCCTGCGGCACGCCGGCGTTAATTGAGTGGAAATTCGAATATACATCATCTACTTTTACTCTTATTTTCCTGTCACTAAGATAAGAAGAAATTAAAGGAACAAAAGACGTTAGTCCATAGCAAGGGAGTTTGGACAGCAGGGAACGGTGCCATACTCTGTCGAAAGCTTTAGAGATATCAAGAGCTACTGCATGAGTTTCTCCAACAAGATCAATTGATTGATGGATGGTATGAGTTAAGAGATTGAGTATGTCAATGGTAGATCTTTCGTGGCGAAAACCGTATTGTCTATCACTAATTAAGTTGTTGGATTCAAGATGTTTAACAATATGCTTATTAATTAAAGTTTCAAATACCTTACCAAGAGAAGATGTGACAGCTATTGGTCTGTAATTGGAGGGGTCAGACGAACTTCCTTTCTTCAGAACTGGGTGGATATTGGCTTCTTTCCATGAATTTGGGAATAAAGAAGTACATATGCATAGTCTGAATAATTTGGCTAGGACAGAGGCAAGTTCAGGGGAACACTTTTTCAAAACAATTGGAGGAATTCCATCTGGGCCTGGAGCTTTGTTGGTAGGTAAATTGTCTAGGATGGATTTTACGAATCTTGTCTGTATTTTAAGTGGGGCAATTTCGGGAGAATCAAGTTCCAGTACTGAGACATTCTGGCTGGTATCATCTATGGTAGAGTTTCTTGCAAAGGTACTAGCAAAGATATCTGCTTTCCCACGTGGGTCATTTGTAATAATGCCATCTGAAGATTTTAGTGGGGGAATGGAAGATGACTTGTTAAAGTTATTATTGAAAGAATTAAGTTCTATTGTCATTAGGGTTGTTAAGTAGTTTTGATGCTTGCTTTTGAAGAAAGTTTGATTTAGATGGATTTAATACAGCTTTTGCATGATTTCTAGCAATTTTAAATTGGGAGAGTGATTCAGATGTTTTTGATTTTAAGTAAAGGCTTCCCTTTACCCTTGTTTCATGCAAATGCTGTGTTTAAGCCTAACTCAGTCCTCCACCAGCTGAGCTATACGGCAGTATTGCTGATTTCGCTTCTAACCAGAACCCTTGGATATTGTTGCTCGCTTAATGTTAGTGTGTGCACTTTAGTGATCAGATATGGGTGCTCCCAATCTAACTACAGTAGTCCCTCATTTATCAAGATCTGCAGAATCCACATGTGTTCATTATCCGGATGCTGGACTTTGGCTCTATTAACCCTCTCAGTGTCAGTCACGCAATTTGCGTGCCACGTGGATTTTCTAAATTTGTTCAGTCACTCGAATCGCGTTCCTAAGCACAAAAAAATTAGCCAAAAATTAAGTTTCTGGCAAAATCGCCTCAAATTTTGATGCATTGTAGCGATTACAGCGCTTTCCAATGGTAAGGCATTGGCAACACTGAGCTGCCTCATGGGGCCCAGCACATAGCAATAAACCTCAGTCTCTTCCAAGCAGCCAGGCGGTGAGGTTACGTCGGGTGTACTGTCCCTTTAAACTCCTACTAATTCTCCCCCTCCTGCCCAAGCCGAAGCTCCTATGGACTCAGTGTGATAATGCAATATTTGTGAGCATATTTGTATGCGATATTGTCAATGGAACACAGATATATGTCACGAAAAGGAACTGTGTTCGTTATCAAGCGTTAGGCTTAGGAGCCGATATGCATGTTCACTGTTGCGGGGTTTCGTCTCTCGCCCTCCCCAGGGCCCTATGGCGTGATTACAAATATGTATATAATGAAGCCAATGCCTAAACTGTATTTTGTGTGAAAGATATTATGGCTGGCTTGGTGAAATTATGGAACCATAGTGTGGAATGGGGCAGGTATCACGTACAGTTTTTATAGTCGGGAAGGAAGAATTAGAGGTGTTTAGGGATGGAATTATTGTGATTCTAATAGTGAAAATGCGAATGGAATTGTGTGAACTATAGGTCAAACATGCTGCAGGTGTTCGTGAAGGAGTGTGGTGTGTGCCAATACAATAGAGTCGCAGCAAGTGTTCACAGAGAAATATTTCATGCATTGACTGACTTAGCTAAAACAAAGCGCAAGTGTCAGAGACAAGAAATATGCCATAGCCACATATACATACATATGTCGTGCAGCAAATGTTCGTGGCGAAATCTATTGTGTGCATTGCATGTGTTTTAGGCAAATGTATCGCAAGGAGAGAAGAAAATATGCCACAGCCACAGCCACACACACACACACGCACACACACTCACCCACACCCACACCCACCCACTCGCCCACGCTCACCCACACACATACACACTCACACACTACATAACTCCTCATCTTCATGCTACTGCCAGCATCTCAACACCTCTGGAGGAAGTGAGTTATCCGTATTTTGCTGATCTGTATATTGACCTATTTCTATAGTTCAATACAGGTAACTCGCACGGAACACGATCTCACGGAACGCGCTCGCAATTATACACGGTAAGGGCTGAGATACATATAAGACAATGTAAGATTAAAGAACCATTATGAAAACTACAAATTAACGCAGGAGAGGCCTTTGAAAGATCAAATCCTCGAACGTCACCACAGCGCGCAGTTTGTTTTGATTACGTGACGATCTAGGCGGGAAATTATTCAGTGAGTAAGACATTCCCGAGTACAGTAGCACAGTATTTATAAGTTAAATATTTACAGTACTGTAATGTTCTGGTAAGTTTATGTGCAACTTTAAATACTATTAAATAACGTTAAAGCAAGAAATAAAGTCTTATAACCAGTTTACCTGATAGGCGTCAGAATATTGTCTTTTTTATTTGTTCGTTTTTTCCACAGTACTGTACAGTATTTGTAAGTTAAATATTTACTGTTCTCGTATGTACTGTACTTGTAAGCACTTAAATAAAGTTAAATAATTAAATAAAGCCTTGTAACCAGTTAACCCGAATTATATGATTACCCATGATCGGCGTCGGAATATTGCCTTTTTTTGTTTGTTCGTTAAACTCTTACTGTACTGCTTTTCTACAGTACTGTATTTGTAAGTTAAATATTTACTGTTCTGGTATGTACTTGTAAGCAATTAAAGCATTAAATATAGCCTTGTAACCAGTTAACCTGATTTATATGATTACCCATGATCGGCGTCGGAATATTGCCTTTTTTGTTTGTTCGTTAAAGACTTATAATAAGAGAAAAATACTTTTTTGTCTTGGTATCTTGACCTATTTGCTCAGGTTTGCTGTAAAGGTTTCGATCATTTGATGCAATGCAACGTGTAGAAAACTGTGAAAACTTTCGGGAAGTGAACGAAAATCTGGGACATGAGACTGACCTTGACTTCACCCTCTCATGTATCATCAGTCAGTTCACCATCTGCTATCGTGATGAGTGGATGTATGATTTTTTCGCTCGTGGCCATGCCTAACCACACATAGTTACACCCATTATCTCGACCCAGACAGAAAATACAATCTTTTTCCTCCCTTGCAAAACACAAACAACCACCCTGTTTACGAGACAGCAATATATATTGCGAAAATAACAAGGTAAAATGATAAAGATGAACATAAAATGATAGAGAAAGATGAACATGTTATGACGGAAGAAGTACGTTTTCCCCGTCTGTAAACGTATTTATTTCTGCTTTGTATCTGTATTCGTAATAATTAGACTTAATGTTAGTTCTGAAACTGCATTACGATTCTATTTTTAGCCATTCTCGTGGTGTGGGAGCTGGAAGTTGTGACACAACTTCATTATTGCTAACCGGACTGACCCTCCACTTTATTCTCCCGTGGCAGAGTCTAGCCTTGGAGGACGTATAGTTTTCTCATTTAGGACTGAAAATTCAACGCTTTCGCTCCCTTTTCCAAGCATGGGCACAACGATAATGTAAAAAATAACTCGAAACTACCATAAACGTATATCAAAAAGGTGAAAATGTATTCATAACATTTTTTTTTTCCAGCCATTCCTAACAGATTATGTACTGAAATCATTCGATATCACAGTATTGCATTTCTAAGTTAAAAATGTACTGTTCTGGTATGTACTTACATTGTAAGTTAAAGCACTGGTACCAGTTAACCTGATCTATATGATTACCTATGATCGGGGTCGGAATGTTTCCTTGTGTTTACGTGCAGTATTTGTGTGTTGAAGTTTTGCTGTGGAGTACTGTATTTGTGAGTTATAACATTAAATAAACCTTCTAAACACTTAAAGTGCTTTCTAGTGATTACCAGTGACAGATAACAGCAAAACAACACATTTGGGGGGTCTAGGGAGCAAAATACGGAGTAGTTTAAATATACGCGATTTCGCACCTAACACGGCACGGTAGGAACGAAACCCACGTGTTCCGTGCGAGTTACCTGTATTCTTTACACAAATACGTAATGTTTTTACATACACTCAACCCCCTGCTATCGCGCCTAATTGGTCACAGGAAACGCACGTGATAGCTGAATACGCGATAGCTGAACTGAACAACCAACGGGAAAATTTCTAATTGGTTTTTCGGTGGCCCATTTTTCTAACTTTTAACCACTTTTTATGCCTATGATTTCCTGCCAATCTTTCCTCTAACATGAAATAGAGCATTATTATATTAATAATAACAGTATAATGAATAAATAAACAACATAAAAGGTCATCAAACTTTTATAAGGATTACAGCTTGGGTGGTTTGATGGGTTCCGAGGCTTGGGAGTGGCTTAGTTGCCGCCAGATCTCTTTGGCTGTCTCCATTTCTTTAGTGTCCACAGCTAAAGGGGGTATCACATGGTACCTTATATCATGAATGGCTGAGGAACATTTAAGTGGAACAAAACTTGGATGCTATCACACACGTTCCTCACACTGTCGTCAGAGCCCCGTCTCAGTTGTAAACAAGTGATTACTTTATCGACATCACAGTTTTTTTGGCATAAGAAATACTGACTCTTTATAAGGGTTTCAAAACAATTGATATTTATTTTAAAATACAATGTTCATAAGTATTCAGTGTTAAGCTAAATTTCAATGCTATAGTACGATATATTCTTTTGAGCCGAATGGGTTTTGGTCACTGTTTTGCCCGTCGTGTCCTCGGCAAGAATCCGTTCAGATGCATTCCAAATGCCCATGCTATAATCAGGAATTTTACCACGTTACCGTTCCGATTAACCATCGTATCCTCCACAAACCTCGTATGAAGTGCCGTGTGCATAAGTTTCGCTTAGCCTGTCTTCAAACTCGACGCGTGATAGCGGTCTTGGGGAGCGTGATAGCATGTATGGTTGTGCATTTGACGTGTGCGTGAGAGCAGATAAGCGTGATAGCTGAACGCGTGATAGCAGGGGGTTGAGTGTACACACATATGAGATGGAAGAAAGTTCTGCTTCAGTATCAGAACCTAGCCAAAAGACTAGTAGTCATGTCGAGTTTCTGACAGCACTACCAAAAACCTTATGATACTTTACGTGTATACTTTGAGTAAAAAAAGAAAATAATAAAACGTAATGAGCGAAAATATGTAGCCGTGGGTGAAGCAGAGAAAGTGTTTTTTATCTTGCTTGCGGGTGAGGAAGAGTATTCTACATCTGTCGTCCAATTACTCCAAAACTATTGGACATATCGATTTCCCGTAAGAGCCATGATAAAGAACAGTAAATTCTACGTATGTTCATTTGCAGAATATAAGCCTCTGGGAGCATTTTCTGTTGGAAAAGTTGGGGGAACAGACTGTTTCGGTAAAGTCGAAAGCGCTCAGAGGAGTAATCTCACTTTGTCGGCCAATTGCTCGAAAACTATTGGACGTATCGATTTCCTATAAGAAGCATGATAAAGAGCAGTAAATTCTACGTATGTACACGACATAACAATATAATATCTATAATAAGAATTCATTGTTACGTAGGCGGGAATATTGCGTATGCTGTGCACACATCACAAAAGTGACGTATGGACGTGAGTTCCCAGTCGTTTTTGGCGATTTACTCGAGAACTATGAGGCGTATTGAAAAAAGGATTAGGTCATGAGAAAGCTGGTGAAATTCTGCATAATACTAGCAATAAAAACATAACATGTGCAAGAAAATGTTGGTTTTAGAGCTCCTTGATTTTTTTCAAAAATGGCTTTCAGTTTTTGGCTATTTTCTCAAAAACTACAAATCATATCAACACTGGATTTGTCTCTTAAGAAAGCTGATGAAATTCTCTATCAAAACTTCTAATAACATTTTCCTGTATGATGGAAAACATTCGAATGGTGATGTTGGGAAGTGAACATGATGTAGCAAAATTTTATTCACGGCCGCCTAATGTTGTTTTATTCGTGTTTTCCTGTTTTTTTGTGGTGCCTATCAGGTAGAACAAACATCAACGAATAAGATGACATAGGTTTCATGGCAGTATATTGATGTTTGGGTGGCAAAAATAAGGAGAGAATACGTGTTATTTGCCGTGCACGGGCAGTCGGGCCGGGCGGCTTCGCAGATAAAATCGTGCGCTGGAAAACTTACTGAAACTTATCCTGCACGAGAGGGTTAAACAATTATCCAAATTTATTTGCTATTATCTGAACGTAAATGGCCCTGAGGACTTGGGCTGGCCAGCCAACATGTTCAAATACTCAGTATCGTGGCCACTGGGTTCAAGCCATGAACAGGATGTAGGCCATAACTCACAATCAAAGCCAAAATATCCGTCCACCCCTGTACTGAATGGTCAAAGTTGCATGCTCATCTGATCACTCCTAACAAACCTCCAGCACCTGGGTAATATGACTGCAGCCCACAAGCGGTGTCAATACATCTGTAAGTATCCCCACCCAATGTCCAAAGTCGCCCAGCCAATGGGCTAAGTCTTTCCTAACTGCCCCTGAGACTGTAACACTGACTGCAAGACATAAGTGCATGTTCGGTGACAGTGGCTGTCTGCCTCTCTACCGAACATCCAAAGTCCCCTGGTCACTGAGAGTTGTGTTTCCGCATGGCCACTCGGCATCTAACAGACCACAAGGCACGAGTAAATGTACGAGGTGCTACCCCAAAAGTTCCAGTAATTTGAATATTGTAGGAAAATAAGTTACCTTACTTCCTAGTTCTCACTGTTGCCTTTGAAGTTGTCCCTTTGGGCATGTACATAGTGGTCCCAGTGTTTTTTCCACGAGTCCATGCATCACTGGAAGGCTTCAGGAGTGATGGTCTTGAACACCTCCTGCGATTCTGTCTGGATCTCCTCAATCAAGTCAAATCGATGCCCTTTCAATCGTAATTTCAGCTTGGGAGACAGGAAAAAGTCACAGGGGGCAAGGTCAGGTGAATAGGGTGGGTATGGAATGACTACCGTGTTAGTGGAAGCCAGGAACTGCCAGACAACAATTGATGTGTGGACCGGGGCATTGTCATGATGCAGGACCCAGTTCTTATTCTTCCACTGTTCTGGACATTTGCAGTAGATGTTCTCCCTCAGGCACTGCAAAACCTCATGGTAAAACTTTCCATTGACAGACTGACCAAGTGGGATGAACTCTTGGTGAGCAATCCCTTGGATATCAAAGAAAACAATCAACATCGAATTCACATTGCTGCAAACTTGACGCGCTTTTTTCATCCTTCCTTGAACCACTTGTACCAAAAAAATGTTCTGCTTTGGGACATGGCATTGTCACCAAAGGCTTGTTGAAGCAACCGATGAGTTTCTGCAGCAGCCTTGTTGATCTTGAAGCACAGTTTGATGCAGGTTCTTTGTTCTGTGAGGTCCACCACTGCAAAAACCGCCAAACCACATACACACCACATTACAATAGTAAGCGTAGCTCAACAACACGTCCACTCACAGACATGGCCGGGGCCACACTGACACACAAGGGGTGCTGCTGACTCCTCCTAGTGGCAAAAGGCAAAACTGCAAACGGTTGGTTCCCTCTTTTCAAATTACTGGAGCTTTTGGGTAGCACCTTGTACATATGGTAAAAGAGTTCATCCACCTGTTGACAGAAGGGGGAGAATCCTGCCCACAGCCTCACTTCTCCCCCCCTCTCCCATACCCTCCCAGGTTCCCCCTCACTCCCTCAGTCCCCACTCACCTCCGTGGTGATAACACGGATTCATGAGTTTTTATATTTTTTGTGTGATTTATTTGGCTACTATTGGTTGTATCCAAATTCTGCAAAATCCACATGAAAGTTCATGACATTCTGCATCTAGACATATGCTTAACTCTTGGAGGGTGCTGGCAAAATTTTCCTCTAGGTTGGTGGGAAATTATATGAAGGTAAGTTTTACTCCTGAACACTTTATGCTCACTGCATTTCTATACTTTCACTTACCAGTTTTATGTGTTTTTATTAGCTTATCTTATAGTATAAACACCAGCGAGGAAGATGGTATACCATTTATACCAATATAATCAATTTCCGATGGCATATTTGGCTGTGGAATTTTTTTGAGCCCCAGGAGCAATCACTCATCATAGATTACAGATTTTCAAACTGTCTTCAGGTTTTTTGTGGGTTTTTATTGTTTATGCACTGTTTTCTTGATGTTTAGCATTAATATGGATAATCCTATGTGTGTTTTGATGTCTCAATATGGCAGAATGACCAGAAAACAGTGCCAAAATTAGGAGGGGTACTGTACATACAGTAGTGTATTAGTAATGTGTGTGTGTGTGTGTGTGTGTTTTTTTTTTCATAGTTTTTTTTTCATGGTTTTCTTGGTGCTTAGCATTACTTTGGATGTTCCTATATGTGTTTTGATGTCTAAATATGGCAGATTGACCTGAAAACAATGCCAAAATTAGGAGGGGTACTGTACATACAGTAGTGTTTAGGTCGCATATTTCTTGGTTTTCATTTTTTCCATGATTTGCTTCGTTCGTTCGTTCGTTTTTAAAGGCTCCAACATGCTTGCGTGTGTCGGCCTTGGTCACCTAATGGCGGCTCTCCATGCTGCACGATCAATTGCAGCCTCCCTGTTCAGTCCCTTAACCCTAAGGTCACACTTAATGACCTCGTCCCATGTCCTTCTCGGTCTACCCCTCACAACCCCACCCCCAATATTAACACTTCTCACCCTCCTCACCCAACTATCACCCCCCATCCTCTCCACATGTCCAAACCACCTCAATCTACCTCTCCTCATCACAACACCAATACACTCCAGTCCCATCCTACCTCTCAACTCTTCCATTGTAAACCCAGCCCCTCCAGGCCTTGGACGCAGGGACGCACTGCACATCCACCTAATCATTGTCATTTCTGTACGTCTGAACCGGCGAATGTCTTCCTCCTTCACTGCCCAGGTCTCACTGCCATACAGCATTACACTCCTAACACACGCTGCATACAAAGACCCCTTAGCACGTAGGGAGAGCCCCCTCAATGTCATGAGAGGCAAGAGCTCCCTGAACTTCTTCCAACCACTTCTCACCCTAGCCACAGAGCTAGCTCCAGCCCCACCTCCAGCACACAACATGTCTCCTAAATAACAAAACTCTTCCACACACTCAAGAGATTCACCAGCAAGTTCAATTCTTTCACGTCTGACGATCTCCACCTGCTCACCCCGGCACGCCGTACACATAAAATCAGCATTATCTCGCAGTCTACCTCTGATACCACTACATCTCTTATGCACCCATTTATCACACACACCGCACAAGATGGAATTACTTCCCACGCCCTTGTGGCAAACTGCACATGGCCACTCTCCCTCGTCTTTGACAGTACCGCCACCAACCCTAGATATCATCACTTTTGTTTTATCTGCATTTACCCTTAAACCCTTTTGCCCCATACCATCTCTCCACTTCCTAAACCTTTCCTCCGCCTCCCTTTCATTCTCTGCAATCAACACCAAATCATCAGCATACAACAACTCCCACGGGAGTCCGTTTCTAAAGTCACGTGAAAGGGCTTCAAGTACCATGATAAACAACATGGGACTCAAGACTGACCCCTGATGCACACCAACATTCACGGAAAACTCATCACTCAAATCTCCATTCACTCTCACCTGGGTGTGAGCACCCACATACATGGCCATAACCACCCTAACCAGCCACTCCTCCAAGCCAAGCTTTCTCATTGCCCACTTCACCACCTCTCTAGGGACTCTGTCAAAGGCCTTTTCCAAATCAACAAAAACAAAATAAAGATCCCTTCTCCTACCAATATATTTTTCCTGAAGCTGTCGAACAATGAATATGGCATCAGTGGTCCCCCTACCTGGCATAAACCCAAACTGCATCTCATCAATATTCACTCTTTCTCTAATCATACCTTCTAAAACTCTCTCCATTACCTTCATTATCTGATCTAAAAGCTTTATACCTCTATAATTTCCTCTTTCCAGGGCATCACCCTTCCCTTTATACACATTTACAATTACACTCTTCAGCCAATCATCTGGGACAACACACTCATAAATAATCCTATTTATCAGGTCAGTGACTAAACTCACCCCTATATCGCCTGAGGCCTTCAATATTTCGGCAGTCAACCCAGGACACACCTGCTGCCTTCCCCACCCTCATCCTGCCTATTGCCTCACTCACAGTAGCAGTATCAATCAAAGGCCAAGGGCCAGACACTGGATCTGCTGGCTCCAAACCTTCCCTGTCCCAGTCAAACTCCTCATTCAACAACCGGTTATAATGCTCTCTCCATGCATCTTTAATATCCTCACTGTTCACCACTACCCTTCCTTCATCATTCTTCACACACTGCTCACCTATGATATCCCGATTATCCCTCTTCACCTGACCTGCCACCCTAAATATATTTTTCCTTTCCCCATGATTTAGGTTATCAAGTAATTGTCTCTGTGACTCAGACTTTGCCCTGTATACCTCTCTCCTAGCCCTACGCTTGGCAGCCAAATATTCCTCTTTGCTACCACCCTTCTTCCATTCCCGGAAAAGCCTTCTTTTCTCCTTAATTGCAGCTTCTACACCCTCATCCCACCACCAAGTTACTTTATGTCTTGGTGGTCCTCTTGTCCAGCCGCATGTTACATCAGTAACTCTCAAGAAATTGTTCTTGAGGGCTCTGTACTGTTCATTAACGCCTCTGTCTACAGCTCCCTGTTCAGCCACCACTCTCCTCAACTCGCTATAGAAGGCATCCCTTACTACTTGGTTTTTCAGCTTCCATATTTTCCTCCTAGGTACATAAGTCCTCTTTTTCATCATTTGTTCTTTAAGCACCATATCACAAATCAATAGTTTGTGCTGCTGCACACACTCCTCACATCCTATAACTTTAACATCCCTCACTAACCTCCTATCGGCCCTCCTAACCAGAAAATAATCTATCTGACTGCTATTTCCCCCAGACTCATACGTAATTAACCTACTGTCTCTTTTCCTTGGTGTTGAAAATTTTGATGATCCTGTATATGTTTTGATATCAAAATATGGCAGAATGACAGGAAAACAGTGCCAAAATAAGGAGGGGTACTGTACATACAGTTATGTATAGGTAGGGTGTTTTTTGTTTTTCAGTGGTTTTTCTGCATGGTTTTCTTGATGTTTAGCATTACTCTGGATATTCCTTTGTGTGTTTTGATGTCTAAATATGCCTGAATGACTGGAAAACACTGCCAAATTAACCATAGGTACTGTACAAATACAGTAGTTAAGTACAGGTTGGAGGTTGGGTACAGGTAGGATCTGGGTATGCTAGGGGAATAGTGTTCATTATCCAGATGTTGCCACTACCCGGACACGCCTTTGGCTCTATTATGTCTGGATAAATGAGGGATCACTGTAATGAGGAAAAAGCTTGTATTCTTGCCTGGAAACAGAACATTCCTGCCAAAGAACTGGCACAATGAACCAGATGGTCAGAAGGGTTGGTGAGGAAAGTGCCCTTGGCACATGTTCATTACGAATTTTGATACACAGGTGGACGGCGGAGGTTCTGAGATACAGGTATACCCTGGTTTAACAATGCAATTGGTTAGGTAAAAAACTCATTGTTAGGCAGGGTACCGTACATCAGGGTAGATTTTTCACGTAACGTAATGGGATGCATTTTTCAGCCGTGGGTTTTCCCCCCAACCAAGTCCAAAACCCACTCGAATGGGCCCAAAAACTAGTTCAAAGCCAATCTAAATGGCCTAAGAGCTGTAAATGAAGCTAATCTATGCCTAACACCCATAAATAACTCACTAAAACCAACAAATAAAATCTGAAGATCATCAAATACGTGAAAAATCAAACTTAGTAAACTGTACCCCAAAATGACAATGTTCACCCCACCTATGGCTAAAACACATTAATCTATGTCTAAAAACAGTTTATAAATCAACCTACACACACAATTTCAGTCTAAAATATCATCAAAATCAGTAAAAAAAAAAATCAAAGCCCATTGTTAAACCGGGGCTTGGCCATCGTTAGGCGGGGTATGGTGGTAGTTCTACCTCTATCCTTAAGCCGGGGTATCGCATCTAGGGGTATTTAATATCGAGGTATACCTGTATGTGTCTGGCTATCAATCTAACTAATGAGGAAAAGGCTTGTATTCTTGCCTGGAAGCAGGAAAACATCCCTACCAAAGAAATGGCATAATGAACCAGAAGGTCAGAATGGTTGGTGAGGAGAATGCCCTTGGCACTAGTTCATTATGAATTTTGATACACAGATGGACAGCTGAGGTTTGAGATGTGTCTGGCAAATGATTGTTTATCATTAAAAGAAAGTTTTTCCCTCCAAGTTATTGTTCAACTGAACTGTTTTGAGCATGTTGAAAGGATGGAGGATGACAACCATATGTGGAAGTAAAAAGTGTGAACACTGGGGATAGGGTTGTAAGAAGCAGACCATATGACCTGGGAGGAGGTCCTCGAATGTGACCTCAGGAATAAGGGATTCAGTAGGATGGCTGCCAGAGCTGAAGAGAGTGGAAAGCCATCACTGGGTGACAAAGGCTGATGCATGAAAGCATGCTGGAGCCTCTATAAATAATTTCATTGATAAAAATACTATTTTAATAATTTATTGGTGAACAAATATGTCACGAAGCTTTTATTTAAATATTATCATTAACATGAAGTGGAAGCCAATGCCACTGCAAGGGTTAGAAGGCATACCAAACTTCTCCAAATTTGAATGGGCTGTGGTGCTGCCGCATTATATATCATAGTTTAGAAAGACTTGGCCCTCAGACAATCAACAGAAATGAAGTGTGGCCCTTAGGAAGAACTGAGTTTGACACCAAGTGTGTATAGCCACCTGAAGTGGAATGAAGAGTAATAAAAAGTGACAGGAAAGATGGAAGAAACACAAAGAAGGGATGGCAGACACAGAAAAAGAATGATAAAGATGAAGAAAGAATTGGACTGCACTACTTCCATGCATTAAAAAGAAAGAAAATCATCATCATCATCATCATCCGGACCTCCTTTCCCACCCTAGGGCAGGATGAGAAGCAGCAATGTCCAGACAGCCCAAATTTGCCCAATCCAATGTGTCACGCTTCCATTCACTCATCATTCAAGCCCCTGCAATCCTGGCTCTATCAGATACGTCAAAAACATTCACCACGTTCTGTAGCTTCACATACTCGTATCTGATAGAGTCAATCCAGACGCTGCCATGTTAAAAGGGGTGCCAAAATCCCTGATCATGCACTTCTCCTCATGACATTCATCCAGCCAGCTTGATCTCCTGTCAGTTTCCAAGCCTCACCGATTTCCAAACCTTTCCTCCTCACACACTCATTCACCATATCTCTCCACCTTCTCCTTGGCCTACCTTGCCTCCTCCCTCCTTCAAATTCGCTCAGATATACCTTTTTCACCACTCTATTGTTATCCATTCTCTCCACATGACCATACCATCTCAGTACACTCTCTTCGATTCCAGTGTCCATTGACTTCCTCACTCCGCATCTTTCACGAATCACATTATTTCGTATCCTATCCACCCTCTGTACTGCACATACATTCCTCAGCAGTCCCATCTTCACTGCTCTTACTCTTGACTTTTCATTTTCATGCTACACCATAGTCTCACATCCATATGTTAAAGTTGGCACCAACACTCCTTCATGTAAGCCTCGTGCTGCTGTAACATTCAAGCCTTTGTTTCTTATCAAGGCCTTCATTGACCAGCTACTTTTCTTCCTTGTGTCACTCTACTTTCAACTTCTTTTGCACATTTTCCTCTCTTTTCTATCATTGTACCCAGGTATTTGAACTCTCTCACCAATTCCAGTCTCTCTCCATTCACTGTTACATCACCCTGGGAGTCTCCTTCTCTCTCAATAACCATCACTATACTCTTTGCTACATTTACTCTCAAGGCACGATGCTTACAGACATCAGGAAAACTCTGCACTAGCCTACCTAGTTCTTGTCCAGTACTTGCAAGCAGTACTGCAACATCAGCATACAACAAATTTGAGATAATCCATCCATCACCATGCATTCCCAATGCCATCCCTCTCTCCATTACTTGTGTTTTTACTTTTCTCATCACCCCATCCATATCTATATTGAACAACCACGAAGCCATCACACAACCTTGTCGCACGCCCACACTGATCATGAACCATTCACTTAGATGCCCATCGACCTTACATGTGCTTCACTACCATCATAAAAACTCTTGACGGCACCTAGCAGCTTACCCTCTACACCGTACATGTGCAAAACTTTCCACAATCCTTCTCTGTCCACTTTGTCATATGCTTTTTCCAGATCCATGAATGCCATAAACACCTTACGGTCCTTCTCACAAGCCTTCTCTACTATCTGCCTCACTGCAAATTAGGACTTCTGATCTCTCTCTTACTTTCTCTTTAATAATTCTTCCATATACCTTCCCTACCACACTCAATAAACTTATGCCATGACAAATCTTGCACTCACTTTGCTCACATTTATTTTTGTACAGGGATACAATCACAGCCTTCTTCCACTCAGCAGGCACAGTTTCACTCATCTATGCCTTCTTACATATCTCTAACAAGCAATTCACTCCACTCTCTCCACTACACTTAAGCATCTCTGCATACACCCCATCAACCCTAGCTGCTTTCCCATTTTTCAGACACTTCACAGCACTCTTCACCTGTGCGAGCGTCCCATCTCCTGGTACTGCATTCCTTCTCTGCACACCCCCAAAACCAATCATGTTTACAGCTGCTCTGCTCTCTCTATTCCCATTCATCCGGCTTTCAAAATAATCTTTTCATCTGGTCCTTACTTCATCTCCATGGGTTAATAATCTACCACCTACATCCTTCACACCATCACATTTCTTTCCGCTTTCACTTCTGCATTTCTGCACCTCTTTCCAGAATAACTTTCTATTTTCAGAGTAGTTCGCATTCATTTTTCTTCCTAGATCCTCATTTACCTCCTCCTATTTCCTCTTCACTAGTCTCTTTACGTACTTCTTGCTCTCAACATACTCAGTTCTTATTTCAACTGAATCCCTGCTCTGTAACCACTTTAGCCACTTCCTCTTTTCCTCCACCGCTCTCTTTACCTCCTCATCCCACCATGCCATACCTTTCTTCTTTGTTGTTACTCTTGCCACATCACACACTGCTTTAGCATTCCTAACTAAGCAATCCCTATATGCATTCCACAGGCTGTCCAGATCCATTTCATTCCAATTCAGTAATTCTAACTCCTCTACTTTGGTCCTGTAATCATCTGCCACTTCTTTGATCCCCAGCTTCCTAACTTTCAGTCTTTCTCCCTGACTGCTCCTCTATCTCCTGATCCACCTCACTCCTCTCAGCTTGATTTTGAATACCACAATCACAAGATCTGTCAGACCTCCACATCATCATCTCACGGCCCTCGTATCAGCAACCATTCCCATCACTGACCCCACTACAAGCACGTAATCAATCACGCTTCCTTCAACACGATCCCCGTTCCCTCTATACCATGTATATTTATGTGCATCTCTGTGTTTGAAATACGAGTCACAAATGCACAACCTCCTCTCAAGACGCATCATTTAGTCTCTTCCCATTATCATTTTCTCCTGGTACTCCATAACAACCCATTATGTCACCCTCAGGACCAGTGCCTACCCTTTCATTCATATCCCCCATTACAATCACCTTATAGCTCCTGGGCATTTCTCCCACTACTTCACCCAGCTCATCCCAAAATCTGTCTTTCTCTCTCTCACTCCTACACTCACACGGTGCATGTGCTACAATTACTACCACTTTCACCTTCTCAAACTTGAACCTGACATACATACACCTCGAGCTAACACATTTGTAGTCTCTCATTCCACTCTGGCACAACTCATTCATCAACAAAGCAACTCCTTCCTTGCATCTTCCTCACCCATTCATTCCCAATCTTACACATTTCACACCCTCCCACTCCTCCACTTTGCACCCTTTCATCTTCGTTTCACACAATGCCATCACAGCATATCTCGCACTCTTGAACACATTCACCACTTCCACCCTCTTGCTCTCCTCAATTACACCTTTCACATTCCACATGGCCATGCAAATCTGCCCATTTGGTTGGGGCCCTGGGAAGGTATTGGGCCCTCCGAGGCTCTCTGAAACACCTGCCATGATTAAGTGATTTTGGACAGGGGAATCTGGGGGACACTTAACTCTGCCACAAACCCCAGTTATATGGTTACCACCCAGCACAGTAAATGGAAAGAAAAAAAAAAAAAAAAAATAAATAAATAAATATCACAGAACGAGTTAGGGTGTTGCCAAACTTGTTACCACTCTGTACTAAATTCTTCCAACTACCTCATTCCCATCAATTCCCTAGCTTTATCAACCACCATACCTCACTCTCTCCCACATTCAATTGTTCATTTGTTCGTTTATAAAGGCTCCAACATGTCTGCATGCGTCAGCCATGATCACCTCATGGTGGCTCTACATACTGCTCAATCTCTAACAGCCTCTATCATTTGCTGTATCCGCTCAGCCATGGCTCAGTGAGTTACAGTGCTCCACTTTGGCTGAAGGGTCAGGGGTTTGAGTCCACCGAAGGGTCACTGGTAGACATCAGCAAGGGCATCCAGTCATAAAGCACTACATGCTCCAAACCTAAGTCCCTCTATCCAAGGGCACCGTTTTAGCCCTTATCGAGAAAGGGAGGGGGGGGGGACATGGAGTAAGAGAGAGAGAGAGAGAAAATTACCTTCTGGGACTACCACACCTCCTCCCACCTGCAAACTCACTCAAATACACCCTTTTCACAATCATAATCACAGCCTTTCCTTTTCATATGACCAAAACATCCTCACTCGTCAGTCCTAGTTGTGACAGACCTTCCTCCCTCCACACCTTTCATGAAACATATTATTTCTTATCCTATCCATCCTCCACAGAGTCCACACACATTCCTCAATAAGGCCATTTCCTCTGCTCTTACTCCTGACTTCTCACTTTCGTACCACATCAGTCTCACATTTGTATGTTAATTTGGGCAGTTGTTGTTGCTGTTTCTGCTCAACCCTGGTCCATAACTGAACAGACCCACCAACTGCAAGTATGCTACTACCCATGAAGGGGCATTAGATGAGGTGTGCATCCAGGAACCAAACCTCCAAACTTTTCCCTGTGCCTCACTCTAGCAAGGAGCTGTCAACTGCTGGAGAACAATGGGGTCAGGAAAACTAATTATGTAATCTTCTCACAGCAGCTGCACTCACAATACTTCTTGCCCTCTGCAGACAATTCTACTAACACTGGAGAAACCATATGTAATGAGATTCCTCTTCCTATGCTGAATAAAATACCCTGGAGACGAGAATTTAAAAAATACCGTACATATACACTGTTCCCCTCTTATCTGCAGGACCGTTATCCATGGTTTGTTACCAGTGGTCAATTGCTGTCTGAAAATATTAAATGGAAAATTCTACGAATAAACAATTACAGTAATCAGTTTTAAATTGCACTACGTTCTGAGTAGCGTGATGAAATCTCACGCCGTCCCATTCTACCCTACCTGGGATGTGAACCATCCCTTTGTCCAGCATATCCACGCTGTATACGCAACCCACCCTTTAGTCACTTAGTAGCCGTTACAGTTACCAGATCGACTGTCCCAGTATCCCAGTGCTTGTGTTCAGGCAGCCCTTATGTTACTTAATAATGGCCCCAAAGTGCAACAGTAGTGATGGTGGAAATTCGGATTTGCCAAAGAGAAGCCGTAATGTGCTTCCTTATACGGTTTGGTACTATCTGAAGGTTTCAAGTATCCACTGGGAGGCTTGGAACATGTCCCCCTCAGCTAAGGAGAGATTACTGTATATCAACAAAGTGAGGGGTGTTCAGTATTTTTGTAAATATATGGAAAGAAGGGTATTAAATATTTTGGCAAACTTATGTCAGCATTAGCAGGGAAAGAAGGGTACTAGGGTACTGTTTTGGCAAACTTAGGGCAACATTAGCAAAGAATAAAGGGTATTATGTATTTTTGCAAACTTATGACAGCATCAGTCAAGACTGACGGGCATTAAGTAGTTTTGCAAACTTAAGGTGGTATTAATTTCACATGTTTTTACAAACTTACGGCAGCATTAGCAAAGTCAGTCAGGGTCCAAATGCGGATGGTAGCATCAGCGGACGCAGTGGCCAGGACTTCATCCACCGGGGAGAACTGTACAGCCCACACACCTCTCCTATGACCGTGCAATGTCCCCACCAATGCTAGGTTCTCACTTGACCAAACCTAATATCACAATCATAAGTGAAAAAGAATATTAGAACCATTCAACACCATCACCACCATCCTGACCTATTTTTTCCATCTAAGGCTGGGATGTGGTAGTGTTTGGAAAGCAGGGAAAGAGAGAGCATATTACAGGGAAAATCATCAATATGCTACTTAGGATGCTCCACTGGGGAAAACTGTATGGCCCACACACCCCTCATGTGATCATGCAAGGTCCCCACCCATCCAAAGGTAATACCTGGCCTAACATATCACAATTATGAGTATCACATAACAACTGCATTACATGATACTGTACTGTTAGAACAGTTTACAAAAAATGTAAAGAAATATCCTTAAGAAAATTTACATGCAATCATGTCATTACAACTATTTGGACAGCCTGTAAATGAGAATGCACTTTGCTACAGATTATACTTATATCTATCTATTCTATCTCTCTATAGCCCGATGCCCTAATCCCGCAAAGGGTGGCCGCAGACAAAACGCCTCCAAGTCGCTCTGTCACCTACCATTTGACTACCCTCCCCCAAACTCACCCCTCCCTCCCTCATATACCTCTCAACTCCATCCCTCCACCTCATCCTCGGTCTACCCCTCCCTCCACCTCACCTATATACACCCTCTTAGTCAGTCTTTCATTCTCCATTCTCTCCACATGTCCAAACCACCTCAGTGTATTTCTCCTAATCTTCTCAACCACATCCACATCTACCCCACAACGTTCCTTCACGTCTTCATTCGTCAACCTGTCCCTCCACGTCACTCCACATGCTCCTCTCAAGTAACTCATTTCCACTGCTCTCACTCTTGATTTGTTCCCCTCTTGCAAGGTCCATGCCTCGCTTCCATATGTCAGGGTAGGGATCACAATACTATCATGCAGTGACTTCTTAACTTCCATACTCACCTCCCTATTTCTCATCACTGCTTTCAGTGTACCAACAACCTTCCTTCCCTGCTGTACCCTTTCACGCACTTCATCCCCCAAAGTTCCATCCCTACTCATCACACTACCCAAGTACTTGAATGCACTCACATTCTCCATATCCTCACCATCCAACCTCACTGTACACTCTGTGACTTCATTCCTCTCAAACACCATAACTTTACTTTTGTTTACATTAACTTTCAGATTCCTCCTCCTACACACTGTCCCAAATTCATTCACCAAATCTTGCAACTCCCATTCATCTTCACTCAACAATACTGTATCATCAGCAAACAGCAACACCAGAAGCTTCCAAATCTCACCCTCATTCATTAGGGCCAGCCCCACATCCACTGCCCTACCTTGCACCTCCTTTACAACCCCATCCATGTATATAAAAACAGCCATGGAGACATCACACAACCCTGTTTCAGTCCCACGTTGAGATAAAAGAACTCACTCAGCTCACCATCCACTCGCACCGTAATCCCAGCTCCCTCGTACATACTCTTCACAGCACTCAACAATTTCCCCTCCACTCCATATATCTTACTACCTTCCACATACCTTCCCTGTCTATTCTGTCATAAGCTTTCTCCAAGTCCATGAAGGCAGCATGCACTTTCCTTCCCTTCTCTAGATACTTCTCCACTAAACATCTCAGAACAAATATCTGATCTACACACTCTTTTCCCTTCATAAATCCCCCTTGTTCTTCTCCAACTAGTTCCTCTGTCATATGCCTAACCCTAACAATGAGTATTCTACCATATATTTTACCAGTCACACTAAGAAGGCAAATACCCCTATGGTTACCACATACTTCTCTCTCCCTTTTTCCTTTGTATAAAGGAACAAATATACCTGATTTCCAGTCCTCTGGAACCCTTCCCTCTTCCCAAGCCAATCTACACAACTTCCATATCCACTCCACAACAATCTCACCTCCATACCTAAGCATTTCACCACACACTCCATCAATTCCTGGGGCCTTTCCCAACTTAATCTTCTTCATCGCTTCCACTACTTCCGCCCTACTGACCTCTTCCTCCCTCCTCTCATCTCTTCTTCTCCCAGCCATTCCCCAACCACTTATACTGACACTGCTCTCACTCTCTACATTCAACAAATCCTCAAAGTGCTCCTTCCATCTCCTCAATTTCTCTCTCTTCTCCACCAACAATCTATTATTCCCATCTTTCACTCCCCTACTATTTCCCCTTTCACACTGCCTTACTTTCTTTACCTCCTTCCAAAACAATTTCTTATTCTCCCTCCATTTCACACTCAGATTCCTCCCAAACTCTTCATCCACTTTCTTCCTACTCTCCTTCACCAGTCTTCTTACTCTCCCTCCATTTCACACTCAGATTCCTCCCAAACTCTTTATCCACTTTCTTCTTACTCTCCTTCACCAGTCTCTTAACCTCCCTTCTGCTCACATATACCTCTCTCTTCTCTCTCTCATCTTCTCCCCTACCTCTACTCGCCAACCATTCACTATATGCCTTCTTCTTTTGTTCCACAGCTTGTTTCACCTCATCATTCCACCATGTTGTCCCTTGCACACCCTTGCACCTCCTCCTCACTCCACAAACCACCTCACACGCTGCGTCTATCTCTTCCGTGAATATCTTACATACATCTTCCACCCCTTCCATCTGCTCTAGCTCATACCTTCCCAATCTTTCTTCCACTATGCTCTTATACTCTGTCATTTTCTCACTATCTTGCAATTTCTCCACTCTTCTCACAGGAGCTGCTTCCTCCTGTCTTCTCCTTCGTCTCCTCAACCACTTTCTTTGCATCTCTACCTTGACCATCACTAAGTGATGGTCCGTGACTCCATTCCCCCACCCTCTCCACACTCTTGCATCCAACACTTGTCTTCTCATTCGCTCATCCACGCACACGTAGTCTATCATTGCCTTTCACTCAACAAGTTCACCATCCATCCTCCTCATTACTCTCCATGTATACCAGTGGATCATCTTATGATGAAAGTAGGTGTTGGCTATTGCCAACCCCTTACAAGCACAGATGTCCACCAAAGCACTACCATTCCCATCTACTTCAGCTGGCACACCCCACTGACCAACCACTCCATCCACTCGTACATTCCCAACTTTGCCATTCATGTCTCCAATCAACAGCACTCTCTCGCTCCTCTCAAACTTGTCCATACATGCTTCTACTCTCGCCCAAAACTCATCTTTCACTCTTGCCACTCGATCCTCTGTTGGGGCATACACATATACAATCGCCCATGCTTGTATACCTACTTTCATCCTCACCCATACAATCCTTGCACCCACTGTTCCATACTCTCTTATATTCTCCTTTCACTTCTTGCTAATCATCAGACATATTCCCTCTCTTGCCCTCTCATTCTCATTGACTTCCGCACATATACCTACACCATATTCCCATTCTCTCACCCTTTCACCCATCCATTTAGTTTCAGTCAATCCACATATATCCACTTCTGCATCCTCAAGCACCTCAACAATCTCTCTCTCTTTCACTTCATCATTCACTCCTCTCACATTCCATGTTCCCACCCTAAGAATGTCCTCTGTCCGTTCCTTAGTCGTCACGTATGGTCCATCTGGGTCCGAGGCACTTTATTCGCTTTTTTAGTTAGTACTTTATATACACTGTATTAAAGAAAGAAAAAAAAAAAAAGTTATCATCATAACACATCCCTGACCTCTAAATCTAGAACAGCACAAATTCTCTACTTCAAATGTCCAAATTCAGAAAACCTTCTTCCTAAAAAAATTTTTAATGCAATATGGAGCGCTGATACCACCTGTCTCACAATCAATGCCAACAAAGTTCTGGAGGGTATGATGAGAAAGTGTGAATACTAATAAGGTGTAGTTTGGATTTATGCGAGGCAAATGGACCACTGATGCAATATTCACTGTCACAAATATTCAGGAAAAAAGAAGAGGGAGCTATTCCTTGTTTTTGTTGAACTGACGGCCTTTGACAATTCCTATGGAGGTGGTGAAGTAGACAATGATAAAACTTGGGACTGAGGAGTGGCTGGTTAGAGAGGTTTTGGCAATGAATGAGGGTGTTCACACCCAGGTGAGAGTGAATGGAGATCACAGATGAGATTTTCAAGAACGATGGCATGCATCAGGGGTCTGTCTTAAGCTCTTTATTGTTTACCATGGTGCCTGAAGCTCACTCAAGTGACTTCAGAACTGGACTCCCATGAGAGATGTTGTATGCTGGGGACTTGGTGTTGATCATGGAGAACAAGAGGGAGGTGAAGAGTTTCACAAAGTTGAGAGATGGAATGTGGTGCAAGGGTTTAAAGAGTAAATGAGGAAAAAGCAAAGATGTTGATATCTAGGGTTAGTGATGGTACTACCAATGCAAAAGGTGGTGGTGATGACCATCATCTACTCACTTGATGTGGTGCTGCCTACTTCTTCCTTTACCTTTATCACTTTTTCTCTGTCTGCCCTCTCTCTTCCTATTTCTCCCATCTTCCTGTCACTCGTTATTACTTTTTTTTCCTTTTCTGGCAGCTTTACACTAAGTGACAGGCCTATTGGTTTCCTGTAAGCCAGGAAACCATTTACAATGCTGGGTGGTAACCATATAGCCAATCCACACATGTTCCTTACATGTCAATAAGTGAATTGGCAGAGGGCTAGTGCCCCTTCCCATAAAACAACTCAAAGACAAAAGTCACACCTTATAGGGTTATGGCATCTGGCTATAGATAGATAGATTGGCAGATAGATAGGTGATATCTAGGGTTAATGGTAGTACTGCCAATGCAGAAGGAGTGTGGGCATGTGCAGTTTGTCACAAGGGTGTGGGAAGCAACTCCAGCTTATGCAGTGTTTGTGATACGTGGGTGTATAACAGATGTAGTGTAATTAGAGGTACACTGTGATTTTGTGTGTGCAGTGTGTAGGGGAGTGCATGCAGAGACTGAAAAGCAAAAAAGGACTGATCTTGCATGAAAGTCTCTTGAGTGCATGGAGGAGCTTTACTATTTAGGGCACTTGTTATGTACTGGAGGTTGGACTGGAGCTTGGGTGAGGAGTGGCTGAAAGAACTTCAGGGAGCTGTTGCTCCTCCTTCCATTGAGAAGGCTCTCCCTCCATGATATGGGGTCCTTGCATGTAGCATGTATTAGGAGTGTAATGCTGCACAGTAGTGAGACCCAGGCGTTGAAGGAACAGGACATTTGTAGGCGCAAATATACAGAGATGAAATGATTTGATGGATGTGTAGTGCAACCTTGAATGAGAGGCCTAGGTAGGTTTGGACTGCAAATGACGAGTTGTGAGGAAGAATAGGATTTGACTGTAGTAGTGCTGTGACAACGAGGGGTAGATTAAGATGGCTTAGGTATGTGGAGAGGATGGAACATGACTATTGGGTGCAGAAGATAAGGGTGAACAGAGGGGTAGGGTTAAGAGAATATTTTCATTCACTCTTCCATTCATTCATCATCAAATCCTATGTTGCCCCATGAGAAGCATTGGAGCCTGGGGCTAGGTAAGTTGGGCCTGACATTTAAGATGGGAGTGAACAGCCTCACTCATCCCTGAGTGGCATTACGTGAGAGGCGGCCTGCAGTCCTAATGGACCCAAGATCGAATCCCGGCTGGGGCAGGGAACACTTTAAGGATTTGAATTTCCTAGAAAGCAGACTTTCCTGATCTACCAGATGACCTGCCGACATGTCGTAAAAATACCCCCGCTGATGCCAATACACCAATCCTGTATGAGACTGCCCTAGCATGTATTCAATATGGACAGCGGGTGTTGCACCGAAGTGGTGACATGTGGAGGTGTAGGAGGGATTCTGGGCCTCGGAATAGGTCACTGCCCCGAGAAATAGGCCCTGAAGCCTTTACCCAGAGTCAGACACATAAAAAAAAATAATACAGTAATAATAAAAAATAATAATAAAAAAAAAATCATCCCTTGGATATATACCTGCAAAGGCTTAATCCAATTGGAGCACTTTAATTACCCACTAAACCACCAGACGCCATAACCGGGTAATATGGTTACCACCCACCGTAGAAAATGGTTTCCTGGTGTACAGGAAACCATTTGGCTTGTCACTCAAAGTAGGGTCACCTATAGACAGAAGGAAAAGGAAAGAATGAAGGAAAGAAAGACATAAGAGGAAGGAAGGCAAAAAGGAAGGAGAGGAAAGGGCAGTCACCCAAGAGCAGCACTACATCAAGTGAGTGGATGGTGAAAGCCCCCACCTACCACTAAGGGTTATGAGAAATAGACAGAAAAAGACTTGAACGAAGTCAATGAGTGTGTCTTACATGATAAAGAACTAAACAGGGAAGCTGCCAGAGATTGAGTAGCATGGACAGCTGCCCATAAGTGACTACGGCCAACACACGCAAGGATGTTGGAGCTTTTAAAAACAAAACAAAACAAAACACATACAAGAAAAGATAATGAATTATTAATGGCTACAAGCTACTTCACTGCATCAACTGTTAATGATTCTGTATGCTCTTTACCATACGATTTTCTCCTGCTTACCACCATGAGTTTACTCTTCAAAATTTTGCATTTTCTTTAGTCTTTGGAACTCCTACAGTAAGATGATCTATTATCTGTTTTACCCATACTGCCAGAAAATTTCATTTAATTTAGGAAGGGCCTCTAGTAGTGAAGGATACTTCTAACCTTTCCAGTACAAAAAGTTTCTTCTAAAATGAATAAAATGGCTTGGAAATAACATGAATAAAGTAAACTAATAACAATTCCTATGGCTGAAGGGGTTAAATGTAGTGTTGTCTCACTGTATTTTTTTTTTTCTTTTTTTTTTTTTAATGTCTGACTCCAAGCATAGACTTAACAACCTATTCTCTTAGGTGCCACACTCCAACTTGCTACACAACTTCACAGGTCACCATTTTGACACTAATACTCACTGTCCACACTGAATATATGCTAAGGCTGGTACCTTAAGGACTGGTGTGATGGTTTTAGAGAGGGTGGCTGTATAATACTGTTGGTCTTGTGCAAGATTAGTAAAGCCTGCTGTAAAGCCTGTTTTATTGAAATTCAAATCATCAAACTATTCTTAAACCCAGCATGGGATCAAACTGATACTATTTTAAACAACAGACTACCTCTCACCATCTGACCACCAAAACCTCTCCCCATGAAGAAGCAACTGAAGACTTACTACTTTGCCGTGATGATAATTTTCAAATCTGTAACAGTACAATCATATCTCACCTATGTTTAAAAAGTGAAAAATGTGGAAACTGAGTTGCATGCAATGCTAACTGATCTACTTAAACACACAGTGGAATCCACAACTGTGGGATGTCACATTTGTGCAATCTTAGAATGACAAAATTACTGGGAAAAAATGTGAAACGCAAGAATTTCTTCATGATCACTCTCTGAAACATATACGGTAATACAGAGTAGACTCTTATTATATGACAAACCAGTATGCAATGATTTGCTCATATGAAGACGAAGAAGTTACGACCTTTTTTCAATATATGGCAGAATTTTCATGTAGGCTACATGATGAATACGCTCCCGTGTGAAGCGGTGGTAAGTAGGGGTGCTCACCATCCACTCTCTTGATGTAGGGCTGTTCTCGGGCAACTGCCCTTTCCTCTCTTCCTTCCTTCCTTTTCTGCCTTTCTTTCCTTCATTCCTTCCTCGTCCTCCTGTCTACCGATGACTCTACACAAAGTGACAAGCCAAATGATTTCCTGTACACCAAGAAGCCATTTACCCTGCTGGGTGGTAACCATATGACCAAATTTTGGCGCCTGGTGGTTTAGTGGGTAATTACAGCACTCCAATTGGATTAAGCTGGTGTGGGTTTATATCCAAGGGATGGTTCAGGTTTATTGCTCATGTAATGCCAATCAGGGATGAGTGAGGCTGGTCACTCTCATCATAAATGTTAGGACCAATTTGCCTAGCCCTGGGCTCCTAAACTCCTCATGGGGCAATGTAGGCCTGGATGATGGATGGATGGTGGTAACAATATAACCAAATTATGGCACCTGGTGGCTTAGAGAGTAATTAAGGTGCTTCAATCAGATTAGGACTGGGCAGGTTTATATACAAGGGATGGTTGGGGATTTTTCCTCATGTAATGCCACTCAGGGATAAGTGAGGCTGGTCACTCTCATCTTAAAAATCAGGACCATCTTACCTAGCCCTGGGATCCTATGCTCCTCATGGGGCAACACAGGATTAGATGACAAATTAATGAATGATGAATGTGAAGCCTCACTGGTCGATATAAGATCAATATTTTTCCTTATAAGTTGCCCTTGCACAAGTCTACAGACATTTGCTTGTTCCCAAATGGCCTTTGCACTCTGCACTCATCACTATCAGGTGTAGTAGTGTCTGTGATGGAACAAGAGTGTTGGAGTTCAAGTCGCAAGTGAAGTGCAGTGAAGTGAAATAACTAACAGTTTAGGTGAGTTGGAAAACTGCTGTTTTGTGGTGTGGGTGACCCTTGGTCAAAAATATATTCCCACTGAACCCATGTTATAATTCACTTCACATACGTTAAATCATCATGCAATGGATTTTTTCATTTGCATCCTCATTGTAAAATGAGGGTGGGCTATGATGATATATAATAAAACCACTCTTCTTGTAACATCACACTTATCAACCTCACCCCATGACACAACTGTGACAAAGCATACAGACACGTTGTGGAACACTTGTGGAACATGGCGATTACACAAATGTGGAATGCCCCAATTTTTTCTTAAGTATACAACCATTAGTCTTGGAAGTGTGTAGGCAAAATGCTACTTTAAGTGAAACAACTTTAATCTATTCAGTTCGATGATGCATTTCATACTTTATCCTTGCAACCTTCAGACAGCTTTATTCAACTTGAGTCAGATTTTTCAAATTGGAGGGGTCAGATGTAGCTTTTATTAACCTTGGGACTCATCTTTAACCCTTTCATATTGGGTGGCAGGTGAATGTGCCACTAAAAAAAATATCTGTAGCCATCGGGTGGCACATATACAGTGTGTACTTTTAATATTTGCACGCCAGTACTGGGGGCCCAATAATGGTTCACGTATCAGCAGGTGGAAATATTGAAGTGTTGCCACCATGGAAGCACTATTTTATTGTCTCATTGATTGAAAACACACAAGTTTGAATGTGGGAATGTCACAAAGCTCAAGAAAGTTGTGTGAACTCAGGAATTATTTTTTTGTGTGTGTATGAAACAAAAGTATTACAGTAATCACTCTAATATCCGGACACCCAATATCCAAACATCCCCACTATCCGGACATAAGAATGTTTCATACTGTACTTTTTTCCATACTATACTTACCTCATTTCACTCTTTAATGTCCTTTATTGGTGTAAATAGGGTGTTAGGAGCTATGCATGTGCAGTAGGAAGGTGTTTTTCTGAGTTAGGCTAGGTTAGGGTCCATAAGTACCAGTCCAGGAGACAGTCACCAGAATGTTTATTAATGGATGAACATATTTCTAAATCCTCATTTTATGTTTCTTTTGCATTTATTTCAGTCATTTATGTGCCTTATTGGTGTGATTTGGGTCTTAAATAGGTGCTATGCATGTCCAGAGGGAGTTGTATAGGTGTTTCTCTGAGTTAGGGTCCATAAGTACAAGTCCATAAGCTGGGGCCCAATATCCGGACAGAACCAATATCCGGACCTGCCTATGGCTCTATTACGTCGGATATTGGAGTGATTACTGTATTTTGTTTTTATACAGATGAGTACGGCTGTCAACTATGAGGGTATGATGGAGTTCAGAAATGATGCAGAGACAATAAGGCATGAAAGCCGTCTGTTAGACCAAAGCAATGATATTGAAGAGAAGATAACCCAGGTGAATGATATAATGAGACATTGCAATGATGAAGTACAAACTACGTATGGTGAAATGGTGAAAGCAAAGAAAGATTTTGAAACAAAGGCAGAAGTAAAAAGCATAAGAAAGGAAATGAATGAAATTATAAAAAACGACCCAAAACTGGTCAAGGATTCGGCAGAGATCAATAAGTCTAGAATAATCAAGGCTACTGATGAAGAAGAAATAAAGAACAACCTCGAGAGACAAAAAGGAGATGGTAAATATGAAGAACATATTGAAGGAAGTATTAGAGGACATCTGTGATAAAGATATAGAAGAATACAAAATGCTAGGGAAATATGAGAGAAATAAGCCAAGACCCCTGAAAGTAACCTTCCAAAGTGTGAACACTGTAGAGGAAATATTAAAAAATGCTAACAAACTAATGGAAAATGAGGAATTACAAAAGTATCGATAAAAAAAGCGCTAGGTGGGGGTCCCCATCATCCACTCACTCAATGAAGTATTGCCTTATGGTCTCTACACTGAGTGACAAGCGAAATGGTTTTCTGTACCCAGGAAACCATTTACTATGCTGGGTGGTAAATCATTATAACCAAGGTGTCTGGCCAAATACACTTATAAAAAAATCACAAAATTATGGCAAACGTTTTGAGAGCCTAGGAGGGCCCAATACCTGCCCAGGCAACAACCAAATGGACAGATTCACATGGTCCATGTGGAATGTGAGAGGTGTGAATGAGGAGAGTAAGAGGGTGGAAATGGTGAATGTGTTCAAGAGTGCAAGATACGCCCTGATGGCATTGTGCGAAACAAAGATGAAATGGTGTGAAGTTGAGAAATGGGAAGGTGTAAAATGTGTACGGTCGGGCATGAACAGGCAAGGAAGATGCAAGGAAGGAGTTGCTTTGTTGATGAATGAGGTGTGGCATACTGGAATGAGAGATTACAAATGTGTCAGCTCGAGATGTATGTATGTCAAGTTCAAGTCTGAGAAGGTGAAAGTGGCAGTGATTGTTGCATATGCACCGTGTGAGGACAGGAGTGAGACAGAGAAATACAAGTTTTGGGATCAACTGGATAACACAGTACGAGAAATGCTCAGGAGTTATAAAGTGATTGCAATGGGCAACATGAATGGGAGAGTAGGCACTAGGCCTGTGAATGATATAATGTGTAATAATGGAGTACCACGAAAAGATGATAATGGGATGCGACTGAAGGATATGTGTCAGGAAAGGAGGTTGTGCATTTATAATTCTTATCTTCAACACAAAGATGCACATAAATATACGTGGTATAGAGGAAATGGAGATCATGTTAAAAAGGAGCCTGGCTGATTACATGCTCATAGAGAAATCGCTCTGTTCAGTGTTGCTGATATGAGGGCCGTGAGAGAAACATGTGGAGGTTTGCCAGATCATATGATTGTGGCATGCAAGATCAAGCTGAGAGCAGTGAGGTGGACCAAGAGAGAGAGGAGCTGTCAGGGTGAGAGAGTGAAAGTTGAGAAGCTGAGAATCAAAGAAATGGTAGATGAATACGGGGCCAAAGTAGGGGAGGAGTCAGAATCAGTAAATTGGATTGAAATGGATCTGGACAGCTTGTAGAATGTATTCAGCGACTGCTTAGTTAGGAATGCTAAAGCGTGTGTGGTGTGGCTGGAGTACCAACAATGAAGAAAGGTACAACATGGTGGGATGAAGAGGTTAAGAAAACAGTGGAGGAAAGGAGGAAGTGGCTAGGGTGGTTCCAGGACAGGGGTTCAACTGAAATAGCCCTGAATATATTGAGAGCAAGAAGCATTTAAAGAGGCCAGTGAAGAGGAAAAAGAAAGAAGTAAATGATGATCTAGGAAGTTATTCTGGAAAGAGGTGTGGAAATGTAGAAGTGACAGTGGAAAGAAATGTGAAAGTGTAAAGGATGTCAATGGTAGATTATAATCCCATGGGGATGAGGTAAGGACATGATGAAAAGAATATTTTGAAAGTCTGATGAATGGGAATGGCTACAGTGGATACAGCACGGGGGGTTCAGTTGATATGAGAATTGAATATATTGAGATCAAGAAGCACATAAAGAGACTAGTGAAGAAGAAAATGAAGGAGGTAAATGATGATCTTGGAAGAAAAGTGAATGCAAATTACTCTGAAAGTAGGAAGGTATTCTGGACAGAGGTGCAGAAATGTTGAAGTGACTGTGGAAAGAAATGTGATGGTGTGAAGGATGTCAATGGTAGATTATAAACCCATGGGGATGAAGTAAGGACAAGATGAAAAGAATATTTTGAAAGTCTGGTGAATGGGAATGGAGAGAGCAAAGTGACAGTTAACATGACTGGTTTTGAGGGTGTACAGACAAGGAATGCAGTGCCAGGAAACATGACACTTGCGCAGGTGAAGAATGCTGTGAAATGGCTGAAAAATGCAGAGATGATCAAGTGTAGTGGAAAAAGCAGAATAAAGAGCATGTTGGAGACATGTAAGAAGGAATGGATGAGTCAAACTGTGCCATTAGAGTGGAAAAAGGCAGTGACTGCACCCCAGTAAAAAAGTAAAGGTGAGCGAAGCGAGTGCAAGAATTATCGCGGCATAAGTTTACTGAGTGTGGTAGGGAAAGTGTATGGAAGAATTATTACAGAGAAAGTAAGAGAGATATCAGAAGTCCTAGTGAGTGACAAACAGGATGGCTTTAGGAGTGGCAAAGGATGGATGGATCAAATATTTGCAGTAAGACATAATAGTGGAGTAGGCATGTGAAAAGGACTATAAGGTGTTTATGGCATTTATGGATCTGAGAAAATGCATATGACAATGTAGAAAATGAAGGATTGTGGAAGGTTCTGCGCATGTACGGTGTAGATGGCAAGCTGCTAGGTGACGTCAAGAGTTTTTACGATGGTAGTGACACATGTGTGGATAAATGGGCATCTAAGTGATTGGCTCATGATCAATGTGGGCGTGCAACAAGGTTGTGAGATATCCCCATGGTTGTTCATTGTATATATGGATGGGGTGATGAGTGACGTAAAAACACGGGTAATGGAGAGAGGGATGGCGTTCATAATGAATTGTGACGGATGGAATATCTCAAATTTGTTGTATGTTGATGATGCAGTACTACTTGCAGATACCGGACAAGAACTTGGTAGATTAGTGCAGAGTTTTGCTGATGTCTGTGAGCACTGTGCCTTGAGAGTAAATGTAGAAAAGAGTAAAGCGATGGTTACTGAAAGAAAAAGTGACTCCCACTTTGATGCTACAGTGAATGGTGAGAGAGTTCAAATACCTGGGCACAATGAGAGAAAAGAGAGGAAAATGTGCAAGGGAAGTGGAAAGTAGAGTGACACAAGGAAGGAAGGGAAGGAAAGTAGCTGGAGCTATGAAGGCCTTGATAAAAACCAAAGGCTTGAATGCCGCAACTACACAAGCCTTACATGAAGGAATGTTAGTGCCAGCTTTAACATACAGATGTGAGACTACGATGTGGCATGAAAATAAAAAGTCAAGGGTAAGGGCAGTGGAGACGGGACTACTGAGGAATGTACAGGTATGCAGAGTACAGAGAGTGGATCGGATACAGAATAATGTGATTTGTGAAGGATGTGGAGTGAGGAAATCTGTGGACACCAGAATCGAAGAGAGTGTACTGAGGTGGTTTGGTCACGTGGAGAGAATGGATGACAACAGAGTGGTGAAAAAGGTACAGTACAATCCCAGCTATCCGGTATCCAGACAAACGGAATACTCAGAAAAACGGGAAAATTCAAGAGATGGTAAAAATGTCAGTAAGTTATAACTGTGTGCCAATTTGAATGGACTGCCAAACCTCTGTTTTATCGTGTCACGCGAGGCTGGGTGAAGTCGGACTAAGCGAGGTGAAGGTATTTCTGGTTAATGTAAATCCCTAGTAAATCCTCTTAACCAGCCCTCCTCTTCCCTCTTTCCCTTACTTGAATTCAGTCACCCTCCACACCCTCCACAATTTCAACAAATCACAAGTCTGCTTTTTACCACCAGACAGTAAACAAGCTCTCTTGCTGTTGTGTTGCTCTGATGGATGGTAATTTCAACACTCCAAAATGCCTAAAGAGCAAACTAAACGTAAGCGTGTCCTGCTTACCTTGAAACAGAAGCTGGACATATGCTATCTATCTATCTATCTATTGCCAGATGCCATAATCCCGTAAGAGGTGGCCATTTGACTTTGTGTTATTTGTTTTACGGGGAGGGGCACTAAGCCTCCACCAACCCACTTCTTGACACGTAGGGAGCACGTATGGTTTGGTTATATGGTTACCACCCAGCATTGTAAATGGTTTCCTGGCTTACTGAAAAAGGCGAACATTATAAAACACTGATGACTGAATATAATGTAGGAAATTCAACGATTTATGATATCAAGGTCCAAGCATCCAAGCTCAATGAATTTTTCATGAAAAGCGAGACAAGTAAGTCCATTGAAAAAAGGCATACTCTTCATCGTTCGAGTGGTTTTGCTTACGAAGATCTTGGGGAGCACCTATTTCTGGTCCTCTTATACAAGGAAATGCAAGAGAGTTTCACAGTAAAATGAATATAGAAGTCGAGTGTGATTTCAGTATTGGATGGACTTAAATTGTTTCAAAGACAGGCACAGAATTTGTAAACCAGACATCTCGGGAGAAAGCAAATCAGCAAACAGCAAACGCTGGTGCGTTTTTCTTCCTAACAGACCGACTCTAACTTGCACCACATAAATTCATCTTAGAACACATGTGTGCTGGCAGAGATGAAAAAAAAATGTTAACAGGAATGAAGGATTACTTTGCCGGAAGAAAAAAAAATAATATGCTTGCACTTCATACTTACATCATGTATTTTATTTTGTGCAAAACAGCTGATTGGCGGGTGAAGGGTGGAATGGTGGTGGTCAGTCGGGGCCAGGACCGTAAACAAAGCTTGTGTGGGGGCACAGGTGTCATGATAGTTCTACAGTGCAGTCTTAACGTCAGTTCACCAATAAATGTTCAAGATTTTATTTCTTTATTTTTCCACTTTTATGAGTACAGTACATACAACGAATACTTCGGTAGTTAACAGAATGGTGCAAAACAGAGTGGCGGTCAGTCAGGGCCGGGACCGTAAACAAAGCTCATGTGGGGGCATAGGTGTCGTGATTATTCTACAGTGCGGTCTTAACGAAACATCAGTTCACCAATAAATATTCAGGATTTTATTTCTTTAGTTTTCCATTTTTATGAGTACAGTACATACAACAAATCATTCAGTAGTTAACAGAATGGACTTGTGCATTTTGCAGTACTGCAAGGCATTGCATGCACGTGCATTATGACCATGGTGTGTGTTTACGAGGCATTTTTTCAGTTTGGAATCTCTTCGTGTGGCCCCTGATGTGAGTGGTGAGTATCTGAATTGTATTTACTGCTGTGATAATTATCACCTTTGTATAGATTTGAATATCAGAACTACAGGAAAAATCTGTAACCGGGAAGGTAAATTCCCCAAGCTGCCCGGTTAACTGGGATTGTACTGTGTATCTGAGCAAATCTGAAGGAGGGAGAAGGCAAGGTAGGCCAAGATGAAGGTGGAGTGATATGGTGGATGAGTGTGTGAGGAAGAGAAGTATGGAAGTTGGTGAAGCTAAGGGACTGACATGAGACCAAGCTGACCAGGGACTTTTGTGCAGAGAAGCGCATAAACATGGATCTGGCATCCCTTTTTAACGTGACAGTGTTCGGACTGACTCTATCAGATAGGTGTAGGTGAAGCTTCAGAATGTGGTGAAATATTTTTTGGCCTATCTGATGGAACCAGGATTCCATGGGCTTGAATGATGGATGAAAGGAAGTGTGGACCATTGAATTGGGCAAACTTAGCTGTCTAGATGATGCTACTCCTGACCCTGCCCTACGGTGATGGTGGTGATACAGGATTTTTTTTTTTTTCAGGGTTGTGCACATGTAAGTAAGAAACTTCCATTTTCATTATGTTGTGTAAATGTGTAAACTGGGGGGGGGGGGGGAAGCTCTATCATTATACCAAATGGTATACATCTGGCAGTGGAGAAGCTCCAACATCACAGTTTTTGACAGCTCAAAAATTTTTTTTTTTTTTTTTTTTACTCTCTTTTCTTTTTTCAAACAATATGTTAGAGATCATTTTACTCAGAAAATTATGGTATATTTTTTAGTGCGGAATATTTCATCACAAAAATTCACTTCATATATGGTATATCTCAAAACCCTTAACCCGCCCCGTCCCGGAGACGTGAATTCACGTCCTCACATGATGTGCACTCATATCCCGGAGACGTAAATTAACGCGGTAACATTGCAAGGCCCCTAATTCGCACAATTTTCAATTTTCGCGAGTGATTTTTGGCACGTATACACGAGACACCTTCCTCTACAAGATGCCAGGCAGGACAATATCTTATCCAGCATGACCTCCCCCCCCCCTGCATGACCTTTTCTCAGCAATTCACCTGTTATCAGTGACCTGGCCAGTAAAGCCATGTCATGCCACGGTACGAAATTCAGGGCTAGAGTGATTCCTCAATCGATGAGAATGTGGAGGACAAACATTAGAGGAAGAAACAGTCAGAAAAGATGATCAGGTAATGTGGCAAAAAAAGGTCAGGAATGGTGATGATTTAGTGAGTGAAACAATGCTTATAATGCCTATATTACCGTTTGAAAACCAATATACTCTCGTACTACATATAAATTCGTACCAAATAAATAAATAAATACCGTTTATGAGTGGTGTAGAATAGTTATCCTCCCATTGAACTCGTTTTCTTTGCAGCCAGCCTGATAGAAAACCCTGTAAGGTAAGGAGGTACTCCTACCTGGATTGAGTATTTTAAACCTCAGGTGAGCGATTTCTCTATGAATTTTCGATGTTTCTCACCAAAAGCAGATGTTTGAGGGGAAAAAAAAAAAAAAAAAAAAAAAAAGGTCCAAAAATGTTGGGACTGGAGCATACCACTGCCCAGAAAACGTTGGGATGGGGCGGGTTAAAAAAAAATATATATATATATATAAAAAAAAAATTAAAAGGTGAAAGGGTCAACTGAGTAAAGTCATCTGGCAGCAGAATGAATGAAACAAATTATGTCCCATGGTTCAAGGGACTTTTAAGACACGCTTCTGGTTCATGACAGAGAGGTTCAATACACAAGTCAAGCACCAATTTCTCAATTCAAAACAACCTGGTGAAATAATGGGCAGCTGTAAAATCAGCTGAATGAAAAAACCTTAACCCATTCTGCCCAGGGTTATCTTTTTCATTTAATTTTACCCATCTCCTGACAATCTTACCAAGTTTAGAATAGACTCCTCAAACTGGACGGGATAGATTACAGTCTTAATAAATCTCTTCATTACAAGAGGCGTTTTCTTAGCTGAATAATATCATTAGGCTCACTTGTTCGTTCATTTTTGAAGGCTCTAACATGCTAGCGTGCATCAGCCTTGGTCACTGAATGGATGCTCTCCAAACTGCTCGATCTCTGGCAGCTTCCCTAAACAGTCCCTTATCCTTGACATCACACTCATTGACCTCATCCCAGGTCTTTTTCAGTCTACCCCTTACTACCCTACCCCCAACATTAACACTTCTCATTTTCTGCACCTAATTTTTTTATTTTTTTTTATTTTATGTGTCCGACTCTGGGCAAAGGCTTCAGGGCCTATATCTTGGGGGCAGTAGCCTATCCCAAGGCCCAGTAGTCCTCCTACACCTCCACAATTATCATCCCCCATCCTCTCCACATGCCAAAACCATTTCAATCCACCTCTCCTCATTACAACACCAATACACTCCAGTCCCATCCTACCCCTCAACTCTTCCATCATAAACCTAGCCCCCCCCAGGCCTCATACTCAGGGACACTGCACACCCAACTAATTACAGTACAATCCCAGCTATCCGGTATCCAGACAAACGGAATACTCAGAAAAATGGGAAAATTCAAGGGCTGGTAAAAATGTCAGTAAGTTATAACTGTGCGCCAATTTGAATGGACCGCCAAACCACCGTTTGATCGTGTCACGCGAGGCTGGGTGAAGTCAGACAAAGCGAGGTGAAGGCATTTCCGGCTAATGTAAATCCCTAGCAAATCCTCTTAACCACCCCTCCTCTCTCCCTCTTTCCCCTACTTGAGTTCAGTCATCCTCCACACCCTCCAAAAATCACCAGTCTGCTTTTTGCCACCAGACAGTAAACAAGCTCGCTTGCTATTGCGTTCCTCTGATAGACGGTAATTTGTACACTCCAAAATGCCTAAAGTGCAAACTAAACGTAAGCGTATCGTGCTTACCTTGAAACAGAAGCTGGACATAGGCAACAGACTTGAAAAAGGCGAACATTATAAAACACTAATCGCTGAATATAAATGTTAATAGGAATGAAAGTTTACTTTGTTGGAAGAAAAATAAATAAATAATATGCCTGCATTTCATACGTACATCATTTATTTTATTTTCTGCAAAACAGCTGAGTGGCAGGTGAGGGGTGGAGTGATGGAGGTCAGGTGGGGAAGAAGAAGAACACTCGGGGTCAGAAACGTAAACAAAACTCACGTGGGGGCACAGGTGTCGTGATAATTCTACAGTGCAGTCTTAACACATCATCAGTTCACTAATAAATGTTCAAGCTTTTATTTCTTTATTTTATTTTTCAATTTTTATGAGTACAGCACATATAATGGACACAGTAATTCGGTAAACAATGGACTGGTGCAATTTGCAGTACTGCAAATTGCTAGACATTGCACACGTGCGTTATGGCCATGGTGTGTGTTTACAAGGCAGTTTTTCAGGCGGAATCTCTTAGTGTAACCCCTAATGTGACTGGTGAGTACCTGAACTGTATTTACTGCTGTGATAACCTTTGTATAGATTTGACTTGAAAATCAGAAATACGGGAAAAATCTGTAACTGGGAAGGTAAATTCCCCAAGCCACCCGGTTAACTGGGATTGTACTGTATTGTAATTTCTGTATGTTTGAGACTGCGAATATCCTCTTCCTTTACTGCCCAAGTCTCACTACCATACAGCATTACACTCCTAACACATCCTGCATGGTGAAAGAGCCCTCTTAAATGTCAGGAGAGGCAACATCTCCCTCAGCTTTTTCCAACTGCTCCTCACTCCAGCCACAGAGCTAGCTCCAGCTGCACCTCCAGCACATAACAGCTCTCCCAAATGACAAAACTCTTCCACACACAAAAGAGACTCACCAACAAGTTCAATCCTTTCATGCCTGACAATCTCCACCTGCTCTCCCTGACACACCTCACACATGAAATCAGAATTATCATGCAGTCTCTCTCTAATACCACTACATCTCTTATGCACCCACTTAACACAGCCACTGCAAAAGATGGAATTACAGTAAAAGTCCTGTAATCTGAAAGGCAGGGGACCAAGGGTCATTTAGACTACTGTTTTTTTTTTACTATTGGGAGGGACCTCTGAAAACATTAGAAATACGTACACTCACGAACATTAATTTCTGCCCAGGGGTGCCCCTTTCCTACCCCTGTATACCAAGGGAAGAGGTGAGAGGGGTACGAACGAGCTCCACCCGCCCCTACCCCAGCTCCTAACCCTCCCCCATACCCCAACCCAACCCTCCCCCACCTGTCATTCATAACCCACCCCATCCCGGCAGATTTTTCACCAATGACCTCCCCCAATCCCGGTAGATTTTCATTTTTTTTTCTTTCAGGGGCTAAAACCTCCGCTTTTATGAGAAACATCAAAAATTCATTGAGAAATTGCTCACCTGAGCTTAGAAATGCCAGTACAGGTGACCATACCCTCACCTGGCACTGGGGCCCGGCTCCAGAAAAAAATTTAAAAACGTTCTCTATGGGAGGGGTAACTATTCCAAACCACTCAGACTAAGTATACATTTATTTATTTGGTACGAATTTATACGTAGCACAAAAGTATATTGGTTTTCACACAGTAATACAGGCAATATAAGCGTTGTTTCACTCACCAAACACATCAACATACCCCACTTTTTTGGCCACATTACCTGCTTATCACTTCTCATTGTTTCTTCCTCTAATGCCACATAAACTTTGTCCTCCATACTGTCATTGATGAGGGAATCACCCTCGCCTTGAATTTCGTACTGTGGTGCAACATGTCTTCACTGGCCAGGTCACCGGTAACAGGTGAGTTGCCAAGACAATGGTGTGTGGTGGGACGTCACGCAGGGTAAGGCATTGTCCCTGCCTGGCCTCGGGTAGGGGAAGATGTCCTGCGTATATGTACCAAAAACCACACGCAAAATTTGAAAAATGCGCAAATGATAGACTTTGCAATTGCAGCACGTTTATAAACGTCAATGGGAGTCAGTGACAAAATGTTCAGGCTCATATATAAGTCAATGGGGCACAGTGGGTTACCTGGCAGTTATATCACATGCTGATTTCATGTTTAACACTCTTGGTCCCACCACAAACACAAACAAAGAACACTACGATGTGTTAAAAGTATATATCGTAACATAACTATCAACAAACTGCTGCAAGAAACTAATGCATTACTGTATGATGCTGACAGTAAAACCAAAATGTTAACAATGGCCACCTCAGGACTCATGTGTTGGGTGCACTGTTTTGCAAACACACACATACACACACAAACTATAACATGCAGAGAGCCTGACAGACTGAAAGATACACACACACACACACACACACACACACACACACACACACACACACACACACACACACACACACACAAAAGCAGACAAAAAGGAGATGGCAAATGTAATGAGCATATTGAAAGAAGTATCAGTGGAAATCTGTAGTAAAGACATAAAGGAACACAAAAGGTTAGGGAAATACGAGAGAAGCAAGTCAAGACCCCTAAAGGTAACCTTCCAGAGTGTAAACACTGTGGAGGAGATACTAAAAAATGCAAAGAATCTTATGGAAAAAGAGGAATTCAAAAATGTATGGATAAAAGGATGCCTAACACAAGAGGAACTGGAATTACTGAAAGACAAGAGGGAGGAAGCAAAAACAAAAAATTAGGGAAGATCAGAGGAGGAGAAGAATACATTTTTTTACAAAGTAATAGGATTGCAGGGACGAAAGTGGTACATAAGCAGGAGGGAATAAAAAGGAGGAAGGTAGTAGAACCAAGTAATGACAAGTATATAAACAAGATGATTAAGTTTGATGTACTCAAATGTGGATGGAATGGTATCTAAATTATTAGAGATGAATGATTATGTCAGAGAAAATGAACCATATATAATATGCCTAACTGAAACAAAATTAACACCAAGGATATCAAATGACATTCTAAACTTAGAGGAATATAAATATGGAGAAGAGATAGGAACTTCAAAAAAGGGGGAGGAATTATAATATTAACTAAGAAAAGCTAAAAGTCAAAGAAACAGAACTAGATATACCCTCACAAGTAGAACTGATTGCAGTAGGGATCAATACATCTGAAGGGAAAGTAACTGTAGCCAATTTGTACATGCCACCCAGATCAAACACATGGGAAAGAGACAAATATGAGGACCTGGCAGAGAATACAATTCAGAGTTTAAGAGCATTACTACATAAAATGGAAGAGAAATGGGAAAGAATTATACTAACTGGAGATTTTAATACAAATATAAATTGGAATACTCTTGATATAATAAGCCAAGAAAGCTGTCGGGACCAAAAGCTCCTGGATCTCGTGCAAGAGTTTTTCCTAACGCAACATGTAAGGGAAAGCACCAGAAAAAGAGGACTCGATGTACCCTCAATGCTAGATCTCATATTTACTAGGCAAGAAAACGATACTGACAATTTAATATACCACCCTCCATTCGGCAAAAGCAACCATGCAGTACTAAATTGCAACTTCAGGATAGCATATGACATAGTTAACAGCAATGAAAGTTACAAAAAGAGCCTAAACTAGAAAAAGGGAAACTATCATGACCTAAAGAAGTACTTCTTACAAAACTGATTGGGGAAAGGAGCTTAGAGGACAAGATTTAAATGCTATATATAAAAAATTCTGTGAACTTTATGAAATAGGATTCCAGAAGTACATCCCACAGCACAAAGAAGCAGAAAAGAAAATAAAGAAATGGTTCAATACAGAATGTAAAAAATCAAAAGAAAAAAGAGATTTGTTGTAGAATAGATACAGAAGACACAACAGTGAAAGAGCATATAATAATTACAAACAGGCAAGAAAAGATTATACAAGAATAAGGAGGGAAGCCCAAAAACAGTTTGAGGAGGATATCATAAATAAAAGTAGTGATCAACTGAAGCTATTTTACAGCTACATCAGAAGCAAAACCAAAGTAAATTATAAAATATAATCCATTAAGGTCGAGGGAATCACCTATACACAAGAGAAGGATATCTGTGAAGCACTAAACAAGAAATTCCAATTAGTTTTTACAAAGGAAAAAAATTTTGAGAGGGATTATGTGGAACATGCATGCCCACACATACTGCCACATATACAAACATCAGAAAAAGTGATACAGGAGGAGCTAAGTAAATTAGACAAATGTAAAGCAAATGGTCCTGATGAAATTTCATATTGCGTAATATGTGAATGTGCAAAGGAGTTAAGTAAATCATTATTTTTAATTTTCAAGAAATCCTTGAGTCAAGGTAAACTACATGATATCTGGAAGAAAGCAAACATTGTTCCCTTATTCAAGAAAGGGAATAGACAAAATCCACTCAACAACCGACCAGTATCATTAACTAGTGTTGTAAGCAAGGTATTAGAAAAGCTTATAAGAAAAGCTTGGGTAAATCATGTAGAAGAACACAATATGATAACAGAAAGACAGTTTGGTTTCAGAAAAGGAAAATCATGTGTTACTAATCTGTTGAGCTACTATGACGGAGTAATAGACACATTACAGGAAAGAGAAGGATAGGTGGACAGTATCTATTTAGATTTCAAGAAAGCATTTGACACAGTACCACACCAAAGACTTTTATGGCTGCTAAGCATAGGGCTAGAAGAGAGGTATACAGGGCAAAGTCTGAGTCACAGAGACAATTACTTGATAACCTAAATCACGGGGAAAGGAAAAATATATTTAGGGTGGCAGGTCAGGTGAAGAGGGATAATCGGGATATCACAGGTGAGCAGTGTGTGAAGAATGATGAAGGAAGGGTAGTGGTGAACAGTGAGGATATTAAAGATGCATGGAGAGAGCATTATAACCAGTTGTTGAATGAGGAGTTTGACTGGGACAAGGAAGGTTTGGAGCCTGCAGATCCAGTGTCTGGCCCTTGGCCTTTGATTGATACTGCTACTGTGAGTGAGGCAATAGGCAGGATGAGGGTGGGGAAGGCAGCAGGTGTGTCTGGGTTGACTGCCGAAATGTTGAAGGCCTCAGGCGATATAGGGGTGAGTTTAGTCACTGACCTGATACAGTAAATAGGATTATTTATGAGTGTGTTGTCCCAGATGATTGGCTGAAGAGTGAAATTGTAAATGTGTATAAAGGGAAGGGTGATGCCCTGGAAAGAGGAAATTATAGAGGTATAAAGCTTTTAGATCAAATAATGAAGGTAATGGAGAGAGTATTAGAAGGTATGATTTGAGAAAGTGAATATTGATGAGATGCAGTTTGGGTTTATGCCAGGTAGGGGGACCACTGATGCCATATTCATTGTTCGACAGCTTCAGGAAAAATATATTGGTAGGAGAAGGGATCTTTATTTTGTTTTTGTTGATTTGGAAAAGGCCTTTGACAGAGTCCCTAGAGAGGTGGTGAAGTGGGCAATGAGAAAGCTTGGCTTGGAGGAGTGGCTGGTTAGGGTGGTTATGGCCATGTATGTGGGTTCTCACACCCAGATGAGAGTGAATGGAAATTTGAGTGATGAGTTTTCCGTGAATGTTGGTGTGCATCAGGGGGTCAGTCTTGAGTCCCACGTTGTTTATCATGGTACTTGAAGCCCTTTCACGTGACTTTAGAAACGGACTCCCGTGGGAGTTGTTGTATGCTGATGATTTGGTGTTGATTGCAGAGAATGAAAGGCAGGAGGAGGAAAGGTTTAGGAAGTGGAGAGATGGTATGGGGCAAAAGGGTTTAAGGGTAAATGCAGATAAAAACAAAAGTGATGATATCTAGGGTTGGTGGCGGTACTGTCAAAGACGAAGGAGAGTGGCCATGTGCTGTTTGCCACAAGGGCGTGGGAAGTAATTCCATCTTGTGCGGTATGTGTGATAAATGGGTGCACAAGAGATGTAGTGGTATCAAAGGTAGACTGCGAGATAATGTTGATTTTATGTGTACGGCGTGCCGGGGTGAGCAGGTGGAGATTGTCAGGCGTGAAAGGATTGAACTTGCTGGTGAATCTCTTGAGTGTGTGGAAGAGTTTTGTTATTTGGGAGACATGTTGTGTGCTGGAGGTGGGGCTGGAGCTAGATCTGTGGCTAGGGTGAGAAGTGGTTGGAAGAAGTTCAGGGAGCTCTTGCCTCTCCTGACATTGAGAGGGCTCTCCCTATGTGCTAAGGGGTCTTTGTATGCAGCATGTGTTAGGAGTGTAATGCTGTATGGCAGTGAGACATGGGCAGTGAAGGAGGAAGATATTCGCCGGCTCAGATGTACAGAAATGACAATAAGTAGGTGGATGTGCAGTGCGTCCCTGCGTCCAAGGCCTGGAGGGGCTGGGCTTACAATGGAAGAGTAGAGAGGTAGGATGAGACTGGAGTGTATTGGTGTTGTGATGAGGAGAGGTAGACTGAGGTGGTTTGGACATGTGGAGAGGATGGGGGATGATAATTGGGTGGGGAGGGTGAGAAGTGTTAATATTGGGGGTGAGGTTATGAGGGGTAGACCGAGAAAGACATGGGATGAGGTCATTAAATGTGACCTTAGGGTTAAGGGACTGAACAGGGAGGCTGCAATGGATCATGCAGTGTGGAGAGCCGCCATTAGGTGACCAAGGCCGACACATGCAAGCATGTTGGGGCCTTTAAAAATGAAAACAAAAACAAAAACGATGTACCATCAAGGAGGAATTCGAGGCAAGCTGTATTGTTGGATGCAAGATTTTCTCATAAGAGAGAAATGAGAACAGTACTAGGGGGAAATTACTCATCATGGAAAGAAGTGGCTAGTGGAGTACCACAGGGCTCAGTGCTGGCACCAGTCATGTTTTCATTGTAAATAAATGATATAGACAGTAACACTGGAAATGAAAGCTATCTAAATATGCTTGCAGATGATGCAAAAATACAAAGGAGAATTACTAACACAGACTCTTGTAAAGAGCTACAAGAAGAATTAAATAAACTTCATGAATGGAGTAATACATGGCAAATGGAATTCAATGTGGACAAGTGTCATGTAATCAAGTTTGGTAAAAGTGGAAAAAGACCTGATAGGGATTATACGTTAGGAAATAAAACCCTACACATATCAGAGAGAGAGAAGGACCTAGGTGTGATTATCAATAACACACCATCTTCGGCTGACCACATCAGTGAGAAGGTACGGAACATGTATACACTGCTTGCAAATGTGAGAACAGCATTCACATACATAAATGAAGACATGCTAAGAAAGATAATAACATCATTCATCAGACCAACCCTGGAGTATGCATCAGTAGTCTGGAGTCCTCATATCAAAAAACACATGAACAAGATTGAAAAAGTTCAAAGGGCCACTACAAGATGGGTACCAAGCTTAAGGGATCTAAGCTACGAAGAAAGACTAATTAAACTGAATCTACCGACACTACAGGAGAGAAGGAAATGAGGCTACATGATTATGCTATATAAATGCATATCACGGAAGGAGAAAATAGACATAAATGATTACTTAACCTATGGGGAAGCATCAGCACGAGGACACTGCAAAAAACTGCATAAGAAGAGAGGTGATAAAGACGTAAGGAAATTTAGTTTCCCAAATAGAGCAATTGATCAGTGGAACGCACTACCAAATGAAATAGTGTGTGCCAAAACAATTCACAATTTTAAGGATATGTACGATAAATATGGTTTAAGACACGGGACAGTACGAGCTTGACTCATTCCTGTAAAGATACAATTAGGTAAGAACATTTAGGTAAGAACATATATACACACACACACACACACACACAAACTAAAGCATGCACAGACAGAGTGACAGACAGACAGACTGAAAGAAAGACACACACACACACACACACACACACACACACACACACACACACACACACACAAGTACGCAATGCATAAGGCCTGGGATGGCCGTTGTTAAGGTTTTTGTTTAACTGTCAATGTTATACGAGGGGTGATTAGAAAGAAATGACAGTGAGTCCATAAACTTTTATTAGCATGAAGAACTATCAAACTATGACTCACATTCCTTCAAAGTACTCCCCTCCAACCTCTATGCAGCGTTCCATTCCCTTTCTCCACTTCATGAAGCAAGCGTGGTACTCTGAAGACGGTATACTTCGGAGTTCTGAATTGACGGTCCGTGCCAAGTCTTGGATGCGATGAAACTGCTTCCCAGCGATGGCAGATTTAATTTTTGGAAACAACCAAAAGTCTCAGGGAGCCAGGTCAGGGGAGTAGGGTGGGTGGGGGAGCAGAGTTATACCTTGTTGTTCCAGGTACTGCATAGTGAGGCGAGCTTTGTGGGGTGCAGCATTGTCGTGGTGCAGCAAAAGGCGAGACCGACGGCGGGTTGGTGCGGTGTTGGCCTTGTGTTCCAAGACTTGTGGAAGGACCTGGTCTGTGTAGTATTGGGCTGTGATAGTGGACTTTTCAGGCATCACATCCACGCATATTGGTCCTTGAGAATTGAAAAAGATGGTGAAAAGGCGCTTCTGGCTGCGAAATCCTTCCTTCAAAATCTGAGGTCGAGGGTCTTCATCGCCCAACAACACCATGTTTGACTGCTTGTCACGGGTTGTGAAGAATGAAATCCAACACTCATCTCCAGTAGCAACATCTGAGAATCGTTTTGGACCATTTGGTTCAAATTCAGCAAAGCCAGACACGACAAATCCTCACCCGTTCAGCCTTTTGCTCATCAGTCAACAAATGGGGTATCCATTGACAACACTTCTTCCTCAGGTGTAATTGTTCATGCACGATGTCATATGCACTCCCTTAACTGATATCAAGCTCCAAGGCTAAGAACCTAAGAGTTACAGTTGGATCCTCGTCAATGATGGACCGTGCACGGACAGTTGTTGCTTCGGTCACGGATGTCCGGGGGCGTCCAGAGCGTTGTTCATCTTTCAATTCAGTTTTTCCTGCTGTGAAAGCACGAATCCAGCGGGAAACAGTTTCCAGGGAAGGAGTTGTGTCTGGATAAACTTGTAATAATTCCCCTCGAATCTCTGTTGCTTTCTTTCCCAGTTTCCACCTCGTAAAAATGTAGAACCTGCAGCCTTCTTTCGAGTAATCCATGTTTCTGGCCAGAGAGCAAAAACAAGAGTGAAGCATTCACTCACAACAATAAAACAAGAAAAGTCAGGCATACTGCGACAAGTTCAAACTCGTAAGGACAGGCAACTCTGCACTCTCCTTGCTCCCCTACCTCCCATCATTCAAGGTTTTCATGTTATGGCACGAACTGTCATTACTTTCTGATCACCCTTCGTAATGCATTAATTTCTTGCTGCAGCGTATTAATATTTACAGTATATACGTTTTACATATCCTAGTGTTTTATGTTTGTGTATTAGTAATGTGACTATGAGTGTAAAGTATGAGGTTAGCTTGAGATGTAACTGCCAGTTAAGAATGATGAGTGGGGAGTTGGGTTGGGTAGGGGTATGGGGGAGGGCTGGGTTGGGTAGGGGTATGAGGAAGGGTTGGGTTGGGTTAGGTAGGGGTATGGGGAAGGGTTGGGAGCTAGGGTAGGTGGGTGGAGTTCGTTTTATCCCCCCTTCCATCTTCCCTGGGTGTATAGGGGTTCGCAGGGGGCACCCCTGAGCAGAAATCAGTGATTGTGAGTGTACAAGATCATTAAATAAACTCTTAAAATGATATGGGTTATTGCTTTACTCATCAGAAATGCACAGAAGTGTAGATGAATAGTTGCAGGCAGGTACATCCAAGTCTAAGAACAAGTTCAAGCCAGATAAATCCTTAGATAAAGCCCATAAAAAATACAAAAATAGACCAGAAAAAATAGAAAAATTTTGCCTTGAAAAATTCGGAGTACCTGTATTGGGATTTTCGGATTACTGGTGGCTAGACTGGACGACATTTACTGTACTTCCCATGTCCTTGTGGCAAATCGCACATGGCCACTCTCTCTCTTCTTTGACAGTACCGACACCAGCCCTAGATACCATCACTTTTGTTTTATCTGCATTTACTCATAAGTCTTTGTGCTCCACTTCCTAAACCTTTCCTCCACCTCCCTTTCATCCTCTGTAATCAACACCAAATATACACTACACAAAACATATATTACACAAAAATACACTACACAGAACATTACCAGGATTCAAGTGGTTAAATATGAAGTGACTATGAGTCACACTGGGTGGTCATCATATCACCAAATAATGGGATGAGGTGAAGCCTACTATGATGCCTGTTAGCTGGATGGAGATGCAAATGTGGTATCTATCTAGGAACCAAACCACACTCTTCCCTGCACCTCAATGTGGTGAGGCACTGTCCACCACAAGGGGACATCAGTTCACTGCATGGGATGGCACTGTAGGAGGAGTTACTTTCCTAAAGTTGATGGGTCTGCTCAGTCAGACAGACCAGGGTTACTCAACAGAAATGACAACAACTACTTTGGCAATTTAAAAATATATATTATGGCAACTGCCAAACAATTTTATTTAGCTCAATAAAACTTCTGAAATGGAACAGTTAAACGTAGCCTTCATGAACCTGTTCAATGTGAAAGGCTTTTCCTAAGTTAAATAAAACTAGTGGGAAGTAAGAGGATTAAATCAATAAAATACACAAAACTATACCAATTGCCTCAACTCTAAACTTATTCACTTCACAATGATACCTTTTTCTATTTTATTCTTGCTACGTATGGACAATTCTGTTCAGATTATGTGAGATTTCTGGTAGTGGAGAAGTTATTGATGGCTATTAAACCCCCTTCCATTCAAAATGCCTCAGCAAAGATGGTCAAAACCCCTTAGTGATAACAAAAATAAAACAAAAAATCTGTTGCTGGATTAAAGTGGTTAATCCTTTACCTTTGCAGTTTTGTCCTGGGAGCCAGTAGCAATTAGTTTACCATTAACAGAGATACATATGCTATTAATATCCTTGTCATGGGCTTTTTCTGTGTGGGTGGAAGAGAGGGATCTTGCCTGCACCTTCTCTATACATCCCTCTGTCACTTCTTGTTTAAAGTTTTTGCCCAATGTCCATTTCTTAATACACGTATCTCTGCTGCCTGTCACCATGAAATCTGGGGGTGGGAGGGAAAAAAAAAAAAAAAAAGTGTGAAGGTTTTGAATGTAACTATAATAATGTACTGAAGAATCTCTTATTCTATATCTGATCAAACAGTAACACTCAGATCTCTCCACCCGATGAGCACAGAGTTTAACTGGAATTATTTCATATACTGTACACGTAATAACAAATGCATATGGTATTTAGCTGATAATACTGAATAGGGATTTTGTTAATTAGGATACTACGTTCACCTGGTACAGCATCTCAACATCATCACCATCATCATCCAATCTGTTTTGCCCTACCAGATGCATATGGGCTGAGGGTTATGCTAAAGAGTCCTAACTATTTAAGGTGAAGGAGACTTGCCTCACCTGACCCTGGGTAGAATTATGTAAGCAGTGAACATTAACTATCCTTTGGATGCAAAATCTTACATACATCATCCAGTTGAAGTACCTTAACCAGGAGTCATTAATAACATAATGCAATGTAAAAAAGCTACCAATAACATGGGAAACAGACTTCCTCTTGCCAGCACATACAATGTTATTCTTCTGGTTCGTGATAAAGTCACTAGGATACTGTGGCACCCATAAAATTTTAAAATTACAACCTGGAAAAGAATAACATGAAGTCCCATAATTAAATATTAAAAGGTGTAAATTGGGTAGAAAAAAATTAAACCCAACTAATCAACTGATTGAGAAAGTGCATCTTTTAACATAACAGACTTTTAAATAATGTATGAACTGGTAGCAGTGATCACAACAGCTAAATCAAAACAAAAGCAGATTGTCAAAAAAGCTTGGAAATCTCTGTAAGGTTCAAAACTTCCTAGGTTATAAAAAAGTTCTTCGTAGTTGCTGTTGACCAGCACAGTTTATATGAATGAGATGACCCTTCAACCACAGTCAAGCAACAGCCCCTGCAGGGCCATCTCTTGCAGTGAATTGACATTCCCTAGCAGCTGACAGCACTCACCACAGTGAGGATTGAAATAAAGTGTGGAGGTTTGGTTCTTGAGTGGATGCCACATGTGCATCTCTCCACCCAGTTAACAGGGGCACTATAGTAGGTTTCACTTCACCCCATGATCGGGTTATACGGCTACCTTCCAATGTTGTAAGTGGTTTCTTGGGTAACACAAAACCATTAGGCTTGTAACTAGGTGTTAAGCCACCTAAAGTGGTATGATGAGTAATGAAAAGTAACAGGAGGGAAAGGGAGAAGTAGGAAGAGAGGAGTTCAGACAGAAAGAGAATGACAAATGTGATGGAAGAAGTAGGCAGCAATACATCAAGTGGGTGGATGATGGTTGCCATCACCTACCAGTAAAACCTTTGTAAAACTAACTGATTCTGCACAGAGATGTCATCATAAAAGTTGCCCAGGATGAAATAATATTTTATCCACATGGCTCTGCTCCTGCATTTAGTAAAAACACCAATCCTTTTCTCACCCCAAGATTTGAGTCCCAAATCCCACCTTATGAACCCGATATAAATCATTCATTTATTTATAAAATAGATGGGGAGTGGACTAACGGAGTGTCTGTCTATAGCAATGGGAGTGAAGATGGGACATAGGATATCATCATTGTCATCATCTGCAGCAGTGGCAGCAAAATTTCAAATACCTTACTTCCTCAAGGGCATTCACCTACCCCTCCCCCTCCCCAGAGGATGGCCATGATAGAACCACTTCCAGGCTACTTTGTCCTCACATCTCTTTCTCTCTCTCTCTCTCTCTCTCTCTCCCTCATACTCTCCAAGGTGTATATTTGCATCAGCTAAGGAAGCTCCCTATCACCTTTTCCTATGCAACTTATTTTGCTCATTACACTTACTGTCCATCTCCATATCACACAAATCGTTCTAATATCACCATACTCTGCATGGATAACATGCAAAAGAATATTAGCCACCACATCCAAAAATAAATTGCTATGGAAGAGGCATTAGGGTGCCACCTTAACCAATTAGAATATGGGCTCAACACTCCAGCTTTTCTCTTGACAATGTACTGCCCCATGCTCTTCTTCCAAACCACATATGGCCGAGTGCTTGTAGCAATACCCTCAGTCTCAATATCAAAGATTTTCTTTGGCACTCCGTATATGCATTCTCTGAACATGTCTACACCATCTCAAAGCACAACCATTCCTTTTATCTATTCAGGAATTCTACATTTCACTCTTACCACACTTTTGTCCATTCAAAATAACAATAAACATTTCCATTACTTACTCCATCTACTGTCCTTATGCCTGCACAGGTTCTGAGAACAGTACTTTCTACAGCCTACAACCTAAATCATGCATGTTCTCTGTCACATACTGACTAGGTTCCACTCCCCATACAAGAGCATAACACACTTTCACACAGGATCTTCTTTATCTTCATGTTAGCCATCCTGCGCTTCAAAATACAACAAAATTCTCCAGTTGCTCTTCTCCCTCAAAGTGAGCTCTCCTTAACCTTGCTCATCATTTTGCTTGTTTACAATAATTTACAGGGTGAAGTGGAGCCTACTATGGTGCCCAGTTAACTAGGTGGAGAGATGCACATGCAGCATCTATCCAGGAACTAAATCTCCACACTATTTCCTGTGCCTAGCTGTGGGTCATATGAGGACATCAGTTCACGGAGTGAGACAACCCTACTGGGGCAGTTCTTTGCTTAGGGTTGATGGGTCGGACAGACAGACTGAGGTTGATCAAAAACAGAATACTGCTCTTGGATATTTATATCTATCACCCTCCAGCAGCAAAGAGTGAATAGAAGGCAGTGAGTGATTACGTTTGTATGGATGATAGAATAAGATGTGTAATGAATGCAAGAGCGTACAGACATTGGGGGAGTGGACTTTCTGACCACCAGTTGGTGGGAGTGAAAGTCAAGGTTCAAATGAAATGGAGGAGGAGGAGAAAGGATGGTCAGGAAGACGTACTCCTTACAAAGAGGGTAGAAAGATCGCAAGAGGATGGAAAAAAGGCAGAATATAAGAGAGAAGTGGAGCAGCAATTGGGTAAATATGATCTGGAGCAGATGGGGGATGTGGAGGGTGTGTGCAAGATATTCACAGAAAAAATCTATGCAGCATGTGAGGTGGTGTGTGAGGTGAAGATAAGATAAAAGGGGATGCAAGAAACAGCATGGCAAAATGAAGAGATGAGACAGGCTGTGGCACAAAAGAAGAAAGCATATAGTAAGTGGATGAGAAACAGGGGCATGGAGGAAGTTGAGAGACAGAAGAGAGAGTTATATTTAGAGAGGAAGAGAGAGGTGAAAAGATTAGTAAGAGAGAGTAAGAAGAGAGTGGATGAGGAATTTGGAAGGAATTTGAGTGTAAAGAGTAGGGAATGTAAGAAAATGTTCTGGAAAGAGGTAAACAGAGTTTGATGGGGGTGATAAAGAAGTAAGTCGGGGAGTGAAAGATAAAAACGGTATACTGCTAGGGAAGATGGGAGAAAAAATGAGCAGATGGAGAGAACACTTTAGGGAATTGCTGAACATAGAGAATGAAAGTCTATCTATCTATCTACTGCCAGATGCCATAATCCTGTAAGGGGTGGCCGTTGACTTTGAGTTATTTGTTTTACGGGGAGGGGCACTAACTCTCCACCAACCCACTTGCTGACACGTACGGAGCACGTACGATTTGGTTATATGGTTACCACCCAGCACTGTAAATGGTTTCCTGGCTTACAGGAAATCATTTGAGTTGTCACTCAAAAAAAAAAAAAAAAAAAAAAAAAAAAAAAAAGAGCTAAGAAAGAAGCAGGCAGTACTACATCAAGTGAGTGGATGATGGTCGTCACCACCTACCACAAGTAATGCAAGTATTAGGGATGTGCCAATAGTATCGGTATCGATATCGGCAGTATCGGCCTTTTTTTTTTTGTAGTACTGGTATTGGCAAGGTAAAAATATGGTCGATACTCCGATACTTTTCTGGTTTATTATGTGATTCAAGACACTCATGTTTCATGACACTGATAAACAGAAGGTTATGATTTTTATATATTACATTATAATTACATGTATGATGTAACATTATCATATATTAATATTATATATCGATTATTATATTGCTCCTGTATTAACAACACTCATGTTACCGGCATCAAATAAATAAAAATAAAATCAAATAAATAAAATCAAAATAATAAAGTATTGGTATCAGTATTGGCAAAGTATAAGCTATTTGTTAGTATCGGTATCGGTATCGACTGAAAAGTGGGTATCGGTATGGGTATCGGTATCGGCCAACATCTTGGTATCGGCATATCTCTAGCAAGTATAAGTGGCTGGGGTATGGCTGGGAGGAGGAAGGAGGTGAAAAGAGAGGAAGGAATCAGTATGACAGAAGTAGTGGAAGCAATGAAGAAAGTCAAAATGGGGAAAGCCCCAGGAATTTATGGAATGTGTGGTGAAATACCGAAGCATGGGGGAGAGATAGTAGTAGAATGGATATGGAAGATGTGCTGACTGGCCTGGGAGGAAGGTAGAGTCCTGGAGGATTGGAAGTCAGGTATAACCATTTCCCTGTACAAAGGAAAGGGGGAAAAACAAGTGTATGGTAATCATAAGGGCATTTGTCTTCTTAGTGTAACAGGAAAAGTATATGGTAGGATACTTATTGACCAAGGGAAATAACAGAGGAATTAGCTGGAGAAGAACAGGGAGTTTTAGGAAGGGAAGAGGTTGTGCAGATCTGATACTCAACCCTAGGTCTTTAGTGGAAAAGTTTCTAAAAAAAAAAGGAAAGAAGTTGTATACGACCTCATGGATTTGGAGAAAGCACATGAGGCGTTTAGTCAAATAACAACGAATGTGCCAAATCAATGTTTTGAGATAAACAGTGTTAAAAATTTGTTTCACTGTAACTCATTAACCAGTAGCCCGATTTCAATAAACAATGTCTCAAAAAACAGAGCAGGTAAAATACTATAAAAACGCATATGAATAAAGTACAAAATATATATCAGGTTACAATTCAGTTCAGTTATTAACCCCATACCATAGTACCTGAATGGGAAAAAAAAAAATGGAAAAACCACAAAAATGAAAAGAAGGACAATCACCAACCCATGTACAGTAGTGCTGCATTAATTATGTGCTGTGGGGGGGGGGGTGAGGATTAACAGTAGCAGTAAATCGTCAGTCTAGTGCATTCCGTTCATCATTAACTTGTTTCAGATTAGGACCAGTGCCTCAATTATCAGTTTCCACTGATCCAGTTACAGTCACTTTGTCAAGTAAAGAACGAACTCAACGCTCACCTACACTGTGAACGCTGTGAGGAATGATGATCAACAAACATCATAGACAAAGGCCACATGTACCAACCTGCAGCATGTTCGGACAAGAATCTATTTTGTCGTATAGGACTTTTGACCATGTTGTGAAGACGAACATGGCATGAGAATGTTTTCACTGGATAGAAAACTGGTGGATAAGTGTGTTGCAACCTAAATCTCAATTGTAAGTATTTGGCAAGTTCACTGTAATTCGACTAAACGCCTCATATGACAGGGTGGGTAAACAAGAAATGTGGAAAGTATTAAGGATATATAAAGTAAAGGGGAAGTTGCTGAATGCTGTGAAGAGTATGTATGAGGGTGCTAGGGCGGCAGTGCATGTGGATAGTGAACCGAGTGAATTTTTCTATATGAATGTTGGACTGATGCAGGGATGTGTCATATCCCCATGGTTGTTCAATCTGTATATGGATGGAGTTATAAAAGAGATACAAGGTGGGGGAGTGGAGGCTGGAATGACCCTAATGAGAAAGGGCAGTGTTTGGAAACTCCCTGTACTGTTGTTTGAAGATGATACTGTATTGTTAAGTGAATACTTAGGGGAACTGCAAGGCTTGGTGAATAATTTTGGGAATGTGTGTATGAAACAGAATCTAAAGGTAAATGTAAGGAGGAGTGAAGTTATGGTCTTTGAGAGAAATGGAAGTCACTGAATGTACAGAGAGGTTGGATGAGGAGGGAATGGAAAATGTGAGTGCTTTTATGTACTTGGGTAGTGTGATGAGTAAGGATGGAAGTTTAGAGCATGAAGTGCTTGAAAGGGTACAAGAGGGAAGAAAGGTTGCTAATTCTTTGAAAGCAGTGATAAGGAACAGGGAAGTGAGCATGGAAGTAAAGTTGCTGCATGACAGTATTGTGATACCAATATAACTTATGGAAGTGAAGCTTGGACCTTGTTGCAAGTACACAAGACCAGAGTGAGAGCAGTGGAAATGAGTTTTTTGAGAGGGGCATGTGAAGTTACATGGAGAGACTGACTGACAAATAAGGAAGTGAAGGAGAGCTGTGGTGTGGATATGGATGTGACAGAAAGCGTAAGGAGAAATGCAATGAGGTGGTTTGGCCACGTGGAGAGGATGGTGAACGAGAGACTGACGAGGAGAATGTATGCAAGTGAGGTGGAGGGAGGGGAGAGGGAGGGGGAGGCCGAGGATGAGAAAAAGGGATGGAGTGGAGAGGTATATGAGAGAGGGGGTGTAAGCTGGGAGCAAGGCAGTGAAGTGGACTGGACAGGGCGACATGGAGGCGATTTGCTTGTGGCCACCCCATACGGGATTGAAGAGTCTGACAACAGATAGACAGACCCTCCAAAAGTTAGACCACCACCACCCGTCATACTACATGGTAGGTGGTGGTGGCCATCACCAACTCACTTGATGTAATGCTGCCTACTTCTTCCTTCATCTTTATCATTTTTTTCTGTGTCTGCCCTTTTCTCTTCTTATTTCTTCCATCTTTCCTGTTACTTTTTCTTACTCTTCTTTCCTTTTCAGGTGGCTTTACACTGAGTGACAAGCCAAATGGTTTCCTGTAAGCCAAGAAACCATTTACAATGCTCGGTGGTAATCATGTAACCAACACATATGTGTTCCCTCATGTGTCAACAAATGGGTTGGAGGAGGGTTAGCGTCTCTCCCCAAAAAACAACTAACTCAAAATCAAAAGGCCACCCACTACAGGATTATGGCATCTGGCTATAGGTAGATAGATAAACCCTCCATAAGCATCTCACCTCCCATCTGTCCCCTGCAATTCATCCAGCTTCCTCTTTAGCCTGTACTGTAGCTGTCAAATTTTATGTTCATATAACATTACTTAATTTCTGGTTGTATTAACTTTAACTTGAAATATACAGTAATCACTCTAATATCCGGACGCCCAATAACTGAACATCCCCACTAACCGAACCTTATCGTCCTGGAATCAAACATTCCCAAAATGGTCCGAAAATCCAAAAAAATGTAAAAAAAAAAAATCGATTTTTTGCCGTCCGTAATTTGAACTTGCCGCGCGCGCCATGTGAGAGCATTGTTTTGGTTCATCATTCCTCCGATGTCCGATAGAGTGCTGCTGCATCCTCCCCACTTCCCGCCTGTCTCTCACCGCGACTGGACCTACGCTCTTCGCCATGGCTGCCCACGTGCTCGCTTTTGTGGTGGTGCCGTACTTGCTGCAAGGCCTCCTGCTGCTCTCTGCCCTCCTCTTAGTGTGTGTGATGATGGCCCCGCCTCCTGAGAAAAGGAAGAGAGTGGTGTTGACTCTGGAGAAGAAACGGGAGATATTGGAGAAAGTTGACGCAGGTTGGTCTTCTTCACGCATTCTCCGCGAGTTCAACCTGGCCCGGTCGACTTTGTTCGATATCAAGCGTTCCCGAGGCAAGCTCATGCAGTACACGGCTGAATTCTCGTCGAGAAGCAAACGCAACGTGGAGAGGAAGGTTATGTTTACCCCCAAGTATGCAGAAATCGACCGCTCCACGTTGATTTGGTATCGACAGCAACGTGCAGCTGGTGTGATGGTACGTGGAACGGAGCTGAAGGCTGCTGCTGAGAAGTTTGCAAGGCTTCACGACGCCCTAGACTTCAAGGCATCCGAGGGTTGGCTCTTCGCGTTCAAGTTGCGACATGGCCTTACTAACCGTAAAGCACATGGCGAAGCATTGGACGCTAACGAGGATGGAGTGGACGAGTTTCGGCACAAGGTGAAAGGCTTGATCGACAGGGAGGGCCTCACTCTTGGTCAAGTCTATAACGCTGACGAAACTGGCCTATTCTATCGCTCGATGCCAACGAACACTCTAGCCGATGAGACGGAGAAGCGTGTACCTGGCCACAAGCTTTCTAAGGAACGGATATCTGCTTCGTGTTGTGCCAATGCTAACGGCATGCACCGGCTTAAGCCCGTTATTGTTGGGCATGCAAAGCAGCCTCGGTGCCTTCGTGGGGTGATGGATGTCCTTCCTGTCGTATGGTACCATTCTTTGAAAGCATGGTTCACAGCTGTGATTTTCAAAGACTGGTTTCACCGTCACTTCGTCAAGGAGGTCATCCAGTACCAGACGAAGACACTGGGAATTCCTCGCGACCAGGTAAAGGCTCTCCTTCTCCTCGACAATGCACCTGCCCACCCATGCGACAAGGACTTGGTTGCTGAGAATGGCCGTATTAGGTGCATATTTCTGCCACCTAATACGACTGCTCTCATTCAACCCATGGACCAAGGAGTGATCGTGGCAACAAAGCGCCTGTACCGTCGGAAGTTCCTGGACGAGGTGATGGTTGTTCTCGAGGACGAGGACGAGCGCAGGGAAGGACGTGACACTCGAGGCAAGCGGACTTTGGAAAACCTTCGCCGCTACAACATCAAGTCTGCGCTGTACAACTGGGCTAGTGCATGGAAGGAAGTCCCTGTGAAAACTCTTGAAAATGGTTGGTCTCGCCTGCTTCTCGGAACAGATGTGGAGTACGATTTCCTAGGGTTTGACGTGGATGACTTCCATGCATGGCTACGTACGCACGGCGACGATGTTGATGTGGACGATGTTCATGAGTGGTTGGACGACGACGAGGGCGATCCTGGGTATCAGACGTTGTCTGATATCGAGATCGCATCTTCGGTTGCTGGTGTCAGTCCCGAACTTGAAGATTCCGACGACGAAGGCGATGATGATGTGGACTCCTCTCAGCAGGACACTACTCCAGCCATCCCCAAGCTGAGCGCACTCCGGGAACATCTAGAGTTCGTCCTAGACTACCTGGAACACCCGGACTACGACAGGGAGATGGGGCCCTTGGGACTCGTGGAGGAAGTGCGTGCTTTCCGGCAGCGCATCATCAATCGCCAGAATCGTCGGTCCTTGCGTCAGTCAACAATTGACAGTTTTTTCAGGCCCGTGACCCCCGCTGTGCCAAGCCCTGGTTCCACTCCGTTGCCTCCCCAAGACAGGCCCTCATGCTCCGAGCCACAGCCCAGCACATCAGCTACAGTGGAGTCACCGCTCGATGTGAGCTTGCGGCTATCTTCAGAGTCTTCTGTAGTCGGTACGCCATCACCACGACCCACCGATGCACCCCTTGGTCGCCTGCCAGTGATACTCTCGGACTCTGACAGTGAATAAACAGCAAGAACTTCTCCACTAGACCACACGGGAATTTTGAGTGTTGTGCAGTGAAAAAAACGGTGTGTTGTGTTAAGGTTTTCGAAATGAGAGAAAAGACTCAGTAGAAAAGAAATTTAACGTAACTAACCTTCTTTGTTTTGGCTTTGGAAAAATTAAAAAAACTTGGGAAAAGTTAATGTGCAACACTAAAATTTAATGGAACATTATTTGGACTAAAGTGAACACTGTGAAGAGAATGGACTTCTGTGTGTTATTGACTAAGTTCAGTGCAAGACTTCAGGAAGAGTGTACTGCAAGTGCTTCAGGAAATCGTTCTTACTGTCAGAGTCCGAGAGGAGGCGGTTATTCATCGAGGTGGCCAGGGACTTGCTGTAAGTAGCCAGAATGTTTCATATTGTACTTTTTTCCATACTATACTTACCAGAATGTGTCATACTGTACTTTTTTCCATACTATACTTACCTCATGCATGTGCAGTAGGAATGTGTTTTTCAGAGTTAGGTTCGGTTAGAGTCCATAAGTACCAGAATGTTTATTAATGTATGAACATACTTCTAAACCCACATTTTATGTTTCTTTTGCATTTATTTCAGTCATTTATGTGCCTTATTGGTGTGATTTGGGTGTTAAATAGGTGCTATGCATGTCCGGAGGGAGTTGTATAGGTGTTTCTCTGAGTTAGGGTCCATAAGTACAAGTCCATAAGCTGGGGCCCAATATCCGGACAAAACCAATATCCGAACCTACCGATGGCTCTATTGATCCGGATATTGGAGGGGTTACTGTACTTTTTGTGTAAAGCCTTTCAAAGTAATTAACCAACTTTCACTCTCTGCCAATATAACAGCTTCATTAAAAAAAAAAAAAAAAAAAAAAAAAAAAAAAAAAAAAAAATCATCTAACCCTGTGGTGCCCCATGAGAAGCGTAGGGGCCTAGGGCTAGGCAAGCTGGTCCTGACATTTAAGATGAGAGTGACAAGCCTCATTCATCCTTGAGTGGCATTATGTGAGCAATAAACCCCAACCATCCCTTGGATATACACCTGTACAGGCTCAATCCAATTGGAGCACCTTAATTATCCACTAAACCACCAGGCGCCATAATCTGGTTATATGGTTACCACCCAGCATAGTAAATAGTTTATTGGTGTACGGGAAACCATTTGGCTTGTCACTCAGAGTCACCCATAGGCAGAAGGAAGTGGAAAGAATGAAGGATTAAAAGACAGAAGAGGGAGTGTTGAGACACCCACAGGCATAAGGAAGGGGAAAGAATGAAGGAAAGAAAGACAGAAGAGGACAGAAGGTGAGAAGGAAGAAAGGAAAGGGCAGTCACCAAAGAGCACCACTATACAGAGTGAGTGGATGGTGAGTGCTACCAATCATTTGCCCTCCTTGAGGGGATAGGAGTGCATTCCCCTATCATCCTGCTGATAAGACAGTCTCCTACTGGCCTCTGAGACATATGAATGTCATCGTGCATGCTAAAGGTGGTGGTGGTGTGCCACATCCCTGAACACACTGCTTTTCAAAGAATCCACATGCAAACACAGGATACAGGAGGCAACACCTGGGATGACCAGATGAGTATGAAAATGACAGAGTATGGTACTATAGTAGCCGCAGCGAGAAATGAACGCTGTGGTGGGGCAGCCGGTCATCCGGGGATTCCCCCACTGTAGCCATATCTACATGTCACCGACCATAGAGGTAGGATGTCACCGACCATCGGCCACCGCTGCAGCCCCGCTCCATGATCCTTACCCTGTGTCTCTGGCTTTCTCTTTCTCTCTCAGTTTCTATATAAACTGCTGTATTTCCGAAACTAATTATGAAATTATTATGACTTTTGTTCCACACCACCACTGAGGTAAAAATCAAGGAGAGTTTTCTGTATAAAGGTTTCCCCCCCCTTGTCTGAGGGCAGGTCAGTTCTGGCGAGTGTATAATTATAGGTCAGGCGGAGGTATCGGCAAGGCCGCACTCCCCCGCTCATATGCCACATTTAGGAGGGGGGGGAAACCTTTATACAGAAAACTCTCCTTGATTTTTACCTCAAAGGTGGTGTGGAACAAAAGTCATAATAATTTCATAATTAGTTTCGGAAATACACCAGTTTATATAGAAACCGAGAGAGAAAGAGAAAGCCAGAGACACAGGGTAAGGATCATGGAGCGGGGCTGCAGCGGTGGCCGATGGTCGGTGACATGTAGATATGGCTACAGTGGGGGAATCCCCGGATGACCGGCTGCCCCACCACAGCGTTCATTTCTCGCTGCGGCTACTATAGTTAAATTTTGCATTACAGAATTGGACAGAGAGGGGTGAGAGTGCACTGTTAAATGGCTACTGAGTGCCAGCTGTAATGGACAAGGAATGCAAGCAGTCAGTTATGAAGAGCTGTGACCACTGAAATAGTGATAGTAGGAGGGATGCAACACTGTAGTCAATCAAATGAGTGGAGCTGATGAGAAAAGGCCTTTCAAAGTCAGTGCATCAAGATTTTTGAAAGGGTTAAACCAATCACAATTACTTTAACTACTACAGTCACTACCATCAGAAATCAAAGACGTTCTAAACAACCACTCTTATATACAACTGATACCGTAAAACTCTGAGGAAGCTGGCAGCTCAGCTTTACAGGTAGCAATGAAACCTTTAATAAGATTTTTCAAAATTTCCTGTGAATAGAATAGAAAAAAAAAACATCACAGAAGGTACCCTATATTGAGGGCAACCTGTATTTTAACATGACCAGCAATAGATAATTACAAGCAGTAAGGATGCCTGTTAGTTTTGGCAAAGCATTCATCTGCAACAAAATCTCTTTTTAGTGATATATGCTTGTCCTTCTCATCCTCAATGACCTATATCCTATCCATCCCCTCTCTCCCTCCTGGTGACTGGCAAAGATTTTAAATTAACATGCTGGGATTTGTCATTCACACCTCACAGAGAAGAATGTTAATGCTAAATATTAAACTGTGGAAGTGGAATAAACTGAACGAAGCAGCCATACCTACACAGTACGTAGCTTTGGCCATGAAACAAAGGTGACTCATAAAAGTATATTGCTGAACTATTCTGCAGTAGACTAGTTACAGTTATCTTACCTTGAGAAAAAGCCAGACAGCCAACACTCTGGGTATGCCCCATTGCCGATGCAATGCAGTCTGCAGAACCATCTGGCCGCACCTTCCACACAAGCACTGTGTTGTCATGAGAGCTGTAAATAAATTGAATGAAAGGAGGTTAGTGAGGGATGTTAAGGTTCCAGGCTGTGAGGAGTTTGTGCAGCAGAACAAACTATTGATTTGTGATATGGTGCTTAAAGAACGAGTGATGAAAAAGAGGACCTATGTACCAAGGAGGAAAATATGGAAGCTGGAAAACCAAGTAGTAAGGGATGCCTTCTATTGTGAGAGGAGGAGAATGGTGGATGAACAGGGAGCTGTAGACAAAGGCATTAAGGATGCGGCAATGCAAGCAGAAATAATGAACAAACGTTTCCAGTCAGTTTTCACTAAAGAAAAGGAGCTTGTGGAAGGGGAGGGAGTGATTAGAAATGTTCCGGTGATAAAAGATATAAAAGTGGAGGTACAGGAAGTGTATAAATTACTGGAAACTCAAGATGTAAGGAAAGCCCCAGGACTTGATGGAATTTCTAATTGGGTACTGAAGGAATGCAGAGAACAACTGGCGGATAAAATTCACAGTTTAATCGTATGCTCACTGGAAGAGGAGAAAGTGCCACAAGAATGGAAGAGGGCAAATGTGGTGCCAATTTACAAGGGAGGAAACAGGGAAGAACCCCCGAATTATAGACCAGTGTCTCTAACCAGCATGGTCGCAAAATTGTGTGAGAGAATCCTGAAAGACAGATGGATAAAATATCTGGAAGAGATGAATATTTTGGCTGAATGTCAGTTTGGATTCAGAAGTTGAAGGTCATATGTTTCTAACTTGTTGAGCTTTAACTCATGAGTGATTGATGTGGTACAGGAGAGAGATGGTTGGGTGGATTGTGTGTACTTGGACTTAGAGAAGGCCTTTGCCAAGGTACCTCACAAGAGACTAATGTGGAAACTAGAATATATAGGAGGACTGAAGGGGAAACTTCTGGAATGGATGAGAGACTTTTTGAGAGACAGACAAATGAGGACAGTAATAAAGGATAGGATGTCTGGATGGAGGGAAGTAACAAGTGAAGTCCCTCAAGACTCAGTGTTGGCGCCAGTAATGTTCCTGATTTACGTAAATGATATAGTAGATGGAGTGAACAGTTATGCAAGTCTTTTTGCTGATGATGTAAAGATCTTGAGGAAGGTAGAGGTTGAGGAGGATTGTAAAATACTGCAGGAGGATTTGGATAGGATACACAATTGGAGCCGGACATGGGAAATGAAATTTAATGTAAAGAAATGTAAAATACTGGAAATGGGTAAAAGTACCAGGAGGCCATCACTGAATTATTTGTTGGGTAATGAATTAATCACAAAAAGGAGAGAAGAGAAAGATTTGGGAGTGCTGGTCCAAGATAGTTTGTCACCAGAAAAGCACATTAACAAGATAGTTGGAGAAACTTATAAACTCTTGACTAACATAAGAGTAGCATTTCATTATATGGATGAGGAGATGATGAAAAAATTGATAGTGGCCATGATCCGCCCCAGGTTAGAATATGCAGCGGTAGTGTGGTCCCCACACAAAAAGAAAGATATAAACAAGATTGAGAGAATACAAAGAACAGCAACCAAGATGGTCCCCAGTCTGACAGACCTGTCATACAGAGAGAGGCTGGAAAAACTGGATTTGCCTTCGTTAGAGGAAAGGAGAAAAAGGGGAGACATGTTTGCAGTGTTCAGGACCATGGTGGAAGTAAATAAAATTGACAAAGAAGACCTGTTTGTATGGGATAAGAGACCAACAAGAGGACACGGAATGAAATTGAAAAAGTCAAGCTGCTTGAAGGATATCAAGAAATACAGCTTTCCTTACAGAAGTATAGACTTATGGAATAGCCTGGACAAAGAGATCGTCCAGTCTAAAAACTTAAACGAGTTTAATGCTAAATTTGACTTACTGAGAAACAGCGACGGAAACCCACGAGCATAGTACATTCCGTGTATATCACAATTAGGTATATCAGGTAAATACTTAAATATTTGGAATGACTTAGACAAAGAGGTGGTGCATGAGAAAAACATTCATGTGTGTAAAGGTAGACTTGATAAATGTGGATATGGAGACAGGACAACACGAGCACTGCTCAATTCATGTATACTACAAATAGGTAAATACAAATAGGTAAATACACACACACACACACACACACACACGCACACACACACACACACACACACACACACACCTGATGGAATTTCTAATTGGGTACTGAAGGAATGCAGAGAACAACTGGCGGATAAAATTCACAGCTTAATTGTATGCTCACTGGAAGAGGGCAAATGTGGTACCAATTTACAAGGGAGGAAACAGGGAAGAACCCCTGAATTATAGACCAGTGTCTCTAACCAGCATGGTCGCAAAATTGTGTGAGAGAATCCTGAAAGACAAATGGATAAAATATCTGGAAGAGATGAATATTTTGGCTGAATGTCAGTTTGGATTCAGAAGTGGAAGGTCATGTGTTTCAAACTTGTTGAGCTTTTACTCAAGAGCGATTGATGTGGTACAGGAGAGAGAGGGTTGGGTGGATTGTGTGTACTTAGACTCAGAGAAGGCCTTTGACAAGGTACCTCACAAGAGACTAATGTGGAAACTAGAATATATAGGAGGACTAAAGGGGAAACTTCTGGAATGGATGAGAGACTTTTTGAGAGACAGACAAATGAGGACAGTAATAAAGGAAAAGATGTCTGGATGGAGGGAAGTAACAAGTGCAGTCCCTCAAGGCTCAGTGTTGGCGCCATTAATGTTCCTGATTTACGTAAATGATATGGTAGATGGAGTGAACAGTTATGCAAGTCTTTTTGCTGATGATGTAAAGATCTTGAGGAAGATAGAGGTTGAGGAGGATTGTAAAATACTGCAGGAGGATTTGGATAGGATACACAATTGGAGCCGGACGTGGGAAATGAAATTTAATGTAAAGAAATGTAAAATATTGGAAATGGGTAAAAGTACCAGGACACCATCACTGAATTATTTTTTGGGTAATGAATTAATCACAAAAAGTAGAGAAGAGAAAGATTTGGGAGTGCTGGTCCAAGATAGTTTGTCACCAGAAAAGCACATTAACAAGATAGTTGGAGAGACTTATAAACTCTTGACTAACATAAGAGTAGCATTCCATTATATGGATGAGGAAATGATGAAAAAATTGATAGTGGCCTTGATCCGCCCCAGGTTAGAATATGCAGCTGTAGTGTGGTCCCCACACAAAAAGAAAGATATAAACAAGATTGAGAGAATACAAAGAACAGCAACCAAGATGGTCCCCAGTCTGACAGACCTGTCATACAGAGAGAGGCTGGAAAAACTGGATTTGCCTTCATTAGAGGAAAGGAGAAACAGGGGAGACATGATTGCGGTGTTCAGGACCATGGTGGGAGTAGATAAAATTGACAAAGAAGACCTGTTTGTATGGGATAAGAGACCAACAAGAGGACATGGAATGAAATTGAAAAAGTCAAGCTGCTTGAAGGATATCAAGAAATATAGCTTTCCTTACAGAAGTATAGACTTATGGAATAGCCTGGACAAAGAGATCGTCCAGTCTAAAAACTTAAACGAGTTTAATGCTAAATTCAACTTATTGAGAAACAGCGACGGAAACCCACGAGCTTAGTACATTCCGTGTATATCACAATTAGGTATATTAGGTAAATACTTAAATATTTGGAATGACTTAGACAAAGAGGTGGTGCATGAGAAAAACATTCATGTGTGTAAAGGTAGACTTGATAAATGTGGATATGGAGACAGGACAACACGAGAATGCTCAATTCCTGTTTACTACAAATAGGTAAATACAAATAGGCAAATAAGTAAATACACACACACACACACACACACAGAAAGAGAGAGCAGAATTTGGAGGCATCTACTTGATCAAACACTGCATGAATTAGGACTGCTCCCTGTTCCTGCATTTTACTGAGCAAGCCCGTACGCATAAGAATTAGCAGCACAGACTGAAATGTCTTATAACAGTGACCTGCTGCTGCGCTCTGCAGGGAACGCTCAAGGAGTGTGTCATAGGGTTCCGACGTTGAAGGCATCAGAAATCCTGGGGGAAGGTGGTTATGCCTTGTGAGACTTTTTAGCAAAAGATAAGAAGCAATGCACCCTCTCTTTAGCTCGCAAGTCAGTAATGATATCTCCCATTACCTTTAAAATGCCTGAGTAATGTTATAAGATTGCTGAAATACTCTTCTGAGTGTCTTTAAATTTACCCAGTCTGAGAGAAAACTAGATTTTCAGCCACGCAAAGAAAAAAATCTGAATTACATCCTTTCTTTCGTTTTCATTTTTGAAGGCTCCAACATGCTTGCATGCGTCGGCCTTGGTCACCTAATGGCAGCTCTCCATGCTGCATGATCTATTGCAGCCTCCCTGTTCAGTCCCTTAACCCTGAGGTCACACCTAATGACCTTGTCCCATGTCTTTCTCAGTCTGCCCCTCATAACCCCACCCCCAGTATTAACACCTCTCATCTTCTGCACCCAGTTATCATCCCCCATCCTCTCCACATGCCCAAACCACCTCAATCTACCTCTCCTCATCACAACACCAATACATTCCAGTCCCATCCTTCCTCTCAACTTTTCCACTGTAAACCCAGCCCCCCCAGACCTTGCACACAGGGACACACTGCACATCCACCTTATCACTGTCATTTCTGTACATCTGAGCATGCGAATATCCTCCTCCTCTACTGCCCAGGTCCCACTACCGTACAGCATTGCACTCCTAACACATGCTGCATACAAAGACCCCTTAGCACATAGGGAGAGCCCTCTCAATGTCAGGAGAGGCAACAGCTCCCTGAACCTCTTCCAACCACTTCTCACCGTAGCCACAAAGCTAGCTCCAGCCCCACCTCCAGCACACAACATGTCTCCCAAATAATAAAACTCTTCCACACACTCAAGAGATTCACCAATAAGTTCAATCCTTTCCCGCCTGATAATCTCCACCTGCTCTCCCCAACGCACCATACACATAAAATCAGCATTATCTCACAGTCTACCTCTGATACCACTACATCCCTCATGCACCCATTTATCACAAACACTGCACAAGATGGAATTACTTCCCACGCCCTTGTGGCAAACTGCACATGGCCACTCTCCCATGTCTTTGACAGTACCGCCACCAACTCTAGATACCATCACTTTTGTTTTATCTGCATTTACCCTTAAGCCCTTGTGCCCCATACCATCTCCTCTTCCTAAATTTTTCCTCTGCCCCCCTCTCGTTCTCTGCAATCAACACCAAATCATCAGCATACATCTCCCACTGGAGTCCATTTCTAAAGTCACTTGAGAGGGCTTCAAGTACCATGATAAGCAACATGGGACTCAAAACTGATCCCTGATGCACACCAACATTCACGGAAAACTCATCACTCAAATCTCCATTCACTCTTACCTGGGTGCGAGCATCCACATACATAACCATAACCACCCTAACCAGCCACTCCTCCAGCCAAGCTTTCTCATTGCCCACTTCACCACCTCTCTAAGGACTCTGTCAAAGGCCTTTTCCAAATCAGCAAAAACAAAATACAGATCCCTTTTCTTCCCAATATATTTTTCCTGAAGCTGTCAAACAATGAATATGGCATCAGTGGTCCCCCTGCCTGACATAAACATAAACTGCATCCCATCAACTTTCACTCTTAACCTAATCTTACCTCTAGAACTCTCTACATTACCTTCATTATCTGATAAAAAAGCTTTATACCTCTATAATTTCCTCTTTCCAAGGCATCACCCTTCCCTTTATACACATTTACAATTACACTTTTCAGCCAGTCATCTGGGACAACACACTCATATAGACTGTAATCATATTTATAAGGTCAGTGACTAACCTCACCCCTATATCTCCTGAGGCCTTCAACATTTCGGCAATCAACCCAGACACACCTGCTGCCTTCCCCACCTGCATCCTGCCTATTGCCTCACTCACAGTAGCAGCGTCAATCAAAGGCCAAGGGTCAAACACTTGATCTGCTGGCTCCAAACCTTCCTTGTCCCAGTCAAACTCCTTATTCAACAACCGGCTATAATGCTCTCTCCATGCATCTTTAACATCTCCACTGTTCACCACTACCCTTCCTTCATCATTCTTCACACACTGCTTACCTATAATATCCCTAATATCCCTCTTCATCTGATTTGCCACCTTAAATGTCATGTTTTTCCTTTCCCCATGATTTAGGTTATCAAGTAAAAGTCTCTGTGACTCGGATTTTGCCCGTATACCTCTCTTCTAGCCCTACGCTTGACAGCCAAATATTCCTCTTATTACCTTAACTGCAGCTTCTACACCCTCATCCCACCACCAAGTTACTTTATGTCTTGGTAGGCCTCTTGTCCAACCGCATATTACATCAGTAGCTCACAAGAGATTGTTCTTGAGGGCTCTGCACTGTTCATTAAGGGCTTACCTGTATATATATATATATATATATATATCTATTTATTGCCAGACGCCTCAATCCCGCTTGGGGTGGCCACAAACAAATCGCCTCCAAGTCGCCCTGTCCCCTGCCATTTCACTGCCCTGCTCCCAACTCACACCCCCCTCTCTCATATACCTCTCCACCCATCCCTCCATCTCATCCTCAGCCTTCCCCTCCCTCTTCCCCCCTCACCTCACTCACATACACTCTCTTCGTCAGTCTTTCACCCTCCATCCTCTCCACATGGCCAAACCACCTCAGTGTGTTCCTCATAACACTTCCTATCACATCCACATCCACACCACAAAGCTCCTTTATATCCTCATTCGTCAGCCTGTCTCTCCATGTGACTCCACAGGCTCCTCTTAAATAACTCATTTCCACTGCTCTCACTCTTGACTTGTGTCCTTCCAACAACGTCCAAGCTTCACTTCCATACGTTAAAGTTGGTATCACAATACTGTCATGTAGTAACTTTTTCACTTCCATGCTCACTTCCCTGTTTCGTATCACTGCTTTCAAAGACCCAGCAACCTTTCTTCCCTGCTGTACCCATTCAAGCACTTCACCCTCCAAACCTCCATCCTTGCTCATCACACTACCCAAGTACTTAAACGTACTCACATATTCCAATGCCTCCCCATCCAACCTCGCTGTACATTCACTGACTTCACCTCTCTCAAAGACTATCACTTTACTCTTCCCTACATTCACCTTTAGATTCCGTTTCTTACACACTCTCCCAAACTCATCCACCAAGCCTTGCAGCTCCCCTTCGTCTTCACTCAACAACCCAGTATCATATGCAAACAACAGTACAGGGAGTTTCCAAACACTATCCTCTCTCACCAGGGCCACTCCAACATCCACTACCCTACCTTGTACCTCTTTTATTACCCCATCCATGTACAGATTGAACAACCATGGAGACATGACACATCCCTGTTTCAACCCAACTTTCAAAGAGAAAAATTCACTTAGTTCACCATCCACACGCACCGCAGCCTTCACACCATCGTACATACTCTTCACAGCATTCAACAACTTCCCATCTACTCCATATATTCTTAACACTTTCCACAATCCTTGTCTATCCACCCTGTCATATGCTTTCTCCAAATCCATGAAAGACGCATACAACTTCTTTCCCTTCTCTAGACACTTTTCCACCAAAGATCTAAGAATGAATATCTGATCTACACAACCTCTTCCCTTCCTAAAGCCTCCCTGTTCTTCTCCAACTAATTCCTCTGTTCTTTCTCTAACTCTGTCGATAAGTATCCTACCATACACTTTTCCTATTATACTAAGAAGACAAATGCCCCTATGATTACCACACACTTCTTTTTCCCTATTTCCTTTGTACAAGGGAATAATTATACCTGACTTCCAATCCTCCGGGACTCTACCTTCCTCCCAGGCCAATCCGCACATCTTCCACATCCATTCTACTACTATCTCTCCCCCATGCTTCAGCATTTCACCACACACTCCATCAATTCCTGGGGCTTTCCCTGATTTAACTTTCTTCGTTGCTTCCACAACTTCTATCCTACTGATTTCTTCCTGTCTTCTCACCTCCCTCCTTCTCCCAGCCATTCCCCAGCCACTTATACTCGCATTACTTCCATCCTCTATGTTCAACAATTCCTTAAACCGTTCTCTCCATCTGCTCACTTTTTCTCCCTTCTCCACTAGTAATCTACCATTTTTATTTTTCACTCCCCTGCTAACTTCACTTCCACCCCATCTTACTCTTTTCACCTCTTTCCAGAACATTTTCTTACAGTCCCTCCACTTTACACTCAAATTCCTTCCAAATTCCTCATCCACTCTCTTCTTACTCTCTCTTACTAATCTTTTCACTTCTCTCTTTCTTTCTACATATAACTCTCTCTTCCGCCTCTCAACTTCTTCCACGCCCCTATTTCTCATCCATTCATTGTATGCTTTCTTCTTTTGTGCCACAGCCTGACTCACCTCTTCAGTCCACCACGCTGTTCCTTGCACCCCCCTCCGTCTTCTCTTCCTTCCAAACACCACATCACATGCTGCACATATTTCTTCTGTAAATATCCTACACACACCTTCCACGTCTCCCATCTGCTCCAATTCATATTTGCCCAATCGTTCCTCCACTTCTCTCTTATACTCTGCCTTCTTCTCATCCTCTTGTAACCTTTCCACTCTCCTTGCCACTACTCTTTCCTCTTTCCTCTCGTCTTTCCCTTTTTCTATTCCTCCATCTTACTTGAATTCAAAGTCTGGCCACCACCAAGTAGTGGTCAGAAAGTCCACTCCCCCAGGCTCTATAAGTTCTTGCATCCATTACACATCTTCGCATCCTTTCATCCACACACACATAATCAATCACTGACTTCCTTTCATTCAGTTCATCACCCACCCTTCTCATCACTCGCCATGTATACCTGTGGATCATTTTATGCCTGAAGAGGGTATTGGCTATCACCAACCCCTCCCAGCACAAATGTCCACTAACGCACTCCCATTCTCATCTATCTCAGCAGGCACATCCCACTCACCAACTATTCCATCCACCTTCACATTCCCAACTTTACCATTCATATCACTGATCAAAAACACTCTCTCATTCCTTCCAAACTTTTCCATGCACACTTCTACATTTGTCCAGAACTCTTCTCTCACTCTTCTAGCACAATCTTGCGTTGGCGCATACACAGACAATCGCCCACATTTGTATTCCAACTTTCAACTTTACCCACACAATCCTTGACCCAAATGATCCATACTGTCTTATGCTCTTCTGCCATCTTTTACTCACAACTATACATACTCCTTCCTTTGCCCTCTCATTCTCACCTACTCCTGCACATATACCCCATCCATACTCCAATTCTCTCACACTTTCTCCTCTCCATTTTGTTTCAGTTATTCCACATACATCCACTTTCGCACCCTCAAGCACCTGGACAATCTCTCTCTCTTTCACCTCATCATTCGCTCCCCTTACATTCCACATTCCGATAACCATGTCCTTTGTCTGGTCCTTGGTCGTCATCGTTTGGTCAATCCTTGTCCGAGGCTGATTGTTTGTTTTTTTAGTTAGTTGTTTTCTGGGGAGGGGCACTAACCCTCCGCCAACCCTTTTAGTTGCCTTTTACGACAAGCAAGGATACTGGGGGAGTAATCTTGAAAAAAAACCCTACCCCCAGGGGGGGAGAGTGGAAAGGTTACAAGAGGATGAGAAAGAGGCAGAATATAAGAGAAAAGTGGAGGAGCGACTGAGTAAACATGATTTGGAGCAGATGGGGGACATGGAAAGTGTGTGCAAAATATTCACCAAAGAAATCTGTGCAGCATGTGAGGTGGTGTGTGGGGTGACGAGAAGACAAAAGGGGATGCAAGGAACAGCATGGTTGAATGAAGAGGTGAGACAGGCTGTGGCACAAAAGAAGGAAGCATATAATGAGTGGATGAAAAACAGGGGCATGGAAGAAATTGAAACATGGAAGAGAGAGTTATATGTAGACAGGAAGGGAGAGATGAAAAGATTAGTAAGAGAGAGTAAGAAGAGAGTGGATGAGGAGTTTGGAAGGAATTTGAGTGTAAAGTGGAGGGAACGTAAGAAAATGTTCTGGAAAGAAGTCGAGTTAGACAGCCTGGCAATGAAGTTAGTCGGGGAGCTAAAGATAAAAATGGTAAATTACTTGTGTAGAAGGAAGAAAAAGTGAGCACATGGAGAGAACACTTCAAGGAATTACTGAACACAGAGAATGAAAGTAATACGAGTATAAGTGGCTGGGAGAAGGAGGGATGTGAGACGAGAGGAAGAAATCAGTAGGGTGGAAGTTGTGAAGGCAATGAAGAAAGTCAAAATGGGGAAAGCCCCAGGAATTGATAAGTGTGTGGTGAAATGCTGAAGAATGGGGGAGAGATAGTAGTAGAAAGGATGTGGAAGATGTGCTGATTGGCCTGGGAGGAAGGTAGAGTCTTGGAGGATTGAAAGTCAGGTATTATTATTCCCTTGTACAAAGGAAAAGGGGAAAAAGAAGTGTGTGGTAATCATAGGGGCATTTGTCTACTTAGTGTAATAGGAAAAGTATATAGTAGGATACTTATTGACAGAGTTAGGAAAATAAGAGAGAAATTAGTTGATGAACAGGGATGTGTTAGGAAGGGAAGAAGTTGTGTAGATCTGATACTCAACCCTAGGTCTTTAGTGGAAAAAGTTTCTAGAGAAGGGAAAGAAGTTATATGCAGATCATGGATTTGGAGAAAGCATATGACAGGGTGGACACAGAAGGATTGTGGAAAGTATTAAGAATATATGGAGCAGATGGGAAGTTGTTGAATGCTGTGAAGAGTATGTATGAGGGTGCTAAGGCTGCACTGCATGTGGATAGTGAACTGAGTGAATTTTTCTACTTGAAGGTTGGATTGAAACAGGGATGTGTCATGTCTCCATGGTTGTTCAATCTGTATATGGATGGGGTTATAAAAGAGATACAATGTAGGGCAGTGGATGTTTGAGTGGCCATAATGAAAGGGGGCAGTGTCTGGAAACTCCCTGTACTGTTATTTGCAGATCATACTGTGTTGTTGAGTGAAGACAAAGGGGAGCTGCAAGGCTTGGTGGATGAGTTTGGGAGAGTGCGTAAGAAATGGAATCTAAAGGCGAATGTTGGGAAGAGTAAAGGTATGGTCTTCGAGAAGCAAAGTCAGTGAATGTACAGTGAGGTTGGATGAGAAGGATATGGAAAATGTGAGTGCATTTAACTATTTGGGTAGTGTGATGAGCAAGGATGGAAGTTTGGAGGATGAAGTGCTTGAAAGGGTACAACAAGGAAGAAAGGTTGCTGGTTCCCTGAAAGCAGTGATAAGAAACAGGGAAGTGAGCATGGAAGTGAAAAAGTTACTGCATAATAGTATTGTGATACCAACTCTAACTTATCGAAGTGAAACTTGGACTTTGTTGGAGGACAGAAGTCAAGAGTGAGAGTAGTGGAAATGAGTTATTTGAGAGGAGCATGTGAAGTCACATGGACAGACAAGCTGATGAATGGGGATGTGATGGAGCATTGTGGATGTGGATGTGACAGGAAGCGTTAGGAGAAACACACTGAGGTGGTTTGGCCATGTGGAGAGAATGGATTGTGAGACACTGACGAGGAGATTGTATTTGAATAAGGTGGAGGGGGAGAGGGGGGGACAGGGAGGAGGAGGCCAAGGATGAGATGGAGGGATGGAGTGGAGAGGTACTGTATATGAGAGAGGGTGGTGTGAGCTGGGAACAGGGCAGTGAAATGGCAAGGGACAGGGCGATGTGGAGGCGATTTGTTTGTGGCCAACCCTTATGGGACTAAGGCATCTGGCAATATATATATATATATATATATATATATATATATATATATATACTCAAACCTCGATTTAAGGGACTAAATGGGGAATCAACTTGTCCCTTACTTGAAAATGTCCCTTACTTGAAAATGTTAATTGTTTTTCCACATTGTCCCTTACTTGAAAATGTCCCTTACCTGAAAATGTTAATTGTTTTTCCACACAGAAAGACAATCTTATATGAAATGCAATGATTGTTTCACTTATTTATTATATGATTATGACTATTACTTTACGGGTACTGTATAAAGAAACGTGTCAATGTGTATAACCTAGATATTACGTATCATTATTGAATGGTCCTGTCCATTTGTCAGGTAGAATATTGAGTCTTTTAAATCCGAAATCCCTTAAATAGAGGTCTAAGTGTATATATACACACAGATATACAGTATATATACCGTACTTCGTGGGGTGGAAGACGCACTTTTTTGTTTCAAAATCATCTTCAAATATCCCCATGCGTCCTTGGAGGTGAGACTACCTTGGCTCCATTTAGAAGAATCACTTATACAGAGCATCACCTCACTGTTTGGCAGTCAAGTATTTTCTTTAGAGTATAAACACCTTTGATTTATTGTAAAAAGTTACATTCACTTGTGTATATACTGTACTCAGATTTTACGATTAGAAACACCCAAGCTTAAGAAAAAATTTAGGGTTTGTTTACAACTGGCCATGTGACGGTCTGGGGGTTTAGCGGTATAGCAGTTTAGCAATTTAGCATCTAGCATACACACTGCTTTAGCAGGCTAACATGATCACTGGTGAACTCTCTGCTAACCTTCTGAAATGCAGTCATGATCACTTTGCTTCCCATCCATTCAATAGCTTGTAAGAAAATCATATTGGAGATGATGGCTTGCATGACATTTGCGTCACTGTAACAGACGTCTCATATGGAAATTCAATAACTCTTGTTTGGCTGGCTTCTCTTACTGATATTTTGTTTCATTAGAGACAAGAATATAACAGAAGGAAACAGTTTTATATTACCGTTGCTGAAAAACGGGAAAAACAACTGCAACATTAAACAGTACTGCCTGAAATTACAGCTTTTTAGCAGTTTAGCACCTAGCATTCCCCCAACTCTCAGAACATGATCACTTCTGAACCCCTTGCTAACCTTCAGAAAGGCAATAATGATCACTTCACTTGCTATGCAATCACTGACTAGCAAGGGAATCATATTGGAGATGTTGGTTAGCTTGACTTTTGTTGAGTCATTGTAACAGACGTCTGTCTCATATGGAAATTCAGTAACCCTTGTTTGGCTGGCTTCTCTTACTGATATTTTGTTTCATTAGAGACAAGAATATAATAGAAGGAAACAGCTTTATATTACCGTTACTGAAAAACGGGATAAACAACTGCAACATTAAACAGTACTGTCTGAAATTACAGCTTATTAGCAGTTTAGCAATTTAGCACCTAGTGTTTCCTCAACTCTCAGAACATGATCACTTCTGAACCCCTTGCTAACCTTCAGAAGGGCAATAATGATCACTTGCTATCCAATCACTAACTAGCAAGGGAATCATATTGATGTTGGCTAGCATGACTTTTGTTGAGTCATTGTAACAGACATCTGTCTCATATGGAAATTCAAAAATTCTTATTAGGCTGGCATCTCTTACTGATATTTTGTTTCATTTGATACACGAGCATCATAGAAAGAAGCAGTCTTATATTACTGTTAGTGAAAAATGGGAAAAAGTTGCAACATTAAATAATACTTCCCGAAATTACAGCATTATTAGCGGTTTAGCAATTTAGCAGTTTAGTGCCTAGCGATGTGGAAATTCGATCACCCCATGTTAGGATGGCTTCTGGTACTTTTACGGTACATAAAAAGGTGTAAACATTCCTTGTAATTGATTTTTGAAAACATGGTTGTGTTGTTTGATTCTAAAGTTCACACATGAAGGCATTTGAAGACATGCAGGCATTTGTTTTGGAGATATAGTGTTTTCCTTCACTTAATGCCCTTTGTATTTTCTTAAGTGAATGAAAGAACTGGTTTTATTGAGTTTTGTTTTTTTAAGTTCACTTCATGAAAAATAATACTTATCTCTATATACTGATACGTATGTAGTGTACTTTAATAGATATGAACAACACGTCTCAAATTACTTTACTAAAGGAATCGGACACTTCATAATTCATAAACAAACCGGTAGTGTTAAGATGGCATCATGGTATCGATAACATTTTATAAGGAAGGGGTTGTTTGTTTGTTTTCTTGTCTTGTACCCTTCTTTTACATAAAAATAAAGACACCAAACATATATATACAGTACTGAAGAGAGACTCTGATGTGTTAAGATAGTGTCATGGAATGAAGTAACATTACGTAAGGAAGGGGTTGCTTATTTTCATGTCTTGTACCCTTCTTTTACATAAAAAGAAACCAAAGACAGATATACAGTACTGAACAGCGGTTCTGAAAGGTGAGTGTGTATTTTAGTGAAAAATACTCATATCAAGCAACCTTTCTGTAGTCTTGGTCAAGCCATACTTTTTTCCTCAGAGCTTCCCTTCCAGAATTAATGTGCGTCTTTCACACTGCAGCGTCTAACATGCCACGAAATACGGTATATACTGTATATCCATCATCCCGTCCTATGTCGCCCCATGAGGAGTGTAGGGGCCTGGGGCTGGGCAAGTTGGTCCTGACACTTTAGATGAGAGTGGCCAGCCCCACTCATCCCTGAGTGGCACTATGTGAGCAATAAACCCCAACCACCCCATGGATATAAACCCACACAGGCTCAATCCGATTGGGGCACCTTAATTACCCACTAAACCACCATGCACCATAATTTGGTTATATGGTTACCACCCAGCATAGTAAATAGTTTCCTGGTGTACAGGAAACCATTGGCTTGTCACTCAGTGTAGAGTCACCCATAGGCAGAAGGTAGAGGAAAGAATGAAGGAAAGAAAGACAGACGAGGAAGGATGGAAGAGAGGAAAGGGCAGATGCCCAAAGCAGCACTACATCAAGTGAGTGGATGGTGAGTGCCCCCACCTACCACTAACATGTTGAGAGAGAGAGAGAGAGAGAGAGAGAGAGAGAGAGAATGACAGATACACAGGCAGATATACAGGGCTCCACTGAACATGCAGAATAAAATGGCACAAAAATTACATCTCACCAGAAACTCTGTGGCTGGGAGGTGAGATTATCTGCCACATTCCCCCCAAGCTTACACGATTTATAGTGGTAATGACTGCATGGGCATTCCACTTGGATCATTCTCTACTAGGTCCAACTGCACTGCCTTCTGTGCTTACAAGCAGTTTGCCACTGAAGGTGAGTAGACACTATCTCAGCAAACCAGACACCAGGACACTAAACAAACTTAAATCCATGATAATCCACATGTACAATGTAAGCAGCCTCACAGAAGATTACCAACTTGATACCTTAATGACTGAATTTAAAAACATTAGTTAGGATATTACAGGTCTGAGCAAGATCCACACAAAAGAAGAAAATCTAATTCAATCCCAAGACAGCAATCACCTACTTTCCTAAACTGGAAGACAGAATGATCCATATGTATACGTGGCGAGTGATGAGAAGGGTGGATGGTGAATTGAATGAATGGAAGGCAATGGCTGATTATGTGTGTGTGGATGAAAGGATGAGAAGGTGTGTGACGGATGCAAGAGTATATAGAGGTTGGGGGAGTGGACTATCAGACTACCACTTGGTGGCGGTCAGGATCAAAGTCCAAACAAAATGGAGAAAAAGAAGAAGGGAAGGACAAGAGGAAGTAGTTCTTACAAGGAGGGTAGAAAAGTTACAAAAGGATGGAAAAAATGCAGAATATAAGAGGGAAGTGGAGGAGCAACTGGGTAAATATAGATTGGAGCAGATGAGGGACGTGGAAGGTGTATGAAAGATATTCACAGAAGAAATCTGTGCAGCATGTGAGGTGGTGTGTGGGCTGAAGAGAAGATGAAAGGGGATGCATAGAACAGCATGGTGGAATGAAGAAGTGAGAGGCTGTGGCACAAAATAAGAAAGCATAAGGTGAGTGGATGAGAAACAGGGATGTCAAAGAAGTTGTGAGACAGAAGAGAGAGTTTTATTTTGAGAGGAAGAAAGAGGTGAAAAGATTAGTAAGGGAGAGTAAGAAGAGAGTGGATGAGGAATTTGGAATGAATTTGAGTGTAAAGTGGAGGGAATGTAAGAAAATGTTCTGGAAAGAGGTAGAGTTAGACAGGGTGCCAAAGAAGATAGCTGGTGAGTAAATTATAAAAATGGTAGATTACTGGTGCGGAAGGGTGAAAAAGTGAGCAGATGGAGCGAACACTTTAATGAATTGTTGAACATAGAGAATGAAAGTAATGCAAGTATAAGTGGCTGGGGAATGGCTGGGAGAAGGAGGGATGTGAGACGAGAGGAAGAAATCAGTAGGGTGGAAGTTGTGGAAGCAATGAAGAAAGTTAAAATGGGGAAAGCCCCAGGAATTGATGAAGTGTGTGGTGAAATGCTGAAGTATGGGGGAGAGATAGTAGTAGAATGGATAAGGAAGATGTGCAGATTGGCCTGGGAGGAGGGTAGAGTCCCAGGGGATTGGAAGTCGGGTATAATTGTTCCCCTGTACAAAGGAAATGAGGAAAAAAGAAGTGTGTGGTAATCACAGGGGCATTTGCCTTCCTAGTGTAATAGGAAAAGTATATGGTAGGATACTTATTGACAGAGTTAGGGAAATAACAGAGAAATTAGTCAGAGAAGAACAGGGAGGCGTTAGGAAGGGAAGAGGTTGTGTAGATCTGATACTCAACCCTAGGTCTTTAGTGGAAAAGTTTCTAGAGAAAGGAAAGAAGTTGTATGCAGCTTTCATGGATTAGGAGAAAGCATATGACAGGGTGGATAGACAAGGATTGTGGAAAGTATTACAAATACATGGAGCAAATAGGAAGCTGTTGAATGCCGTAAAGAGTATGTATGAGTATGCCGTAGGGAGTATGTATGAGGGTGCTAAGGCTGCAGTGTGTGTGGATAGTGAACTGAGTGAATTTTTCTATCTGAAGGTTGGATTGAAACAAGAATGTGTCATGTCTCCATGGCTGTTCAATCTGTATATGGATGGGGTTATAAAAGAGATACAAGGTAAGGCAGTGGATGTTGGAGTGGCCCTAGTGAGAGAGAGCAGTGTTTGGAAACTCCATGTACTGTTGTTTGCAGATGATACTGTGTTGTTAAGTGAAGACGAAGGGGAGCTGCAAGGCTTGGTGGATGAGTTTTGGGAGTGTGTGTAAGAAACAGAATCTAAAGGTGAATGTAGGGGAGAGTAAAGTTATGGTCTTCGAGAGAAATGAAGTCAGTGAATGTATAGTGAGACTGGATGGGGAGGAAATGGAGAATGTGAGTGCGTTTAAGTACTTGCGTAGTGTGATGAGTAAGGATGGAAGTTTAGAGGGTGAAGTGCTTGAAAAGGTGCAGCAGAGAAGAAAGGTTGCTGGTTCCTTGAAAGCAGTGATACGAAACAGGGAAGTGAGCATGGAAGTGAAAAAGCTACTCCATCCATCCATCCATCATCCAGTCCTATATTGTCCCATGAGGGGCGTAGCAGCCTGGGGCCAGGCAGTTGGTCCCAACATTTAAGATGAGAGTGACCAGCCTCACTCATCCCTATGTGGCATTACATGAGCAATCAACCTAAACCACCCCTCAGGTATAAACCTTCACCAGCTCAATCCGATTGGAGCACAACAATTACCCACTAAACCACCAGACGCCAAAATCTGGTTATATGGTTACCACCCAGTGCAGTAAACGGTTTCCTGGTGTACAGGAAACCATTTGGCTTGTCACTCACTGTAGAGTCACCCACAGGCAGAAGGAAGAGGAAACAATGATGGAAAGAAAGACAGAAAAGAGAGTGTAAAGTTACCTGTAGGCAGAAGGACAAGGAAAGAATGAAGGAAAGGAAGACAGAAGAGGCTGGAAGGAAAGAAGGATGGAGGAAAAGAAAGGGCAGACACCCAACAGCAGCACTACATCGAGTGAGTGGATGGTGAGCGCCCCCACCTACCACAGAAAAAGCTACTACATGACAGTATTGTGACATCAACTCTAACGTATGGAAGTGAAGCTTGGACCTTGTTGGAGGGACAGAAGTCAAGCAGTGGAAATGAGTTATTTGAGAGGAGCATGTGGAGTCATATGGAGAGACAGACTGACAAATGTGGAAGTGAAGGAATGTTGTGGTGTGGATGTGATTGGACGCGTTAGGAGAAACACATTAAGGTGGTTTGGCTATGTGGAGAGGATGGAGTGAGAGACTAATGAGGAGAGTGCATGTGAGTGAGGTGGAAGGGGGGAGAGGGAGGGGGAGGCCAAGGATGAGATGAAGAGATGGAATGGAGAGGTATATGAGAAAGGGGGTGTGAGCTGGGAGCAGGGCAGTGAAATGGCGGGGGACATCGACATGGAGGCGATTTGTTTGTGGCCACCCCTTGCAGGATTATGGCGTCTGGCAATAGACAGACAGATAGGAAGACAGAATGAAACAGCTAATGGTGTAACATTTCTAATTAACAGAAATCTTGCAGAGAGCACTGTTAAAGTCAGCAGTGTCTGACAGACTAGCATGGATTGTACTTGGACTATGCAAAAGATACACCCTGAAAATTACAGTCAACCCTCATAAAACAAGGTATCGTATAACATGAATCTGTACTTATGCAGTCACCTATAGTATATACCATGGTCACAAACAAATATACCGCGACGAGTTGTCAGGCATCGGAGCTCAGACGGCCCGCCAAAAGTCAAATGTCGTGCGTGATGACATCAGTGCTGAACCTGACACTGCTAAACCTGACGAAGAGGTTATGGTCATTGTCTCCTCCATGGACTTTGAAAGGTTTGACTCCAATGGTGAATGGGACCACCCAACCACATCTTGATAGTGACTACATAGAATGGGGTTTCGGGGCACTGGGGATGGCAAGTGTGGCCAGCAAAGTCAGTCAGGTTAGTGACATAAACATTTATTATTAATTTCTGGGAACCTTTCTTATGTATTTTAATAACTTCCTGTGAAAGACTGACGAAGAGAGTGTATGTGAGTGAGGTGGAGGGGGGAAGAGGGAGGGGGAGGCCAAGGATGAGGTGGAGGGATGGGGTGGAGAGGTATATGAGAGAGGGGGATGTGAGTTGGGAGCAGGGCAGTGAAATGGCGGGGGAAAGGGCGACTTGGAGGCGATTTGTTTGTGGCCACCCCAAACGGGATTGAGGCATCTGGCAACAGATCGATAGATGGTATGAGTACCAGACAGAATGTAAGTAGGGTGTTTTTTGGAGGGTTTGGGGAGGATTTGGAGAGAAAATGTCCAGTCTAGGTTAGCCCTTTATAATTCAAACACATTCCATGTATAACGCGGAATAGTACAGCATGGCGTGTTGTCAGTCTATATTAGCCGCGTTAAATTTGGGAGAGATGTACAAGTATATGTACCCACTTCTCAAGGCACACATGAAGAAACAGTAATATTCTACGGGAACATCTCCCAGATTATGGAAGAAGAAAGGCCCAGACACACTATATGGAAGACTTCAATGCAAAAGTTGGCAAACTGAAAAATGGAGATCCATGTATGGGAAAAGTGAGTAGGAGAGAGGAATGACAGAGGTGAAATGGTTGTAAATTTGCTGAAATAAACAATATGAAGCCAAATGGTTTCCTGTAAGCCAAGAAACCATTTAAAACGCTGGGTGGTATCCATATAACCAACCCATACGTGCTCCCTACGTGTCAACAAGTGGGTTGGTGAAGGGTTAGTGCCCCTCCCTGTAAAACCAATAACTCAAAGTCAAATGGCCACCCTTTACAGGATTATGGTGTCTGGCAATAGATAGACAGATAGACAGAAAACAGTGAAAACATTCTTCCACAAATGAACGGGGAGAAAATGGACCTGGAAAAGCCCAACTGGAGAAACAAAAAAAATGAGATCGACTTCATTACAACAGATAACAACATGATTACTAATGTCATAGTTATCAACAAAATAAATATAAGAAGTGACCACAGAATGGTGGGCTGCACAGTCAGATTCAATTTCAGAAGTGAAAGAAAAAAGTTGTTTGAAAATAAAATGGTATGCCCAATAAAAGTAAGCAAAAACACATCTGCCTTTCAGTTAGAAATAAAGAATTGATTTCTGGATCTAAGTTATAGTGAGTATGATGATGATAGCTTGAATGATAGACTAACAAAAGTGTTAAGGGAATCGTGAAGGCCGTAAGGAAAGGTAATACAACAACAGCCAACAAGTATTAAAAAATAACCCTTGAGCTCATTAAAAAAAAAAAAAAAAAAGTAAAAGTGCAAATTAAATTAGCCTATCAACAAGGTACAGAGAGAAGAAAAATGAAAGAGAAACATGGAGCAGATAAAAGAAACCATCAAAAAAAGGAAAAACTCTAAAACAGGTCCAAAGAAAAATGGCACTTGGAAAGCAACAAATTTGAGCAATGAATGACAAAAATTACTAAGTAAAGTGCAGAAAGAAGATGGCAGAGAGAGTTGAGGACTCTTATAAAGAACTGTAAGCATCAATAACAACCATACCAACAGCTAAGTTTTCAGTTGACACAAGTAACACCAGATGAGGTAAAGTTTTCTCTTGAAATTATGAAAAGGAGAAAGGCCCCTGGAGACGATGGAATAGCAGCAGATTTACTGTTGGATGAAAGCACAGAAGTTCAACACCAACTCATCCACTTATTTACCCATGGTATAAAGATGAAAATTCCCAAATCATGGTGTAATGAAATAAATGTACTGCTTTACAAGATAGGTGACTCAAAAGATCTTAGTAACTAATGACCAATTAGCTTATTACCTGTTATTTACACTCTTTACTAAAATCCTATAAAACAGAATTACAATGAATTTGGAAGAAAACCAACCAAGTGAGCAGGCAGGATTCTGAACTCAGTATTTTGCTACTGATTATCTAAACACAATGAATAATTTAAATGAACAACCTACATAATATGGTACCGTGTATAATAAACCACTGTGCTTAGGTTTTGTTGATTACAAAAAAGCTTTTGATTCAATACAGCATATAGCAATTGTAAATTCTCTGTGGAAACAAGATGCAAATGAGAACATTGTAAAAATGATAAAAAATATACAAAGAGAGAACTGCTACAGCTAAATTAAATGAGGACTCACAAGAAATTAACACTTTGGCCCACCTGGTGCACTCGGTCCGCGCCACCCCAGAATCAGCCAGGCATTGCCAGGCCACGTGTAGGTACTCGCATATGTTCATACTCTTTTCTTATTTCTGACCTTATTTTTCACTCTATATTATTCAATTTGGTCTTAAATTGTTCACATCAGATTTTTCTATAAGGATATATTGTATGCATATAAGGGTCAAGAGAATATGAGCATTACCAATTCTGTAAGAGAAAATACAATGACATGTACAGTAAAAAAAAAAAAACACAGGCAGCTAACATAAATGTTTATACCCTTTCTTTATTTCTGACGATAATTTTTATGCCATTTTATTCATTTTACTCTTCATTTGTAGTCAAATGTTTGTTCTACAATAATACATGTATAAAATAATGAGCAAACAACCAACATCACTATTGCTTAAAAAAAAAAAAAAAAAAAAAAAAAAAAAAAAAAGTATAAAGAAGGCCAGGCACACTCCATCATCACACTGTCAACCCTTATTTAGTAATCCCTGCAAGATCCAACATAATAGAGCCAAAGGCATGTCCGGGACTTGGGAAAAATGTCCCTGGACAGGTACTTATAGACCCCAGTCCAACTTAACTTTGAAAGCCACCTAAATGACGCCCTACCAGACATGCACAGCACCTATTTAAGACCCTATTCACACAATAAGGGACAGAAACCATCAAATAAATCAAAAGGAACCAGAGAATGAGCAACTGATAGTGAGTATGAAAAATATTTAGCAGTGTACAGGGTACTTACAACAAGTCCGTGACCATCACGAAGATTAACCCGCCTCCTCTATGGCTCTGACAGTGGTGAAGGTGCACTTGAAGCATGTACAGTAATCAAGTGTTGCACTGCACTTAATCCTTTGCACTGTGAATTATAATTGTTTAACACCGCGCATTCTGTTCTTAATTGCGCCATGCCAGTTGCAACACGCCAGTGTTGCACTCTGCACTTAAATCTTTGCACTCTGAATTCTAACTTCTTAACACTGCACAACACTGCAAATCCCCATGTGGTCTAGTGGCGAGGTATTGCAGTTTATTCACTGTCCACACAAAAGCAAGCACATGGCCAGCCATGGCAATGGGCGTGCAGTCACAATGGTAAGCAGGCGGGAAGTGGAGAGGATGCAGGGGCGCTCTAGCGGACATCACCGGGACTACGCGCCAAAACACCGAGCGGCAAATTTAGAGTAGAGGTGAACACTTTTTTTTTTTTTTTTTTTTTTTTTTTTTTTTTGACCCAAGCCAAAAATGTCAGGTGTCAGGGACTTGGGTGTCTGCATCTTAAAGGGATTACTGTATTATCTGACTTCAGATGACATTTTATGCGCTACTTCATCCATTTTAGTATCTAACTGTTTGTACAAGTTTTTTCTACAGTATTATAAGCATTCAAGAATGTCAGAATATGAACATCACTGTTACTAACATAGTACATAGAGCAAAATGATAAACATACTGTATATGCATACCTGTACATAATAAAAATAATCTATATACAATAATTATATTTATACTTACCAACCAATGATGTCTGTAGACCACGTGCTGAGCACCAGTATAACCCTCCACCTGCTCCAGTAAAATACACTTCCTGGAGATGCTCAGCAGATGGTAGGTGAAGGGGATGGTGGGGAAGTATTACTGCTTCACCACCCAGTATTTTTTCCTGCGGTGGTACAAGCCGTGGCAAGGTGCAGCCCACAAAGCCACATCACACAACTTGTACTTACACTGTAATTAGTGTCTTTCCTTTTCCCAGACTTGTAGCAGACACGACACCTCAGATATTTCTCTCTGCTAAGTAGGGTATGGAATTTCTTGTTTAGACGTTCTAGGTTATCAACAATCCGAGGTCTTTTCCCAGGAGGACCAGTAGGTGCTGTCTCAACCTCCTGTTCTGAATCAGATGATGAACCTTCATCTCGTGGTGATGTGAGAAGAGTCATCGTCTCACACCTGATGGCCCAGATGATGCCGCAACTTCACCTCTAGTGCTGCTGTCATGCTCACCTGTGTAAGCAGCATGTGGGATCGCTTCATTTCTGACAGGCCAATCCGTGTACTCAAAGTCCATCAGTGAATCACTGAGGAGTCCATGGAACTCGAGGAAATTCAGTTTCTTTGCATCAATTGAAAGTACTTATACAGAACATAAGCATTATGAACAGCTCTTTGCAAAAGGTAAAACGTGATTTTCTTTGTCCACTTTTGGCATTTCCATGTGATGTGATAATATTTCAATATTTGGTCAAAGTGATCAACTGCTTTCATATGACTGTTGTAGTCGCAGATTGCCATGGTTTTTTCGGCGACCCATTGCAGTGAAATTGTTCCATTTCTGTTCCTTACTCTCTGTTTTCTTTGCAGTTCTTGTGTACCAGCACAAAGGCATGTTGTTATTACCGAAACAACTCGCTTGTCTTTCCACAGAATTGTGAATACAATGCCCTTCCGTCGGAATATAGTGGTATCAGCTGGCAGGTTCTTTGCTTCTAGCAGGATATCTTTGGGTGCACCACGCTGCAATCTGAGAGTACCACAGGTACACACACCTTGTTCTAGGAGCTGTTCACTAGGTTCCACTGAGTTGTAGTAGTTATCTATCTATTGCCAGCCTCAATCCCGTTTGGGGTGGCCACAAACAAATCGCCTCCAAGTCGCCCTGTCCCCCGCCATTTCACTCCCCTGCTCCCAACTCACACCCCCCTCTCTCATATACTTCTCCACCCCATCTCTCCATCTCATCCTCGGCCTCCCCCTCCCTCTTTCCCCCTCCACCTCACTCACATACACTCTCTTCGTCAGTCTTTCACCCTCCATCCTCTCCACATGGCCAAACCACCTCAGTGTGTTCCTCATAACGCTTCCTATCACATCCACATCAACACCACAACGCTCCTTTATATCCTCATTCGTCAGCCTGTCTCTCCATGTGACTCCACAGGCTCCTCTTAAATAACTCATTTCCACTGCTCTCACTCTTGACTTGTGTCCTTCCAACAACGTCCAAGCTTCACTTCCATACATTAGAGTTGGTATCACAATACTGTCATGTAGTAACTTTTTCACTTCCATGCTCACTTCCTTGTTTCTTATCACTGCTTTCAAAGAACCAGCAACCTTTCTTCCCTGCTGTACCCTTTCAAGCACTTCACCCTCCAAACCTCCATCCTTACTCATCACACTACCCAAGTACTTAAACGTACTCACATTTTCCAATTCCTCACCATCCAACCTCGCTGTACAGTGCTCGTCAGAAGTATTCAGCGTTGTCCGCCAGGCACGCAATACTTATGACCCAAAAAGAATCACCCATTCTGGGGGGTAAGAATTGAGCCACAAGTTTGAGCTCCGAGCATGACGTCACGGTAGCCTGGGGCCTTCCGATGCGCTGGTTGGTTCCCGCCTCAGTCGCCCACGGGCTGCCTGAGAGAGAGGAACTCTGCCGAGTGTCCCTCTCAAATTGCGCCATTTTTTACCGAGTGTCCCGCAGTGTTCTGGCCTTCACAACTTTGTTATGGCACCTACCCGTGAACTATCGAGTGAAATCATATCCCAGATCATTGCTCTAAAGGAGGCAGGCCACCAGACAAAGGAAATTAGTGAATTGGTTGGTGTGGCACGATCGACAGTGCGTCCTTGGTGTGCGCGGTTTCGGGAGGAAAACAGTGGTGCAGTTCCCACAAAGAAACCGCGGTCTGGTAGGCCTAGGAAAACTTCCCCAAGGTCTGTTAATGTTTTAAAACGTGCAGTGGAGTTTAATCCTCGTGTGAGTGCAAGGAAAATTAAGGAGAGCAACCCGGAAGTATTTGGTGAGGTGTCAGTGAGAACAGTGTCTCGTAGGGTGCATGAGCTTGGTTACACAAGTCACAGGCCTGTGAAAAAGCCTCTTCTCACCAAGAGCCAGAGAATTCGTAGGCTTTCCTTTGCTAATAAATATCTAACCTGGGGTGAGGAGCAATGGTTGTCAGTGTTGTGGTCTGATGAGGCAACGTTTAGTGTTACCTGTAACAGAGGAGCACGTGTGTATCGACGCAAAGGTAGTGACCCACTTGACCCACGGTATGTAGAAAGCACAGTTAAACATCCTGATTCACTCATGGTATGGGGTTGTTTCTCAGGGAAGGGTTTGGGGAAGCTTGTTGTACTTCCCAAGAACATCAGAGTGAATCAGGATGTTTACCTGGAGCTTCTGTGTGATCATTTACCAGACTCCTTCGAGCTAACAGGTGCACGAGTGTTTCAGCAGGACGGTGCACCTGCTCACAAGGCCAAATCGGTCACCAATTGGCTTCGTGACTGCGAGGTATCATTCATGACAGACTGGCCAGGAAATAGCCCAGACCTCAACCCCATTGAAAACCTCTGGTACCTCGTAAAGAAGAGTCTCCAAGGGAAAGACGTGAGCTCTCTGCCTAAGTTGGAAGTCGCCATTCGTGACTCCTGGGACAAAATACCCCTCCAGCACCTCAGGAGCCTCGCCCTTTCACTTCCAAGACGTCTCAGGTCCGTGAAGAAACGTAAAGGCTACCCTACGAAGCACTAAAGGTAAATAAAATGCATTATTTATGTTTTTTCAATGTTGAAAGGTTTGTTTCTCAGGAGGGACGCAGGGCGCTCTATACTTCTGACGAGCACTGTACATTCACTGACTTCACCTTTCTCAAAGACCATCACTTTACTCTTCCCTACATTCACCTTTAGATTCCGTTTCTTACACACTCTCTCAAACTCATCCACCAAGCCTTGCAGCTCCCCTTCGTCTTCACTCAACAACACAGTATCATCTGCAAACAACAGTACAGGGAGTTTCCAAACACTATCCTCTCTCACCAGGGCCACTCCAACATCCACTACCCTACCTTGTACCTCTTTTATTACCCCATCCATATACAGATTGAACAACCATGGAGACATGACACATCCCTGTTTCAACACAACTTTCAAAGAGAAAAATTCACTTAGTTCACCATCCACACGCACTGCAGCCTTCGCACCATCGTACGTAATCTTCACAGCATTCAACAACTTCCCATCTACTCCATATATTCTTAACACTTTCCACAATCCTAGTCTATCCACCCTGTCATATGCTTTCTCCAAATCCATGAAAGCCGCATACAACTTCTTTCCCTTCTCTAGAAACTTTTCCACTAAAGATCTGAGAATGAATATCTGATCTACACAACCTCTTCCCTTCCTAAAGCCTCCCTGTTCTTCTCCAACTAATTCCTCTGTTCTTTCCCTAACTCTGTCAATAAGTATCCTACCATACACTTTTCCTATTATACTAAGAAGACAAATGCCCCTATGATTACCACACACTTCTTTTTCCCCTTTTCCTTTGTACAAGGGAATAATTATACCTGACTTCCAATCCTCCGGGACTCTACCTTCCTCCCAGGCCAATCTGCACATCTTCCACATCCATTCTACTACTATCTCTCCCCCATGCTTCAGCATTTCACCACACACTCCATCAATTCCTGGGGCTTTCCCTGATTTAACTTTCTTCATTGCTTCCACAACTTCTATCCTACTGATTTCTTCCTGTCTTCTCACCTCCCTCCTTCTCCCAGCCATTCCCCAGCCACTTATACTCGCATTACTTCCATCCTCTATGTTCAACAATTCCTTAAACTGTTCTCTCCATCTGCTCACTTTTTCTCCCTTCTCCACTAGTAATCTACCATTTTTATCTTTCACTCCCCTGCTAACTTCACTTCCACCCTGTCTTACTCTTTTCACCTCTTTCCAGAACATTTTCTTACAGTCCCTCCACTTTACACTCAAATTCCTTCCAAATTCCTCATCCACTCTCTTCTTACTCTCTCTTACTAATCTTTTCACCTCTCTCTTTCTTTCTACATATAACTCTCTCTTCCACCTCTCAACTTCTTCCATGCCCCTATTTCTCATCCATTCATTGTATGCTTTCTTCTTTTGTGCCACAGCCTGACTCACCTCTTCAGTCCACCACGCTGTTCCTTGCACCCCCCTCCGTCTTCTCTTCCTTCCACACACCACATCACATGCTGCACATATTTCTTCTGTAAATATTCTACACACACCTTCCACGTCCCCCATCTGCTCCAATTCATATTTGCCCAATCGTTCCTCCACTTCTCTCTTATAATCTGCCTTTTTCTCATCCTCTTGTAACCTTTCCACTCTCCTTGCAACTACTCCTTCCTCTCGTCTTTCCCTTCTTCTATTCCTCCATCTTACTTGAACTTTAATTCTGGCCACCACCAAGTAGTGGTCAGAAAGTCCACTCCCCCAACCTCTATAAACTCTTGCATCCAATATACATCTTCGCATCCTTTCATCCACACACACATAATCAATCATTGCCTTCCTTTCACTCAGTTCACCACCCACCCTTCTCATCACTCGCCATGTATACCTGTGGATCATTTTATGCCTGAAGAGGGTATTGGCTATCACCAACCCCCTCCCAGCACAAATGTCCACTAACGCACTCCCATTCTCATCTACCTCAGCAGGCACACCCCACTCACCAACTATTCCATCCACCTTCACATTCCCAACTTTACCATTCATATCACCAATCAAAAACACTCTCTCATTCCTTCCAAACTTTTCCATGCACACTTCTACATTTGTCCAGAACTCTTCTCTCACTCTTCTAGAACGATCTTGCGTTGGCGCATACACACACACAATCACCCACATTTGTATTCCAACTTTCAAATTTAACCACACAATCCTTGATCCAACTGATCCATACTGTCTTATGCTCCTCTTCCATACATATATAAATGATAACCTCTATTCCTCAGTGGTGCAATCAAACCCATTACTGTTTCAATGGTTGTTTTCCCAATCCCTGCATACACATCAAAATCAAAGACATAACCCATCTTTGACTCTGCCAGCATGTACAGCTTTACTCCATATTTATCAGATTTATTTGGATTATAAACCCTGAAAGCTAAACGGCCACTCCATGCCATTGTGCCTTCGTCTAGCGACAGGTGCTTGTTGGGAATATAGGTCTTGAACTTGTTGGTCAGGTATTCCATTACTATTCTACTTTATATGAGTTTGTCAGTAGCATCTTCAGAAATTAATCTATTATCATATGTGTGAAAATACTTAGCAAATACAGCAAATCGCTTCAAAGTCATGTACACACTGACAGTAGGGAATATGCCGCTTTTTACCTGTTTGACATTGTGGTAGGAGGGGCACTCACCATCCACTCACTCAATGTAGTGTTGCTCTCGGGTGTCTGTCCTTTTCTCTCCTCCATCCTTCTATCCTTCCATCCTCCTCTGTCTTTCTTTCCTTCAGTCTTTCCTCATCCTTCTGCCTACGGGTGACTTTACACTCCCTCTGATGTCTTTCTTTCCTTCATTCTTTCCTCTTCCTTCTGCTTGTGGGTGACTCTACACTTAGTGACAAGCCAAATGGTTTCCTGTACACCAGGAAACCATTTACTACACTGGGTGGTAACCATATAACCAAATTTTGGAGCCTGGTGGTTTAGTGGGTAATTATTGAGCTCCAATTGGATTGAGCTGGTGAAGGTTTCTGTCCAAGGGGTGGATGGGGTTTATTGCTCACGTAATGCCACTCAGGGATGAGTGAGGCTGGTCACTCTCATCTTAAATGTCAGGACCAACTGCCTAGCCCCAGGCTCCTATGTTCCTCGTGGGGCAACATAGGACTGGCTGATGGATGTATGGATGGATGGCCAATACATTATCATCTTTGGGGCTTTCACAACTCCCAACAACATAGTTATAACCAAAAAGTTTGCTATCTCTTTCACATTCACTTCATCCCACTCGGTCCTCCTTGGGTTGGAGGCATCGTGCAAGGATTGTGCTGTATGCAGGTTAGTTTCATTTATCAAATATTTCAGCAAAACTCTCGTAATGAATAGCTGAATATATCCAAGAGCAGTGGCCTGTGCTGGGACAGTCAAGCCTGGTGTCCCAGTTAAAATCTCTACAAACAGTGTAGTGTTGTCTGTTGACCAGGCTGAATCATCTGCTCGAATGGTACGAGGAGCTCTCGCACATTGGAAACAGGTAAGTGGGGCACTGGCATGAGTCTGGCTGGAGGAAGAGAAACCACTTGGGTCAGCATCAGGTAGTGGTGACCCACCAACACTACTGCCCTCACCACCGCTCTCTCTCACACCACCAGCCTCACACTCGTCATAAGCATCCCTCTTGACGCCACCATCACCGCCAGTAGCACCTGTTTCACTTACTGTGTCACTCTCTATCAATTCACTAGCAACATTACTGTCACTTTCTGTACTGTCAAGGTCTTCAAAATCACTTTCTGAAAATTTCTCCATTACAGCCCCAAACTTTGTTGGTGTGAGTTTCACTCCTTTATACTTCTGGCGTACACTTATAACTTTCTCCTTTATATTCATTTCTTTCTTCCTTTTTCAAGTTGGATTTGCCCTTTCCTTTGTCACTATCCATCATGGAGAGATTTACAGTGAATATGAAGGCAGTAAGACACAGAAAATGAAAAAAAATCCACGGAAAACTGCAGGTAAACAGACGCAGCGGTAAGCAGGGTCTGACCAAGAACAGAGATGAGAAGTTAGACATTTTCTTTGGTGTGCGTGGCTGCGTGGCAGCCTGAGGCAGTCACATGACTCACAGAGAAAATGGGAAGACATTGGCACTCATTTTAAACCATATTCCACAAAAATTGAACAATAAATGGGTTTTTGGCAAATTTCTACTTCGATGACAAGAATATCGTCATCGGCTGGCTTACAGGAGTTTTTTGGATGACGAGAATATCGTCATCGGCATGCCAAAGTGTTAAGACCAAGAAAAGTGTGTGTCTTGGAGAAACAATATCACCATATTTATTTAAAGCATGCCCTGAAAGCATTTTCAGAAAGCTAGACTGGGAGAACAAAGGAGCAAAAAAAAATGGAGAAAGCTTAAACCATCTAAGATTTGCAGATCAAACTATCCTAATCTCAGAAACAACAGAGACATTGCAAAAATGTTAAATGACCTAAACATAGAAAGTTTCAAAGTAGGGCTAAACATGAACCAAAGTAAAATTAATGTATACTCTAAATACACCAAAGAGCATTATCAAAATAATTGGAAAAGTTCTTGATGATGCTGAGAAGTATAGTTACTTAGGGAAAATATTCAAACTAACAAAAGACCATGAGAACTTTTTAAAAGATGCATTACAACTGGATGAATAGCTTTTGGAAAAGAGACATTATGAAAAGTGGTTTGCCAGTATGTATGAAACAAAATGTATATAATGAATGTATCATGTATGGCTGTGAGACCTGGATGCTGACAAAATAAATAGAACATAAGCTAAACCATTCTCAAAGAGCAAAGGAAAGGTCAATGTTGAGAATAACTTTGATAAAAAAGGAAGAGATCAACTTGGGTGAGATAACTGACTAAAGTCAAACACATTACAGAAGTTATAAAAAAACAAAAGTGGAGATGGGCAGGTCATGTGGCAGAAATAAGGAATAACCAATGATGCAAGAAGTTGCCTAACTGGTTGTAAGTATAGCAGAAAAAGGTCAGATAGGTGGTGGACAAGAGATCGACAAGTTTGCACGCAACACTTTGCAGAGACTGGCTCAGTCAAGGAATTTACAGAGACGGTTGGGGGAAACCATTGCTCAGCAGTGGACTTCCAGTGGCTGCTGCTCATAATAATGATATAACATTTAATGTACAATGCTTGATGTCAGGATGAGAGAAGCACTGTTGACTACTGTCTCGCAGTACAGGACTGTATATTAAGTTTACAATAATTTCAGATCTAGTACTGACCTTGAGGCAAAAACATCTGGGTGAGCTGGGTGTGTTGCAAGAGCCAAGACCAGTGCTGAGTGACCACGTAGCAGTTGGCAGTTGAAGCTAGAGCAGTCGTAGAGTCGCAGCTGAATGCTGTTAGTAGCCACAACCAAGTGACTTTCTCTTTCCCCCACAAATGCTATGTCTAAGATCTGATCATTATATCCTGCAAGCTGGGAGAATAATCTTCACTGCAACAATTGTTGATGCAAAATAAAATAAATAAATAAACAGAGCAGAAAATAATAAACATATACATTGAAATGCATTATAAAGTGCTTGATCTGCAAAGACTGCAATGTATGACCACAAACCTGCTTAACACTTTAAAGTTACAGAGTGCTGGAAATATGGCATGTTACAGCCTGTTAAGGGCAACAAGAGTGGCAAAACTGTGCAACCCACTCCACAGCAGGATACTGTATGAAACCTAGACACATCACCATTAGCATTACGATGATTAATTGTAACAGTACTACAACTAGCACTGAAGTGTGTTCTGTAACAGCACTTTTCACTAGAACCCCCTCATCATCATCATCATCATCCTCGAGACATGCTGTGCCTTACCCACCCACAGCATGCTGTGGACTGGAAAAGCTGAAGCTAATTTATTTATATACAGTACTGAGTAGTTATGGTCCTACATTCACTTGGCAAAATTATATACTTAGTAGAAAAAACATGCACTGTACAAAGTAATCTGAGTACATGCATCACTGCATCACAACTGGGAAGACCTCACTATAATGGAGTAATTGGGGCCTAAACCATTCCAAAAAATGCGAAATTCTGATAAAAGCGCCATCCAGACTTCCCCCTGCTAACTCGGACTTCTATCTATCTATCTATTGCCAGACGCCTCAATCCCATTTGGGGTGGCCACAAACAAATCGCCTCCAAGTAGCCCTGTCCCCCGCCATTTCACTGCCCTGCTCCCAACTCACACGCCTCTCTCTCATATACCTATCCACCCCATCCCTCCATCTCATCCTTGGCCTCCCCCTCCCTCTTCCACCCTCCACCTCACTCACATACACTCTCTTCGTCAGTCTTTCACCCTCCATCCTCTCCACATGGCCAAACCACCTCAGTGTATTCCTCACAACACTTCCTATCACATCCACATCCACACCACAACGCTCCTTTATATCCTCATTCGTCAGCCTGTCTCTCCATGTGACTCCACAGGCTCCTCTTAAATAACTCATTTCCACTGCTCTCACTCTTGACTTGTGTCCTTCCAACAACGTCCAAGCTTCACTTCCATACGTTAAAGTTGGTATCACAATACTGTCATGTAGTAACTTTTTCACTTCCATGCTCACTTCCCTGTTTCTTATCACTGCTTTCAAAGAACCAGCAACCTTTCTTCCCTGCTGTACCCTTTCAAGCACTTCACCCTCCAAACCTCCATCCTTACTCATCACACTACCCAAGTACTTAAACGTACTCACATTTTCCAATTCCTCACTATCCAACCTCGCTGTACATTCACTGACTTCACCTCTCTCAAAGACCATCACTTTACTCTTCCCTACATTCACCTTTAGATTCCGTTTCTTACACACTCTCCCAAACTCATCCACAAAGCCTTGCAGCTCTCCTTCGTCTTCACTCAACAACACAGTATCATCTGCAAACAACAGTACAGGGAGTTTCCAAACACTATCCTCTCTCACCAGGGCCTCTCCAACATCCACTACCCTACCTTGTACCTCTTTTATTACCCCATCCATGTACAGATTGAACAACCATGGAGACATGACACATCCCTGTTTCAACACAACTTTCAAAGAGAAAAATTCACTTAGTTCACCATCCACAAGCACTGCAGCCTTCGCACCGTCGTACATACTCTTCACAGCATTCAACAACTTCCCATCTACTCCATATATTCTGAACACTTTCCAAAATCCTTGTCTATCCACCCTGTCATATGCTTTCTCCAAATCCATGAAAGACGCATACAACTTCTTTCCCTTCTCTCGACACTTTTCCACTAAAGATCTAAGAATTAACACCTGATCTACACAACCTCTTCCCTTCCTAAAGCCTCCCTGTTCTTCTCCAACTAATTTCTCTGTTCTTTCTCTAACTCTGTCAATAAGTATCCTACCATACACTTTTCCTATTATACTAAGAAGACAAATGCCCCTATGATTACCACACACTTCTTTTTCCTCTTTTCCTTTGTACAAGGAAGTAATTATACCTGACTTCCAATCCTCCAGGACTCTACCTTCCTCCCAGGCCAATCTGCACATCTTCCACATCCATTCTACTACTATCTCTCCCCCATGCTTCAGCATTTCACCACACACTCCATCAATTCCTGGGGCTTTCCCCGATTTAACTTTCTTCATTGCTTCCACAACTTCTATCCTACTGATTTCTTCCTGTCTTCTCACCTCCCTCCTTCTCCCAGCCATTCCTCAGCCACTTATACTCGCATTACTTCCATCCTCTATGTTCAACAATTCCTTAAAGTGTTCTCTCCATCTGCTCACTTTTTCTCCCTTCTCCACTAGCAATCTACCATTTTTATCTTTCACTCCCCTGCTAACTTCACTTCCACCCTGTCTTACTCTTTTCACCTCTTTCCAGAACATTTTCTTACAGTCCCTCCACTTTGCACTCAAATTCCTTTCAAATTCCTCATCCACTCTTTTCTTACTCTCTCTTACTAATCTTTTCACCTCTCTCTGTCTTTCTACATATAACTCTCTCTTCCGCCTCTCAACTTCTTCCACGCCCCTATTTCTCATCCATTCATTGTATGCTTTCTTCTTTTGTGCCACAGCCTGTCTCACCTCTTCAGTCCACCATGCTGTTCCTTGCATCCCCCTCCGTCTTCTCTTCCTTCCACACACCACATCACAGACATTAGTCCGTATAGCATGAACGGTTTTTAAACTGTTTTGACTACCACTATCAAGTGGGGTTGGTGGAGGATTAGTGCCCCTCCCCGTAAAACAATTAACTCTAAGCCCTTGGCCACCCCGTCTGGGATACATGGCGTCTGGCAATGAATGAATGAATGAATGATTACCACTGCGCTACTGTACTGTGTTATGACTTCACTACATTAATCAAACGGTATAATATATATAACAATACTATACTGTACACTGACAAACATGTCTTTTATTTACCTGACTGTTGTGAACACAGCTTAAGTGGTCAGGCAGTCCGGACTGCCTCTAGTTTCATTGGACTTTTTCCGATATATAGGAATTTAGTCCGGTAGTTCCTCGAGTCCGATAAAAGCGAATTCCGGTTTATTGAAGTCCATCATGTCGAGGTTTTACTGTAATGCCTTCATCATCATATACAGTGTAATGTATATTAATTCATCATCCTATACAGTGTGGTGTATTCTCATTCCCTCAATCCCACGTGTCCATGGGTTTGATGGCTATGACTCTTGCCCTTACATATTTTGCAAATTAATTATATTTCAGACTGACATAAAATCCAATTACAGTACAATCCCAGCTATCCGGTATCCAGACAAACGGAATACTCAGAACAACGGGAATTTTCAAGGGCTGGTAAAAATGTCAGTAAGTTATAACTGTGCGCCAATTTGAATGGACCGCCAAACCGCCGTTTGATCGTGTCACGCAAGGCTGGGTGAAGTCAGACAAAGCGAGGTGAAAGCATTTCCGGCTAATGTAAATCCCTAGCAAATCCTCTTAACCACCCCTCCTCTACCCCTCTTTCCCCTACTTGAATTCAGTCATCCTCCACACCCTCCAAAAATCACCAGTCTGCATTTTGCCACCAGACAGTAAACAAGCTCTCTTGCTATTGTGTTCCACTGATAGACGGTAATTTGTACACTCCAAAATGCCTAAAGTGCAAACTAAACGTAAGCGTATCGTGCTTACCTTGAAACAGAAGCTGGACATATGCAACAGACTTGAAAAAGGCGAACATTATAAAACACTACTGGCTGAATATAAATGTTAATGAGAATGAAAGTTTACTTTGTTGGAAGAAAAATAAATAAATAATATGCCTGCATTTCATACATACATCATTTATTTTATTTTCTGCAAAACAGCTGAGTGGCGGGTGAGGGGTGGAGTGATGGAGGTCAAGTGGGGAAGAAGAAGAACAGTCGGAAACATAAACAAACTCACGTGGGGGCACAGGTGTCGTGATAATTCTACAGTGCAGTCTTAACACATCATCAGTTCACTAATAAATGTTCAAGCTTTTATTTCTTTATTTTATTTTTCAATTTTTATGAGTACAGTACATATAATGAATACAGTAATTCGGTAAACAATGGACTGGTGGAATTTGCAGTACTGCATATTGCTAGACATTGCACGCACTCCGTTATGACCATGGTGTGTGTTTACAAGGCAGTTTTTCAGGCGGAATCTCTTAGTGTAACCCCTAATGTGACTGGCGAGTACCTGAACTGTATTTACTGCTGTGATAACCTTTGTACAGATTTGACTTGAAAATCAGAAATACGGGAAAAATCTGTAACCGGGAAGGTAAACTCCCCAAGCCACCCGGTTAACTGGGATTGTACTGTACAAAACAATCCCAGCTGACCGGGAAGTTTGGGGAATTTACCTTTCCGGTAACAGATTTTTCCTGTATATCTGATATTTACTCTTATCTATCTATCTATCTATCGCCAGACGCCTCAACCCCGTTCGGTGTGGCCACGAACAAATCGCCTCCACGTTGCCCTGTCCTCCGCCATTTCACTGCCCTGCTCCCAACTCACACCCCCCTCTCTCATATATACATAGGGTATATCATTTCAGTATGTACGCCACCAGTCGTATCCACAACCACACTAACATTTATCCATTTGAAACAACCTCTTAAACTCACCCCAGACATACACGTGATTGAAGTGGCTTGCAGCAGTGCAAAATGCACATAGTGAGTATTTTGTTAAATATTATTCATTATTTTATTCATAATAAAACAAAAATAAACTAAAAAAATAAATCTTGAGCATTATTGGTGAACTGACGATTTGAAAAGAAGTGTTGTATAGTAGAATTATCACAACTCCCTTGCTCACAGTTGTGTAAGCAATTGTGGCTCACCCATTTATTTCTCACCTGCCTGCCGTCACTTTAACCCTCACTTGCCACTCAGCTGTATTGCAGATAATATAATACATAACTACCAATTGCAAGCACAGTAATTTTGTCATACAAAACAGATGCTTCATTTCTATTTGCTAGATTTTATCTTTTCTGCCAATGCAAATGCGTTCTAAGATGACGTCATCTTAAAACGCATTTGCATTGGCAGAAAAAATAAAATCTAGCTGATAGAAATGAAGCATCTGTTTTGTTTGACAAAATTACTGTGCTTGCAATTTGTAGTTTTTTAGGTAAACATACGCTTCACTTGAAGCAGCAGAAGAACCTTACCAATTCAATTGATATACCTCCAATCTGTTTTCTGTATTTTTCTGACTATTTTCAAGTTGGTAAATTACCTATTCCTGCTGTATAATTTCCCACTGTTTCTATCATCACGTTCCTTAAGGCGTACGTACGACTGTCTGCCTTATGTAATGTACTCAAGATTGGTTTTCATTTCCCAACTTCCCAACTGGATGCTAGACTGGGTTGGGTTGTGTTGGGTTGGGTTGGGTCGGGCTGGGCTGGGCTTGGCTTGGCTTGGCTGGTTTGGGTTGGGTTGGGTTAGGTTAAGTTATATTAAATTATCAGGTACAGTTAAGCTAGGTTACGTTAGGTTGAGGTAAGCACTTAGGACAGTCTCCTCCTCCATTACCCTGTGAGTCTAACGAGTTGACACAGCTGAAAATAGCTAAACAATGAGGAAACAGATTTCACATGAAACGTTCATTTACCACCCCAAAAATGAAAAATGTAACACACTATCAGGAAGAAGAAGTACTGATTTGATAAGGTGTTTCTACTGCCTCAAATAAAGTGTATGTTTGTTTACCATGATTTATTATATTACCTGCAAAACAGCTGAGTCGTGAGTGAGGGATGGAGTGACAGTGGTCACATGAGAATGCATGAGCCACAGTCGCTTACACAACTGTGAGCAAAGGAGTCGTGATAATTCTACTGAATACCACTTCTTTCCAAATCATCAGTTCATCAATAAATGCTCAAGATTTATTTCTTTAGTTTATTTTTCCATGCTCTTATGAATAAAAAAATGAATAATATTTAACAATGAACATGCCATGGTACTGAAAGATACTGGAAGCTCATGGGTAGAGTCAGTTCATTAGGCAGAAAATGGTACCAGTAGCCACCAATTTTTGCCACCTTTCTTCAAGTGATTTGTTCATCTTGCTTTTCACAAAAAATTCCTTGATCTTCAGTCCCTAAGATTTGACATCATAAGTTATGGAATTTCCTATGTTAAATTTTATGTCTTATAATGTGTGTCATTTTCAAGATGGTTGAATGTGTCCAGCTTCTGTTTGAAGGTGAGCACAATGTGCTTAAGATTAGTTTGCACTTTAAGCATCACCAAGTGTACAAACCACCATCACAACACGACAACACAACAGCTAGTGTTCTTGTTTAAAGACTGGTGGTGGTAAGCTGACTGGTGATTTGTGGAGGTATGGAAGGTTACTAAATTGGAGGAGGGGAAAGAGGGGAGGGGGGGAGAAGGACTGGGAAGGGGATTAACTATGAAACGACCTTGACCGGAAATGCCTTAACTTCACATCGCCTACCTTCACCCAGTCTCACGTAACACGTAACTATCCCATGCAGGGTTGGGCATTCAATGTGAAACACAGTTATATTTTTATTTATATATTTGCCAGTCTGTGAACTTTCCCAGTTATCTGATAATTCCGGTTGTCTGGATACCGGATAATTGGAATTGTACTGTACTATGAGTAATACAATAAACAAACTCGATGAGAAGACAAGGAAATCAGAAGTTCATCCACAGAACGAAAATCATCCTATACTATACTATACTGTACTTCCACCAAATGCAGCTCCAGATTTCCTTTGCATGAAGGTTGCTGTGACCCTGCAACAGTAGACTGTTTTGCCATTCTCTTACTACATGAACTATAATAAATCTAGTGCTACCTAAAGATGACTACTCTGAGTGACACGGTAAACTGTTTCTTAAACCCAGGAAAACAATTACAATACAATGGCCCCTCATTTTGTGTGGCCAATATAAACAAAAAGAATCACATATAACATTCTGCAACAATCATCATCATTCGGACCTCCTTTCCCAACCTAGGGAAGGGTAAGGAGTAGCAATGTCCAGACAGCCCAAGTTTCCCCAATCCAATGGGCCATGCTTCCATTCATTCATAATTCAAGCCCCAGAATCCTGGCTCTATCGGATATGCCAAAAACATTCACCACATTCTGTGGCTTCCCATAAACATATCTAACAGAATCAATCCAGACGCTGTCACGTTAAAAAGGGGTGCGAAATCCCTGATCGTGCACTTCTTCTCACAACATTCATCCAGCCAGCTCGATATCTTGTCAGTCCCCTAGCCTCACTGACTTCCAAATCTCTCCTCCTCACACACTCATCCACCATATCCCTCCACCTTCTCCTTGGCCTACCTCGCCTCCTTCCTCCTTCAAATTTGTTCAGATACAGTAGAAGTTCGATTATCCAAGCTCGGATTATCCAGCTTTCGGTATATCCGGGCTGTGACCAAATGGTTCAGTGGCAGAGTAATACATAGAATTGTCTCTACTATAGCTCTGGTTTAAAAAGGAAGCATCCAGTTGCTAGCAAGCGAGGCACGGGTAAACGAGCGTGAGTCTGCCCCCACCCACACCTGCTCACAACTTGATCACAAGGGTGGTAGGGTGGAGTTTGGTGAGGCAACTGATACACCTGACCTAGCCTAACCTTGCTTAACTACCTAATAATTTAACCTAATTTAACCTAACCTAACCTGGGCTCCAGTTGGGAAATTGGGAAACTAAATCCACTTTTGTGTATGCTGAGTTTCTCCCATCATGCCAGAAACAATCGTAGGTACAGCTTAAAGAACGTGATAATAAAGAAGGAAATCTTTCAGCAAGAGAAGGTAATTTACCACCTTCAGAACAGAAAAATACAGAAAACAAACTGGAGGAATATGAAGTGAATTGGTAAAGTCTTTGGGCTGTATGCTTAGACGAAAATTAATGGGTTTCCCAATTTTAGGGAATGAAATGGAACAAAAATGTCTGTTAATCAGAAAAAAAAAAAAAAAAAATACAGTACTCATCTCACGTGTTCTCGTAAGTTAGCATTCAGTTCCGCATTCTTTGTTAGATATTGCGCTTCCCAACACATTTCGGACCTACAGAGCATACAGCTATTTCTTCCTCGTACATTTACTGTTCATTCTTTTGTTCGTTCTTAAGTGTACTGTATGTGTGAAAGAGAGTATTAATACAAACAATAATGCAATCCATTAACTCCATCATAGCTTTACTGTATCGGTGTCAGGGACATTGAGTTAGGGAAAGCTATAAAAACCTGTGAACAATTATGGGAAGGGAACGAAGGTCACTGGTATGTTTACACGACCCTACTCTACCATCTCAAACAGTCAGGTGGCCTGCCACTTCATCTCAGATGTTTTCGCCGATATGTTTTAATGCTAATATAACATGCACCCTAATTATGAGTAAGTTTCTTCCATTATGCCGGAAATAATCGTAGGTAAGGCTTAAGAAACGTTATGATAATGAGAGGAAATCTCTCAGCGAAAGGTGATTTACTACCCTCAAAACAGGCAGAAAAATACAGAAAACAAACTAGAGGAATATGAATTGAATTGGTAAGGTTATTAGGCTGTATGCTTAGGCGAAAATTTATGAGTTTCACAATTATAGGGGACAAAATGGAACAAAAGTGTTTACTAATAAGAAAAAATACTTTCATCTCATGTGTTCTCGTAAGATGGCATTCTGTTCCACATTCTTTGTTCGATGTCGCTTCCCAACACATTTCGGACCAACAGAGCATACAGGTATTTCTGCTCCTTACAGTTAAGTGTACATTCACTGCACATTCTTTTGGTCATTCTTAAGTGTATGTGTGAAAGAGAGAGTATTGATACAAACAATAATGTATTCCATTAACACCATCATGGCTGCCAGCCTTGAACAATGCTTTACTGTACCGGTGTCAGTAACGTTGAGTTAGGGAGAGCCATAAAAACTGCAAACAATTATGGGAAAGGAATGAAGGTCACTGGTATGTTTACACGACTCTACTCTACCATCCCAAAAAGCCAGGTGGTCCCTTCATCGCAGATATTTTCGCCGATATGTTTAACATGCACCCTAATTTTATGTTTAATTGCTAATGTAACAGGCCCCCTAATCTTATTTATTCTTTCATGAATCATAGCAAATCGCAAGATGGATTTAGGGGGAAGGGGAAAAAGCCATGTGTGCCAGACGAGTCTTTTCACATGTGTAAGAAAAAGAAACTGATTTTATAACTTTGAAAAAATGGTTCCAAGGTCTGCCATGGGAACATACAAATTTCTGAACTCACGAACACTGAGGGGGGTAAACATACGCTTTATTGTAAGCAGTAAAAGCACCTTACCAAATCAGTTCATCCTGATAGTCTGTTATATTTTTTTGATTATTTCTGGGTCGGTAAATAAACATTTCTTGTTAAATCTGTTTCCCCGCTGTTTTTAGCTGTTCTGGTGTGACGACTCTGATTCATTAACGTAATGGCAAAGACACTGTTCTAATCAAAGTGTTTAACTAAACCTGGCCTAACATAGCTTAAGTGTACCTAATAATTTAACCTAACCTAATAGTCAGTTGGGAAGTTGGGAAACGAAGTCCACATTTGAGTATGAGTTTCGTCCATTGTGCTGGAAACAATCGTAGGTACAGCTTAAAGAATGTGACGATAATAACAGGGAGGAAATTTTTCAGCAAGAAAAAGTAATTTACCAAACTGAATATAGTCTGAAAAATACAGAAACAAGCTGGAGGAATATACATTGAATTGGTACGGAAAGGGCTTTCTGCTACTAAAAGTGTACATTTACTGGTAAATAAGTCTAACAGTATAGTACTTGTGTTTTGTTTCCGCCGGATTAATTGTGATTTCGGACTAATCGGGCACCCCTTCACACCATACAGCCTGGATAATCGGGCTATCTCTCTATATCTTTTTACCACTCTATTGTTATCCATTCTCTCCACATGACCATACCATCTCAGCACACTCTCTTTGATTCTGGTGTCCAAAGACTTCCTCACTCCGCATCTTTTATGAATCACAATATTTAGTATCCTATCCACTCTCTGTACTTCACATACATTCCTCAGCAGTCCCAGTTCCATTGCTCTCACTCTTGACTTTTCATTTTCATGCCACACCATAGTCTCACATCCACTTGTTAAAGTTGACACTAACACTCCTTCATGTAAGCGCAGTGCTGCTCCAACACTCAAGCCTCTGTTTCTTATCAAGGCCCTCATAGCACCAGCTACTAACACTCCTTCATGTAAGTGCTGTGCTGCTCCAACACTCAAGCCTCTGTTTCTTATCAAAGCCCTCATAGCACCGGCTACTTTTCTTCCTTGTGTCACTCTACTTTCCCCTTCTTTTGCACATTTTCCTCTCATTTCTATCACTGTACCCAGGTATTTGTACTCTCACCAATTCCAGTCTCTCTCTAATCACTGTTACATCACACTGGGAGTCACCTTCTCTCACAATAACCATCACTTTACTCTTTTCTACTCTCAAGGCACGACGCTCAGAGACATCAGCAAAACTCTGCAATAGTCTACCAAATTCTTGTCCGGTATTTGCAAGTAGTGCTGCATCATCAGCATACAACAATTTTGAGATATTCCATCCATCACCATTCATTACCAATGCCATCCCTCTCTCCATTACTTGTGTTTTTACTTCTCTCATCACCCCAACCATATATATATTGAACAGCCATGGGGACATCACACAACCTTGTTGCACACCCACATTGATCGTGAACCATTCACTTAGACGCCCATCTGCCCTAACACTTGCCTCACTACCATCATAAAAACTCTTGATGGCACCAAGCAGCTTACCATCTACACCGTACATGTGCAAACCTTCCACAAGCCTTCTCTGTCTCTTTTGTCGTATGCATTTTCCAGATCCATAAATGCCCCAAACACCTTATTGTCCTTCTTACAAGCCTTCACTATCTGTCTCACTGCAAATATTTGATCCACACATCCTTTGCCACTTCTAAAGCCTTCCTGTTCATCACTCACTAGGATTTCTGTTATCTCTCTTACTGTCTCTATAATAATTCTTTCATATACCTTCCCTACCACACTCATTAAACTTATGCCATGATAATTCTTGCACTCACTTCGCTCACCTTCATTACTGTACAGGGGTATGATCACAGCCTTTTTCCACTCTGCTGGTACAGTTTCACTCATTTAGCATTATTTTATTGATATTTTTACCGTAAGTGCTCTGACGAACTGGCTTCAATTGTGCCTCCCCTTCACATTTTCTCCCGAAATACTCGGGCAGCTGGGAGCGTCCATGAACTCACACTCTCTCCCTCGCAATGCAGAACCTCTGCTTATCAAAATTCATTTATCCCCAGAACTACTACTCTCTGGAATTCACTTCCTGGAAGTTGCTTCTCACAAACATTTAATCCACTTCCACTTAAATCCAGTTGTTATAAATATTTCATGAATGGAGGATGCCTTTAGGCACATGGACTTATTTTCTTTTCCTTTGTTTTTCCTTCCTCCATTCATTATCTTAAAAAAAAAAAAAAAAAAAAAAAAAAAAAAAAAATCATGCCTTCTTACTTATCTCCAGCAAGCACTTCATTCCGCTCTCTCCACTACACTTAATCATCTCTGCACCCACCTCATCAACCCCAGCTGCTTTCCCATTTTTCAGCCGCATCACAATGTTCTTCACCTGTGTGAGTGTCATGTTTCCTGACACTGAATTCCTTCTCTGCACACCCTCAAAACCAATAATGTTTACAGCCGCTCTACACTCTCTGTTCCCATTCATCAAGCTTTCAAAATATTCTTTCCATCTGGTCCTTGCTTCAAATCCATGGGTTAATAATCTACCACTTACATCTTTTACACTTTCACATTTCTTTCCACTGTCCCTTCTACATTTCCACACCTCTTTCCAGAATAACTTCCTAGATCATCATTTACCTCTTTCGTTTTCCTCTGCACTAGCCTCTTTAAATGCTTCTTGCTCTCAGTATATTCAGTTCTTATTTCAGTTGAACCCCTGTCCTGGAACCACCCTAACCACTTCTTCCTCTTTTCCTCCACTGCTCTCTTTAACCCCTTCATCCCACTTTGAAGGACCATTCTTCTTTGTTGTTACTCTTGCCACACCACACACTAATTTAGCATTCCTAACTAAGCAATCCCTATATGCATTCCACAGGCTGTCCAGATCCATTTCATTCCAATTCACTGATTCTAACTCCTCCCCTACTTTAGCCCTGTATTCATCTGCAATTTCTTTGATCCGCAGCTTCTCGGCCTTCAGTCTTTCTTCCTGACTGCTCCTCTCTCTCCTGGTCCACCTCACTCCTCTCAGACTGATCTTGTATACCACACTCATATGACCTGACGGATCTCCATATCATCCTCTCACAGCCCTTGTATCAGCAACCATTCCCAGCATCGACCTCTCTATGAGCACGTAATCAATCAGAGTCCTTTGAACACGATCCCCCATTCCCTCTGTGCTTGAAATACGAGTTACAAATGCACACCCTCCTTTCCTGACACATATCCTTCAGTTGCTTCCCATTATCATTTTCTCCTGGTACTCCATTACAACCCATTATGTCATCCTCAGGACCTACTCTTCCATTCATATTGCCCATTATGATCACTTTTAAAAAATTAATTGATACATTTTTTGTTAACGTATCAAAGAATCTCCAAAAATTTTCAAAATTCCCTTTTCACCCCTTGAAAATGTTTCTCTCACCACCTTTCACTCAAATGTTGTCAATATGGAGCTCAAACATTATCAACTGTTTTTCACCATTATAATTAAAAGACTATACTGTATTACTATAATTCTGTTTTGCTTTTATGTGGTTGTGGGCACCAAGCATCTACTAATAGACAGTCTTCATATATTTCATTCTATTGCAGAGCTCAAAAAATGCCCCGTTACATGGCAAAATCATAGTTTACAAGCTAATGCAGGTGCATAAATTGTAGACAGGAGCACGAGAACTGAATGGTGGACATTTATGTTATTGTGTAAAATGTATTTCATGTGAAAAGAACCCAAGCACATGAGGGGTTCCCTGTACTGTACTATGCCTGGTGATACCAGTAACCTTATAACCGATATCTGGGATAAAAGACTGTTGTTCCACGTAGTCCCTGCAGGCCTCATGGCAAAATGGAGAGGGTGACAAAGAATAGCGTTCCCCCACCCTCTATTCTTATTCATCAGCAAAGGTACAGATAACCACAGCCCAGGGCCCAGGAAAAACAAGCAAGTTTGTACTGCCATGTGGAATGAGAGGAGCATTTATGATGACTAAGAGTGGAAGTGGTGAATGTGTTCAACAGTGCAAGGAATGCAATAATGGCATTCTGTGAAAGAAATATGAAAAGGTGTGGTGTGCAGGAATGGGAGGGTGTGAAGACTGGAAGGTCAGGTATGGACGCATAAGGGTGATGTAAGGAAGAAGTTTTGATAAATGATGAATTCCTTCTGTCTATGGGTGACTCTGCACTGACTGAAAAGCCAAATGGTTTCCTGTACACCAGGAAACCTTTTACTACACTGGGTGGTAACCATATAACCAAATTATGGCACCTGGTGGTTTACTGGATAATTAAGGTGCTCCAATTGGATTAAGCCTGTGCAGGTTAATATCCATGAGGTGGTTGGGGTTTATTGCTCATGTAATGCAACTCAGGGATGAGTAAGGCTGGTCACTCTCATCTTAAATGTCAGGACCAATTTGCCCAGCCCTGGGCTCCTACGTTCCTCTTGGGGCAACACAGGATTGGATGATGATGATGATGATGATGAATGGCACAGGGGAATCAAGAATTATAAATGTCAGCTCAAGGTGCATCTATGTCAACTTCCAGTTTGGGATAGTGTGAAAGTGGCAGTGATTGTTACATATACAGTACAGCCAGCAATAATAAGTGTGAAAAGGGAAAAAAAAGTTTGAGGCCACATAAATGGAGTGACAGGGCAGAAGCTTAGGACTTACACATTGTTTGCAGAAGGAGAGTTGACACTGGTCCTATAAATTATATAACTGGTCATTATCAAGTACCAGGGATGGTGAAAGGAGCTTGACTAATTACATGCTTGCAGAGAGGATGATGCTTAAGAGTACTTATGCTACGTGGGCAGTGAAAGGACAATGTGGAGGTTTACCTCATCGTATGATTCTGCTATGCATTAGGGCACAATAGATAAATGAGAGAAGAATGGTCAGAGTGAAAGGAGTGAAGCTGACATACAAAGCAGCAGCAGATTAATAACGAGTAAAGGAGGTGGTGGAGTTACAAGTCAATGATCTGGGAGCAAATATCTCTGAAGAACTTGTGGAATGCATATGGGGAGTGTCTAATCAGAAATGGTAAAGTTGCATGATGGTAGAAACTAGTAAGGTACAGCTTGATGGAATGTAGAAGTCAAAAGGGTAGTGGAGGGGATGTGTGGATTGGATACAAGAAAGGACTTCAAATGAAAAGTGGGACTTTAATTAAAGTAAGAAACACATAAAGAGATTACTACAAGGAAAAAGGGAGAGGTAACTGATGATCTTGAAAGAAAAATTACTATACTGTAAAAATAGGAAACTATTTTGGAAAGTGGTGAAAAAAGGTAGAAAGGTGTGTGTAAACAAGTGTGACAGCATGAGGAATGAAAGTGGAAAACTAATAACACATAGAAATTAAGTAAGATGCATATGGAAACATTCTTATGAAAAGATGATGAGTGGAAATGATGAGAAAAGGAAATGGAAGCAACAATTTGAAAAGCTGAAGAGTGAGAATGATGTGAGCAGAGAGTTAAATTTGGTGGTGTGCATTTCGAACATGGTGTTGCCAGCAAGAAGACACTTTCTGGAACTACCCAGATGGAAAGATAAGGCAAATGCTCTTGAGTATAGTGTGAAGAGAGACCTGAATAACAGGGCTGACAATGGCTCTGTGAATGATGTAATAGGCTGCTTTAGAGTGTCAGAGAAGAATGATATTGGACAACGACTGAAGGACATTATCAAGAAATCTATCTATAGCCAGATGCCTTAACCCCTGACCGCCAGGTTTTGGTCAGAACTGTCAAGAAATCGGTGGCTGGGCGTTGGTTGTAACCTCACTTGTTTCTGCGTCACAGTTTGAAGTGGTCGCCACTTTATCTCGTCACCAATATCTAGGGAGGGACTCCTACCAGCCGGGCCAACCATACCTCAGTTGTCTCTGTGACTCTGCCAGGTGTAAGACGATCTTTTGTTAACCCTTCTCGTTCGATTCCGTTCCCGCCTCATGTGAACTTTTGCCTCACTCACCCCTGCCAAGCCTCTTTCCACGGATACTAGGAAAGGACTCAGTGATAGTGCCATGGGGCATGCTCTGGACACCACTGTGTCTAGTTTATCCAGTAATGAAGAAGTTATCACACTGAGACCAAAGCAATAGTCAGGGCCACAGGTAGATGCACAAACAAATCCTGTTCTCGCAGCAAAAATTAGTCCTCTTCCTCACATCATTATTCATCAACACAATGACCTACACACCTGGGGATACTTTCATTCGCAAGTTGAGTTGATGAGTAATATGGTTTCTAATTCATTTCCCTAACAGCTGTAGTTTCAGAGCTACAAGGCAATTACGAGGATTTTTCCATACTGAGGTAATGTGCAAGCAGATTTTAGCACGGTGTCCAGGGGTTAATCCCATAAGGGGTGGACACAAACAAATCACCTCCATGTTACCCTGTCCCCTGCCATTTTGCTGCCCTTCCACCAACTTACACCCCCCTCTCTCACATACCTCTCCACTCCATCCCTTCATCTCATCCTCGGTTTCCCTCTCCCTCCACCTCACTAAATACACTCTTCTGGCTAGTCTCTCACTCTCCATCCTCTCCACATAGCCAAACCAATTCATTGTATTTCTCCTAAAGGTTTCTATCACATCCACATCCAAACCACAAAGCTCCTTCACTTCCTCATTTGTCAGTCTGTCTCTCCAACAAACTCCACATGCTCTTCTCAAAGAACTCATTTCCACTGCTTTCACTCTTGACTTGTGTCCTTCCAACATAATCAAAGCTTCACTTCCACACACTAGAGTGGAGATCACATCCTATCATGCAGCAACTTTTTAACACTTTCACAGTCTTTGGACGAGGATCTGCATCCAACCTGGACTTTGGACGGATCCAAAAGAAAAAAATTCTGTATCTCCATTCACAGATAGTCCTAATTTTCTGAAAACATCAAGACAGACTAGATCAAACTTCCAGCAGGGTGATACTATTTTCATTCATGGGAAAATTCAAAACCAAAACCAAAAAACACTTAGAAAAAGCGTGGTATAAACATTCTTGTGCGCTTTCAGTTATACTCGTCATAACTATTTTACTTTATGCAGTATCATTTTCTTTTTTCTTTCATTTATTCTGGAAAGTTTCAGCTTTCTAATGGTATAAAAACAAATCCGCTAATCCATATATTTCTGGGTGGAAAAATGATCAGAAAAGAGAAAACATAAGCGTGCAGATATTCAGCTAACATTCTTCAGCCTCTTCCAGCAAATACTTGTCAACTATTTTACTTTATGCAATATCACTTTCTTTTGTCTTTCATTTAGTCCACAAAGTCTCAGCTTTCTAACAGTAAAAAAACAAATCTAATCCAAATATTTTGGCGTGAAAAAAAAAAAAGATTGGAAAAGAAAAACTCGAGCACCCAGATTTTCAGCCGGAGGGTTGGAGCAAGGGACAGTGGGAGTAAGAAATCAGGAGGGTTCTGTTGGCTGCAGAACATGCAAAACATGCTCACCTCCATATTTCTTATCATCACTTTCAATGAACCAGCAACCTTTCTTCCCTGCTGTATCCTTTCCAATACTTCATCCTCCAAACTTTCATCCTTACACATCACACTACCCAAGTACTTGAATGGACTCATATTCCCATTTCTTTATCATCCAGGCTCACTGTGCATTCTGCAGCTTCATTTCTCTTGAAGACCATTACTTTACTCTTCCCAATATTCAGCTTTACTTTCTGTTTCTTACATACTCCCCCACACTCATGCACCATGCCTTGAAGTTCCCTTTTGTCTTCATTTAACAAACCAGTATCAAATGCAAACAACAGAACAATAAGTTTCCAAAAGCTTCCACAAATATATAGGAATATACAGTGTATGTTACTGTGAGACTGCAGAGAATACTATATGGTGTGTGAGTGATTATATGCTTCTAGAAAGATGCTTAGGAGAGTTATTAACACACTAACCATTGGAGAATGGTAAGTAGGCTTACCTCATTATGTGAGCTGTGACATGCAAACTGAAACTGAAAGGAGCCTGGAGGTTAAGGGGCAAGTGGAGTATTCAGAACTTATTACTGAAATTGGAGAAGCTGAGAAAAAACGCAGTGGCAGAAGGAGGACTGAGGGTCAATGAAAGAGTGCAAATGGATGTGAAAATCTCTGGAGTGCATACATGTACAAAGAGTGATTGGTCAGGAATGCTCAAGATGTCAATGGTGCTTCACAAATACCAAATAAGAAGAAACACACTACCAGCACTCCTTTCACCCCGTATCCTCCAAGCTCCTTTAGGTTTCACCTAACATACTACAACTACATGGTCAGATAAACCTTGGCACTGTCATCTCAATGGTCTGGATGGTGGGAGGGATGGATGGATGGCATTCTCTCCATCCATTTACCATCTAACCAAGCCCTGCATCATTAGGAGCAGAGGAATATATCTCTCACATAATCAGTCAGGCTGCTTTTAGCCTTCCCTCTACACTATGTATTCTATACTTATGTTTTATATATATATATATATATATATATATATATATATATATATATATATATATACTGTATATATATATATATATATATATATATATATATATATTGATAACAGAATGGAGGAAGGAAAAACAAATGAATAAAAAAATAATAATAATCCATACACCAGATTACTGGTGTCCTCTGTTCATAAAATATCTGTAACAGTTAGACTTGAACAACTGTGGGTTGAAATTTGGAGGGAAACAACTCTGGTGAAGCGAGTTCCAGAGAGATGCAGTTCGGGGAATGAAAGAATTCTGATAGGCAGAAGTTCTGCAATATGGCTGAGTGACATTCCAGTCATGAGTGCTACCAGATGCCCGAGTAGCACGAGGGAAGGCATGGAGAGGTGGCACAATGGACACAACTTTGTCTGAGCATTTGCCAAAAAAATATCTGTAAAATAATACTTGTTTGTGTCTGAATTATGTAACTCAATGAAAATAAATCCGAGAGTTAATCACCTTAAGAATGCATGATTTCCCATAGACTGAAACACCATAAAACAATGACTAGTAACTGCTTCCTATCAGTGTACAGCATGCATAATTTTGGGTGTGACTGTCCTTTAACCCATTCAACCCAAGGATTTTTTTTTTTTTTTATCTGGTTGCTGAACAGATGACTTGATACTGAATATTCATGTGGAAACTCTTGCAGTGAACAGGATATAGCAAGAAAGAAAAATACAAGATATCACCGAACTGAAGAGGTTAATAATGTAAGTGGCTCGAAGTTAGTACAGTCTTAGTTCCTACCTTTTTCCAGATCTCCACAGTGGAGGAACGAGCCAAGAGAATGGAGTGATCATAGGTGGTCATGACAAAGGAACCAAGGGAAGGGCAATGAGTCAGCTGATTGACAAGAGTGACACCTTCCTGGTCTGGGGGCATCACAACTGGTTCAGCTGCACGCCATACCTCACGACCACTTTCTACAGACCACACAGACGGTATACCTGCACATGCACATACAGTTAGTCTTTGGTTAAAGGTGGTTCATTTAATTATCAAACTGATGAATAAAAAAAACAGTACTGTATACATATATACCTGCATATATATATACAGTAATCACTCCAATATCCGACGTAATAGAGCCATAGGTAGGTCCGGATATTGGTTCTGTCCGGATACTGGGCCCCAGCTTATGGACTTGTACTTATGGACCCTAACTCAGAGAAACACCTATACAACTCCCTCTGCACATGCATAGCACCTATTTAAGACCCAAATCACACCAATAAGGCACATAAATGACTGAAATAAATGCAAAAGAAACAAAAAATGAGGGTTTAGAAGTAGGTTCATACAATAATAAACATTCTGGTGACTGGCTCCTGGACTGGTACTTATGGACCCTAACCTAGCCTAACTCAGAAAAACACCTTCCTACTGCACATGCATAGCTCCTAACACCCTATTCACACCAATAAAGGACATTAAAGAGTGAAATGAGGTAAGTATAGTATGAAAAAAAAGTACAGTATGAAACATTCTTATGTCCGGATAGTGGGGATGTTCGGATATTGGGCGTCCGGATATTAGAGTGATTACTGTATATATATATATATATATACAGTAATCCCCCAATTGTCTGACATAATACTGTAGAGCCAAAAACAGGTCTGGATATGGGCAAAGACTGGATACGGAGCAATACTCTATTGTACCCATACCCTGCCTATACCCAACCTACTACCTATTACTCAACCTATATGTACAATACCCCTCCTAATTTTGGCAGTGTTCTCCAGTCTTTCAACTGTATTTAGACATCACAACATACATAGGAACATCCACTGTAAAGCTAAACACTAAGAAAACAATGCATAAACAACAAAAATACAAAAATACCCCACCTATAATGTACTATCACGAGCATTAGTTTCTTTACCCCTCTGACGACTGCGAGGTCGAAGTCACGGTTGAAGACTGACAAGGCGAACGAACACAGACAGTTCACAACGATCAGACGTGCTTCAGTACAACAGAGTCATTCAATCACTTGGACTCAGCATCGTTCACACTGGCATGAATAGTTATAACGAAGTTTAAAGGATGTTCTTATACCATCCTCTTGTTAACCATTGCCATTGTGAAATAAGCTTCGTGGTTCGAAAGTAAGACACCTAAGAAAGATGCTTTAGAGTATTAGACCGAAAATGAGTTGAAAGGGGACCTAGAATGATACTGAGAATTACAAATACACAGTAATGCATACACTGAAAGAGACGCAAGTGGGAATCACTTTACAAACAATAACTAATTTCATGTTGTTTATGGCAGTGAGATATAAGAGTAATACTGTGGGAAGATAGCTCCACCAAATCCAATGAAGCATTAACTGACTACTATGAACCAGCTAATGTTCGAATGCGTGGACCGTCTCCAACTGGGACTTAGACTCCGCTCTCGCCAGGGGGGTAAAGAAACTAATGCTCGTGATAGTACAGAATCTCTCCCAATTTTAAGTGTTCTCCAGTCTTTCTGCACCACTGTATTTAGATATCAAAACACTATCTATCTATCTATCTATCTATTGCCAGACGCCTCAATCCCGTTTGGGGTGGCCACAAACAAATCGCCTCCAAGTCGCCCTGTCCCCCGCCATTTCACTGCCCTGCTCCCAACTCACACCCCTCTTTCTCATATACCTCTCCACCCCATCCCTCCATCTCATCCTCGGTCTCCCCCTCCCTCTTCCACCCTCCACCTCACTCACATACACTCTCTTCGTCAGTCTTTCACCCTCCATCCTCTCCACATGGCCAAACCACCTCAGTGTGTTCCTCACAACGCTCCCTATCACATCCACATCCACACCACAACGCTCCTTTATATCCTCATTCGTCAGCCTGTCTCTCCACGTGACTCCACAGGCTCCTCTTAAATAACTCATTTCCACTGCTCTCACTCTTGACTTGTGTCCTTCCAACAATGTCCAAGCTTCACTTCCGTATGTTAGAGTTGGTATCACAATACTGTCATGTAGTAACTTTTTTACTTCCATGCTCACTTCCCTGTTTCTTATCACTGCTTTCAAGGAACCAGCAACCTTTCTTCCCTGCTGTACCCTTTCAAGCACTTCACCCTCCAAACCTCCATCCTTACTCATCACACTACCCAAATACTTAAACGTACTCACATTTTCCAATTCCTCACCATCCAACCTCGCTGTACATTCACTGACTTCACCTCTCTCAAAGACCATCACTTTACTCTTCCCTACATTCACCTTTAGGTTCCGTTTCTTACACACTCTCTCAAACTCATCCACCAAGCCTTGCAGCTCCCCTTCGTCTTCACTCAACAACACAGTATCATCTGCAAACAACAGTACAGGGAGTTTCCAAACACTATCCTCTCTCACCAGGGCCACTCCAACATCCACTACCCTACCTTGTACCTCTTTTATCAAAACACACACAGGAGTATCTAATGTCATGCTAGACACTAAGAAAACAATGCATACACAACAAAAATCCACAAATATCCTACCTATAATGTACGGTACCCCCCCTAATTTTGGCAGTGTTCTCCGGTCTTTCAACTGTATTTAGACATCAAAACACACATAGGAATATCCAATATAATCCTAGACCCTAAGAAAGCAATGAACAAACAACAAAAGTCCACAAAAGAATAAATGAAGATGACGGTTGCAATAAGTATTTTTAACCCTATCGGGAACCATAAGTTTTCAAAAAGTTTCTGGGACAACAACTGAGTGATGCCTACTTCTGCCGAAAATAGAAAAACTTTCTCAAGGCCAAATATGTCCCCGGACACTGGTTATATTGGGATAACTAGCATACCATCATCTTCACTGGTGTTTATACTATATAATAAGCTAATAAAAATACACAAAACTGATGTGTAAAAGCACAGAAATGCAGAGCGAATAAACTTGTTCAAGAGTTAAAAAATATAGTACTGTACCTTCAAAAAACTTCTCAACATCCTAGCACAAAATTTTGCTTGCACCGTGCAAGAGCCAAGCATATGTCTAGATGCAGAATTTCATGAACTTTCTCATGGTGTTTTCAGAATTTCAATACCACCAACAGTACTCAAATACATTGCCAAAAACTAAAAAACTCACTGGTGGCAATGCAGGGAGGGTGGGAGGCCGGGCAAACGATGCTAGAGTGGAGGAGGACTGAGGGATGGGGAAAGAGATAAGCCTGACAGCTGTGAGCATGGGAGGGGACGGAGGAGGGAGAGAGAAGGGGGAGAAGCGAGATCTACCGGGGGACTCTGACTGCTCGGTAAGGAGACTGACGGGCGCTTTTGCTCTACTGGTGAATTAGGCTTTGTGTTACTCGCGCGAGACCACTATGTTCCCACTGATCCAGCCAGCCAGGGGACTTTGACCATTCGGTGAGGAGCCAGATGGGCATTTTCAGTCAGCTTGCGCGTTGCGGTCTGTACTACTCTGTATTACTCGCGCATGGTTGTTAAGAGTCCAAGTGATCTGGGTGGCCAAAGGACTTCGATCATTTGGTAAGGATCCGGAAAGCCACTTTGGCTCAGCCTGTGGGTTACAGTCCATTACTAGCAAGTGGCCGGTAGCATCTAAGTGAACTGGGTGGCTGGGGGACTTTGACCATTCGGTAGGAATCCAGACAGCCATTTTAGCTCAGCTTGTGGGTTACTATCCATAACAAGCATATGAACAGAGAGGCTGACAAGCCACCAAACCAATCTTTTTAATTTGTCAGCAGCCCAGCCACCAATGTTGGAATTTTTGTGTTCCAATATGGACAAATAAATCCAGATACGGAAATAACAGATCCAAGGACTAACATCCATATATGGAGCATGTCCAAACATGGAGCATCTGGATAATCGGGTGATTACTGTATGTATGTGTGTGTGTGTGTGTGTGTGTGTGTGTGTATATATATATATTATATATACAGTAATCCCTCCAATATCCGACGTAATAGAGCCATAGGCAGGTCCGGATAGTGGTCCTGTCCGGATATTGGGCCCCAGCTTATGGACTTGTACTTATGGACCCTAACTCAGAGAAACACCTACACAACTCCCACTGGACATGCATTGCAACATTTTAAGACCCAAATCACACCAATAAAGGACATAAAAGACTGAAATAAATGCAAAAGAACCATAAAATGAGGTTTTAGAGGTGAGTTTATACAATATTAAACATTCTGGGTACTTACAAGTCCCTTGCTCCTGGACTGGTTTGAACCACCAGTTTCCAGTCCACAGTTAATCTTCTGCACTCTAAATTCTAATTACTTAACACTGCACAACACTGTAAATTCCTGTGTGTTCTAGTGGCGAGGTATTGCAGTTTATTCACTGTTTATTCACAAAAAACATGCACCTGTGGCTTGCACTGCTATAAGCATCTGCTCTCGATCAGAGTTAGGCTGTGACTGTTGATGATGGCGGGGTAACAGAGTTGCCAGATTGCGACAGCCACATTACCAATCTCCTCAACTTTCATTACCAAATTTAACTTTTCATTATCAAATTCGTAAAGCTAGCATTTATTCTTCACTAATTATATATACAAGTGGAAATACATGTAATCACTCTCCTTATAATTAACACCATGTCGATTATTTTCACGCTATGTAGGGTAGCAGATTAATCAGAGAGAGCAAACAATCCACCATCTCCATCCTGTGTATCCTCATATATATGAAAAATCCATTTGGTAATGCATTATTCTGATTCATTACCAAATGAATTTTTCATTACCAAATTGCCCCATACTTGGTAATGAAAAATACCAAATGGCAACCCTGACAGGGGAGGGGGGAGGGGGGAGGAAGGAAGGGGTGAAGGGACCATGGTGTAACAGCTGTTCAATGCCAGGCGGCAATTTCAAATTACGGGTGGGAAAAAAGTCAGATTTTTTCGAATTTTTTGCGGTTTTTGGCCCATTTTGGATCCCAGAACGATTATGTCCGGTTAGTGGGGATGTTCAGATATTAGAGGGATAACTTATTATATATATATATATATATATATATATATATATATATATATTTTATACATATATATATTTTACATATATATATATATATATATATATATATATATATATGTATATATATATATATATATATATATATATATATATATATATATTTATATATATTATACATATATATATTATATATATATATATATATATTTATATATATTATATATATATATATATATATATATATATATTATACATATATATATTATACATATATATATATATTATACATATATATATATATTATACATATATATATATTATACATATATATATATTATACATATATATATATTATACATATATATATATTATACATATATATATATTATACATATATATATATATATATATATATATATATATATACTGTATATATATATATATCATTCCTACGTGTCAAGTGGGGTTGGTGGAGGATTAGTGCCCCTCCCTGTAAAACAATTAACTCTAAGCCGTTGGCCACCCCGTTTGGGATACATAGCGTCTGGCAATGAATGAATGAATGAATATATATATATATATATATATATATATATATATATATATATATATATAAATTATATATATATATATATATATATATATATATATATATATATATATATATATATATATATATATATATATATATATATATATATATATATATATATATATATATATATATATATATATATATATATATATATATATATATATATATATATATATATATATATATATATACTGTATATATATATATATATATATATATATATATATATATATTTTATATCTATCTTCCTATCTATATACATATATAGATAGATATATAGATAGATAGATAAAATATATATATATACAGTAGAACCTCGGTCCTCGAACACAATCCGTTCTGGAAGGCTGTTCCAGGACCGAATTGGTCGAGGACCGAACTAATTTTCCCCATAAGAAATAATGTAAATCATTTTAATCCGTTCCAAGACCCCAGATGCTTACCTATTTAAGTTTCAGCACTGGTACCAGTGCTTTCCTTGACGAGGTGACTGAATATTTCTCTTGCCTTTTCACAAATTACATACTCACTAACACTGTCTCCTGCTAACTGTTTCTCATTGATGAAGATAAGCAATAATTTTTCCACTTCTTCAATTATTTTCGGCACTACTTTCCTCTTTTCACTGCCAGTAGCCGTACTGGATGAACTTGCTTTCTTTGGAGCCATTATTAGGGGCTAATACTGCACTGAATCAAGAAAAATGTGAAGCACAGCAGGACGACCACATTGACAAACAACAAAGGTGGACGCGTGACTGTCGGTCGGCCAGCTTCTCTTCGTTTGGCTACGTTCAGGTTGGTCGAGGTCTGATATTTTGGCCGACCTCTGGAGCAAAAATTTCTTGATTTTTTTGGTCGAGGTCCGATTTGTTCGACATGTGGGACGTTCGAGGACCGAGGTTCCACTGTGTGTATATATATATATATATATATATATATATATATATTATATATATAGCAGAACCTCTTTGGTCCGGACCCCGTTAATCCGGATTTCTGTTAATTCGGACAAAATTTAAAAATAATAAACTCCAAAAAATATGTTGAAAATAATTCTAAAGTCATTCTCAGTATCGGTGCAGAAAGCGATCGTCACTTGTTTAGTCTCAGATCATGCTAGGTCGTAACATGGGCGCCTGTTTAAACACACGCTAGCATTCATTCCATCATCTAGTTCACCGACCATTTAAATTTTTACGCCGTATTTCAAAAGTTAATCCTCCTTACCATGCCCCCTAATGCAAGTGTAGCTTCTGCAATGAATAAAGGTGTTAAAAGGAAGCATGTAACACTAAGTATTGCAGATAAAGTGAAAATACTGGATAAACTAGAGGCTGGTATTCCTGTAGGAAAACTCATGAATGAGATTACCCTGATGGTCCGGAAAATCTGCTAATTCGGACAACCCTTCCCCCCGTATAGTCCGAACTAGAGAGGTTCTACTATATATATATATATATATATATATATATATATATATATATATACATATAGATAGATAGATAGATAGATAGATAAATAGATAGATAGATATATAAAATATATATATATATATGATGGATGGAGATATATATATATATATATATATATATATATATATATATATATATATTACATACATACATGTATATACAGTAATCCCTCCAATATCCGACGTAATAGAGCCATAGGCAGGTCCGGATAGTGGTCCTGTCCGGATATTGGGCCCCAGCTTATGGACTTGTACTTATGGACCCTAACTCAGAGAAACACCTATACAACTCCCTCTGGACATGCATTGCACCTATTTAAGACCCAAATCACACCAATAAGGGACATAAAAGACTGAAATAAATGCAAAAGAACCATAAAATGAGGTTTTAGAGGTGAGTTTATACAATATTAAACATTCTGGGTACTTACAAGTCCCTTGCTCCTGGACTGGTTTGAACCGCCAGTTTCCAGTCCACAGTTAATCCTCTGCACTCTAAACTCTAATTTCTTAACACTGCACAACACTGTAAATTCCTGTGTGTTCTAGTGGCGAGGTATTGCAGTTTATTCACTGTTTATTCACAAAAAACAAGCACCTGTGGCTTGCACTGTTATGAGTATCTGCTCTCCATCGGAGTTAAGCTGTGACTGTTGATGTTGGTGGGGTAACAGAGCTGCCAGATCGCAACAGCCACATTACCAATCTCCTCAACTTTCATTGTCAAATATAACTTTTCATTACCAAATTTGTAAAGCTAGCATATATTCTTCACTAATTATATATTCAAGTGGAAATACATGTAATCACTCTCCTTATAACTAACACCATGTTAATTATTTTCACACTATGTAGGGTAGCAGATTAATCAGAGAGAGCAAACAATCCACCATCTCCATCCTGTGTATCCTCATACATGTGAAAAATCCATTTGGTAATGCATTATTCTAATTCATTACCAAACGAATTTTTCATTACCAAATTGGCCCACACTTGGTAATGAAAAATACCAAATGGCAACCTGACAGGGGAGGGGGGAGGGGGAGGAAGGAAGGGGTGAAGGGACCATGGTGTAACAGCTGTTCGGCGCCAGGCGGAAATTTCAAATTATGGGAGGGAAAAAAGTCAGATTTTTTTCGAATTTTTTGCAGTTTTTGGCCCATTTTGGGAATATTGGATCCCAGGAGGATTATGTCCGGTTAGTGGGGATGTTCGGATATTGGGCGTTCGGATATTAGAGGAATTACTGTATACACGGTACAGACACTATTTTCGCACCTATTTGGTACCACAATTGCGGCACGAAACTTAAACTCACGAAATTCGTGCGTATACTTTACACGTTATAAGTGGTAATTGGTTTTAGGGTCAGCCACCTCATTCCCCCTTAGCTACCCATTAATAACACAATACCTCTACTATAAATTACACACAGTTAATCAGACATATATTACTGAACAAAGAGTTTACTAACACTAACACTTAGACTGAACTGCTTGATGAGGCTTGAAGATGAGTTCCGAGCCTAAGAGTGGTGGTTAGTTACCACATGCCCCCTCACTGCTCCCCGCCACCACCGGTGAGTCCCCCACATCGCCACTTCCCGATGCTTCAACATCAAAGCCCTCAAAATCCAGTGGGAGCTCATCAAGCTCCCTAATGTCATCAGTGTCCTTGCCCACAGCACCTTCGTCCTCCCCAGCCTGTATGTTCTCCAAAGCCTGGACTTGTTGAATACGAGAGAAAAGGAATGATGTTATCAGAGTCTGATTATGTGAATGAACTCTGGCACTGAAAAGGTCCTTCTAATAAGCCAGAAGTCTATCCACCATCGGGAGGAAAGTGTCCCTGATCTCTGACCTCCCATCACATTCCTCAATTTGCTCTTTCAAACAAGCAGTGGTTGTCAGCAAGTCTGTGATTTGGCGAGATGTTGGCTCACCTGGTGCTGTCCTGAACTTCGTTGTCATTGGCTCGTTCGGCTGTTTCCAACATCTCCTCGATGGTTGGTTCAAAACACGTGACTGCGGAGATGCGGAGGTTCACGAAAATTGTAGGAAAATCGCGAGACTCCAGGAAAAAAACATTCCCTTGCCATCGCGAAACGAAATTTCACGAGAGTAAATATAGCGAAAATAGTGACAGTACTGTACTGAATATATATATATATATATATATATATATATATATATATATATACATATATAGTGCTAATCAGAAGTATCGAGCGCCTATGGCAGGGCACGCAATACTTTTGGTGAAAAAAGAATCACCTGTTTTTGGTACTAAATATTAAGCCAGATGTTTGGGCCCGCTAATATGACGTCACGGCAGCTTGAGGCCTTACTGCGCGCTGGTTGGCTCCCGCCTCAGTTGCCTACGGGCTGGGTGAGAGAGAGGAACTCCGAAATGTCTCCTTCTCTTCTTGCGCCATTTTTTACCAAGTGTCCCGCAGTGTTTTGGCTTTCGCCACTTAGTTATGGCTCCTACCTGTCAAGTTTCGAGTGAAATCATATCACAGATCATTGCTCTAAAGGAGTCAGGCCACCCCATGAAGGAAATTAGTGAATTGGTTGGTGTGGCTTGATCGACAGTGCATAGGTGGTGTGACCGTTTTCAAGTGGAAAATAGTGGTGATGTTCAAACAAAGAAACCGCAATCTGGTAGGCCCAGGAAAACTTCTCCGAGGTCCGTTAATGTTTTAAAACGTGCAGTGGAGTCTAATCCTCGTGCGAGTACAAGGAAAATTAAGAAGAGCAACCCGGAAGTGTTTGGCGAGGTTTAATAGCGCACGGTGTCTCGAAGAGTCCATGAACTTGGTTACACAAGTCACAGGCCTGTGAGAAAGCCTCTTCTTTCATGTTACCAGCGACTTCATAGGCTTGCCTTTGCTAACAAGTACCTTAACTGGGGTAAGGACCAATGGTTGTCAGTGTTGTGGTCTGATGAGGCAACATTTGGTGTTACCTGTAATCGAGAAGCACGCGTATACCGGCGCAAAGGTAGTGACTCGCTTGACCCACGTTACGTGCCTGATTTACTTATGGTATGGGGTTGTTTCTCTGGGAAAGGTTTGGGGAAGCTTGTTGTGCTTCCCAAGAACTGCAGAGTGAATCAGGACGTTTATCTGGAGCTTCTTTGTGATCATTTACCTGAGTCCTTCGAGCTCACAGGTGCACGAGTGTTTCAGCAGGACGGTGCACCTGATCACAAAGCCAAATCGGTCACCAACTGGCTTCGTGACTGCAAGGTATCCTTCATGAAAGTCTGGCCAAGCAATAGCCCAGACCTCAACCCGATAGAAAACCTCTGGTACCTCATAAAGTAGAATCTCCAAGGGAAGGACGTGAGCTCTGTGCCTAAGCTGGAAGGAGCCATTCGTGACTCCTGGGCCAAAATACTACCCCAGCACCTGAGGAACCTCGCCCTTTCATTTCCATGACATCTCAGGTCCGTGAAGAAGCGTAAAGGATACCGTACCAAGCATTAAAGGTAAATAAATTGCATTATTTATATGTTTTTTTCAATGTTGAAATGTTTGTTTGTTAGGAGGGACACAGGGCGTTCGATACTTCTAACGAGCACTGTATATAAATACATATATATATATATATATATATATATATATATATATATATACAGTAAATATAAGCGTGTGTATATGTATACAGTATACTATCTATCTATCCATCTATTGCCAGACGCCTTAATCCCTTATACGGGTTGGCCACAAAAAAACTGCCTCAATGACACCCTGTCCCCCGCCATTTCACTGCCCTGCTCCCAGCTCACACCCCCCTCTCTCATATACCTCTCCACTCCATCTCTCCATCTCATCCTTGGCCTCCCCCTCCCTCTCTCCCCTTCCACCTCACTCACATACACTCTACTTGTCAGTATCTCACTCTCCATCCTCTGCACATGGCCAAACCACCTCCGTGAGTTTCTCCTAAGGCTTCCTATCACATCCACATCCACACCACAATGCTCCTTCACATCCTCATTTGTCAGTCTGTCTCTCCATGTGACTCCACAGGCTCCTCTCAAATAAATCACTTCCACTGCTTTCACTCTTGATTTGTGTCCCTCCAACAACGTCCACGCTTCACTTCCATACTTCAGAGTTGGCATCACAATACTATCGTGTACTAACTTTTTCACTTCCATGGTCACATCCCTGTTTCTTATCACTGATTTCAAGGAACCAGCAATCTTTCTTCCTTGTTGCACCCTATCAAACACTTCACCCTCCAAACTTCCATCCTTACTCTTCACTACCCAAGTACAGTATTTAAACGTACAGTACTCACATTCTCCATTTCCTCATCATCCAACCTCACTGAACATTTACTGACTTCACCTCTCTCGAAGACCATAACTTTACTCTTCCCTACATTCACCTTTAAATTCCGTTTCTTACACACTCTCCCAAACTCATCCACCAAGCCTTGCAGCTCCCTTTCGTCTTCACTTAACAACACAGTATCATCTGCAAACAACAGTACAGGGAATTTCCAAACACTGCCCTCTCTCATTAGGGCCACTCCAACATCCACTGACCTACATTGTATCTCTTATAACACCATCCACATACAGATTGAACAACCATGGACACATGATGCATCCCTGTTTCAACCCAACCTTCACACAGAAAAGCTCACTCAATTCACTATTCACGTGAACTGCTGCTTCAGCACCTTGATACATACTCTTCACAGCATTGAACAACTTCCCACCTACTCCATATACACTTAATACTTTCCACAATCCATGTCTATCCACCCTGTCATAAGCTTTCTCCAAATCCATGAAGGCCGCACTCAACTTCTTTCCCTTCTCTAGAAACTTTTCCACCAAAGATCTAAGAATGAATATCTGATCTACACAACCTCTTCCCTTCCTAAAGCCTCCCTGTCCTTCTCCAACTAACTCTTTTGTTATTTCCCTAACTCTGTAAATAAGTATCCTACCATATACTTTTCCTATTACACTAAGAAGAAAAATGCCCCTATGATTACAACACACTTCTTATTCCCATTTCCCTTTGTACAAGGGAATAATTATACCTGACTTTCAATAATACGGGACTTTACCTTCGTCCCAGGCCAATCTGCACATCTTCCACATCCATTCTACTACTATCTCTCCCCCATGCTTCAGCATTTCATCACACACTCCATCAATTCCTGGGGCTTTCCCCATTTTGACTTTCTTCAATGCTTCCACAACTTTCATCATACTGATTTCTTCTTGTCTTCTCACCTCCCTCCTTCTCCCAGCCATTCCCCAGCCACTTATACTCGCATTACTTTCATTCTCTATGTTCAACAATTCCTTAAAGTGTTCTCTCCATCTGCTGACTTGTTCTCCCTTCTCAACTAGTAATCTACCATTTTTACCATCATTCACTCACTTGATGAAGTGCTGCCTACTTCTTCCTTAGCCTTTATCATTCTTTTTCTGTGCCTGCCCTCCTCTCTTCCTATTTCTCCCATCTTTCCTGTCAATACTTAATGCTTTTCTTTCCATTACAAGTGGCTTTACATTGAGTGACAAGCCAAATGGTTTCCTGTAAGCCAAGAAACCATTTACAAAGCTGGGTGGTAACCATATAACCAAACCATACGTGCTCCCTACATGTCAAGTGGGTTGGTGGAGGGTTAGTGCCCCTCCCTGTAAAACAAATAACTCAGAGTCAAATGGCCACCCCGTACGGGATTATGGCGTCTGGCAATAGAAAGATAGATAGATAGACTCCCCTACTAACATCATTGCCACCCTGTCTGACTCTCTTGACCTCTTTCCAGGACATTTTCTTATAGTCCCTCCACTTCACACACAATTTCCTTCCAAATTCCTCATTCACTCTCTCCTTACTCTGTCTTACTAATCTTTTCACCTCTCTTCCTTTCTACATATAACTCACTCTTCCGTCTCTCAACTTCATCCACGCCCCAATTTCTCATCCATTCATTATATGCTTTCTTCTTTTGTGCCAGAGCCTGTCTCACCTCTTCATTCCACCATGCTGTTCCTTGCATCACCTTTCGTCTTCTCTTCACCCCACACACCACCTCACATGCTGCACAGATTTCTTCTGTGAATATCTTGCACACACCTTCCACGTCCCCCATCTGCTCCAATTCATATTTACCCAATCGTTCCTCCACTTCTCTCTTATAGTCTGCTTTTTTCTCATCCTCTTGTAACCTTTCCACTCTCCTTACATCTACTCCTTCCTCCCGTCCTTCCTTTCCGCTCTCTCTCTTTCTCTCTATACAGTAATCCCTCTACTATCCGATGCAATAGAGCCAAAACCATGTCCAGAAAGTGGTCTCGTCCGGAAAGTGGGCCCCAGCCTCCTGGACCTGTACTTATGGACCCTAACCTAGACTGACTCAGAAAAACACCCATACAACTCACTACTGGACATGCATAGCACCTATTTAAGACCCAATTCAAACCAATAAGGGACATAAAGACTAAAATAAAAGCAAAAAAATAACAGAGAATGAGGTTTTAGAGGCGAGTTTATACAAAATTAAACAATCTGGGTACTTACAACAAGTCCCTGGCTCCTGGACCGGTACTTATGGACACTAACCTAGCCTAAGGCAGAAAAACATCTCTCTACTGCACATGCGTAGTATCTAAGACCCTATTCACACCAAGAAGGGACATAAAAGAGTGAAATGAGGTTTTAGAGGTAAGTATGGAAAATACAGTACAACAGTACAATATGAAACATTCTGGGTACTTACAACAGGTCCCTGGCCATCTCGATGAATAACCTGCCTCCTCTCAGACTCTGACAGTAAAAAGGAGTACCTGAAGCACCTGCAGTACATTGTACATGAAGTCTTGCACTGAACTTAGTCATCTGCACTCAGAATTCCATTCTCTTAACACTGCGTACTCTAGTCTTACTTGTGCTCCACTGTACCTTAATAAGTGTTGCACTATGCACTTAAGTCTTTGCACTCGTAAATCCATTTTCTTAACACTACACACTCTAGTCTAATTTGCGCTCCAATGAACGTCAATAAAATCAGTGTTGCACTCTGCACTTAAATCTTTGCACTCAGAATTCTAATTTCTTAACACTACCACTGTTTTTTTTTCACTGCACAACACTGTAAATTCCCATGTGGTCTAGTAGCGAGTTCTTGCTGTTTATCCACTGTCAGAGTGTGAGAGTAGCTGATGCAGGTGGCCTAGGGGTGTGCCGCCGGGAAGTGGTGATGGACTACCCACTGCATATCTGAAGAGAGACGCAAACTCATGTCCAGTGGTGACTCCACTGTGGCTGATGTGCTGGGCTGTGGCTCAAAGGATGAGGGCCTGTCTTGGGGAGGCAATGGTGTGCAGCCAGGGCTGGGCACAGCGGGGGTCACGGGTCTGAAAGAGCTGTCAATGGTTGACTGATGAAAGGAACAATGATTTTGGCGATTAATGATGCGCTGCCTGAAAGCGCGCACTTCCTCCACATGTCCCAAGGGCCCCATCTCCCTGTCACAGTCCGGGTGTTACTGGTAGTCGAGAATGAACTCTACGTGTTCCCGGAGTGCACTCAGCTTGGGGATGGTTGGAGTAGTGTCACACTGAGAGGAGTCCACATCATCGTCGCCATCCTTGTCGGAATCTTCAAGCTGGGTACTGACACCTGCAACTGAAGATGGGATCTCGATATCAGACATGGTCTGATATCCAGGATTGGCCTCGTCATCATCCAACCACTCACGCACTTCGTCCACATCAACATCGTCGCCATGCACACGTAGACATGGATGCATGGAAGTCATCCATGTCAAAACCTATGAAATCGTGCTCCACATCCGTTCCGAGAAGCAGATGAGACCAACCATTTTCTACAGTCTTGACAGGGATTTCCTTCCATGCACTGGCCCAGTTGTAACTGGCAGACTTGATGTTGTAACGGCGAAGGTTTTCCAAAGTTCACTAGCCTCGCGTGTCCTGTCCCTCCAAGAACTAGTTCTCGTTCTCGAGAACAACCATCACCTCGTCCAGGAACTTCCTTCGGTACAGCCTCTTCGTTGCCACGATCACTCCTTGGTCTATTGGTTGGATGAGAACAGTCGTATTAGGTGGCATAAACATGCACCTAATGCGCTCATTCTCAGCCACCAAGTCCTTGTCGCACGGGTGGGCAAGTGCATTATCGAGGGGAAGGAGGGCCTTTACCTGATAATGCAGGATTCCCAGTGTCCTCGTCTGGTAACTGATGACCTCCTTGACGAAATGGCGGTGGAACCAGTCTTTGAAGATCTGGGCAGTGAACCCTGCCTTCAAAGAATGGTACCAAACAACAAGAAGGACATCCATCACCCCAAGAAGACACCGAGGCTGCTTTGCACGGCCAACAATAACGGGGTTAAGCCGGTGCACGCTGTTAGCATTGGCACAACACAAAGCAGATATCCGTTGCTAGGAGAGCTTGCGGCCAGGTACACGCTTCTCCGTCTCCTCAGCTAGAGTGTTAGTTGGCAAAGAGCGATAGAATAAACCAGTTTTGTCAGCGTTGTAGACTTGACCGAAAGTGAGGCCCTCCCTGTCAATCAAGCCCTTCACCTTGTGCCAAAACTCCTCTACTCTATCCTCATTGGCGTCCAAAGATTCGCCATGAGACTTACAGTTGGTAAGGCTATGTCGAAACTTGAACGCGAAGAGCCAACCCTCGGATGCCTTGAAGTCTGAGGCGTTGTGAAGCCTTGCGAACTTCTCAGCAGCAGCCTTCAGCTCCGTGCCATGCACCAGCACACCAGCGGCACATTGCTGTTGATACCAAATCAACGTGGGGCGGTCGACTTCAGCATACCAGGGAGTACACATCATCTTCCTCTCAATGTTGAGTTTGTTCTTCGACGAGAAGTAAGCCGTGTACTGCATGACTTTGTCACAGGACCTCTTGATATCAAACAAAGTAGATTGGGCCAGGTTGAATTCACGGAGGATGTGTGAGGTTGACCATCCCGCGTCCACCTTGTCCAATATCTCCCTCATCTTCTCCAGAGTCAAAACCACTCTCTTCCTCTTCTCAGCCGGCAGGGCCATCATCACACACACTAACAAGAGGCAGGAGAGCAGCAGCAGAGCCTGCAGCAAGTAGGGCACCACCACAAATGCGAGCATGTGGGCAGCCATGATGACGAGTGTGCGCTCACAACAAGAGACGGGCAGTAAGTGGGGAGGATGCAGGGGCGCTTTAGGAGACGGCGGCGGAACTACACACCAAAACACAGGTGGTCCACGCTGCGCGTGCTGAGTCGGATTTTTTTTCGAATTTTTAGCGTGTTTTGGGCAATATTGGGAATATTGAATCCCGGGACCAAAATGTTCGGCAAGTGAGGTGTCCGGAAAGTGGGCGTCCAGATAGTACGGGGATTACTGTATATATAATATATATATATATATATATATATATAGATAGATAGATAGATATAATATACTATAGCAGTAACCGTGTGTGTGTGTGTGTGTGTGTGTGTGTGTGTGTGTGTGTGTGTGTGTGTGTGTGTATTTTGGGCAGCTGAAACTACACATTCAAATTGCACCAAAATTTGGCACAGAAATTGCAAAAAAATCACTGATGTGAAAAAACTGGATCCCATCACGATTGAAAAACTTTTACTATATTTAATGAGCAATCGCATTTTGACCAAAAAATGCTGCTCCCGGAGCCTGGCATAGGATCTCCATAGAATTTTTTGCCCATAGGGAGAACTAAAATATACTGTACTTTAGTAGTAGCCGAGTGTCTGTGTGTGTATTTTGGACTTGCCTTCAAACAACTTGGGTTCCATTCCTGAAGCTGCAGATAACACAATCAATTGGTTAGCTGCAAAAAATTAAGGTGACAAAGTTACACTACAGCAGCACATGAACGTGAGGAGAAAGTGCGAGGGGCCCGAAGGGCCGAAGAGCACTTAGGACCTGCACACGGAATTCCTATGGGAGAGTAGTCTATCTTTGCTTTGTGTTCCCACCTCTACCAAGTGAATTTTTGGGCAAGAAGTAATTGGCAACTCCTCTGGTGTTGGCAGGAGGTGGTGAAACACTCAGCACATCAGTGCTTGCCCAGAAGTGAGAGTGGGAGTATAAGCTCCCATTGGTCCGAGCTTGCACAACCCTCTTTTTCGTATGCATTACTGTTTGCACTGTTATTTTCCTGGAGTCAAGTTGTCATGCCTGGAAAGTACTGCTCAAGGGATGATAGGGTCTGTATCACTGCATGGAGGCAGCATAATGTCCCCATCAACATGATTTGTGAAAGTACTGGATGCGCAAAGTCGACCGTCATGAAGATTCTAGCTGCAGCGAGCGGCCTGCCACCTGATGTCGTACCAGAGCACAAGCATGGCGGTGGAAAGAAGATGACGACTTCCAGAGGTACAGATATGCTTCTGAAGAGGGAAGTAATCAAGAATCCTTGTATGAATGCAGCAGAATTGAAGAGAATGCATCCCAGCTGTTACAAGACGTTTCAATTCGAACTATCCAACACCACTTGCAGAAGGAGCTAGGTTTGCCAAGCCACACCACAGCCAAGTAACTGCTTCCAGTGCATTCAGTTTGCCAAGAAGTATGCACACTGGACATCGGATGAGGAGAGAAAAGTTATCTTTTCTAATGAAAGCACATTTCAAGTGTTCCAGGTGCGTTCTGCCAAGGTTCGTCGCCCTCCCTCCCGTAGTCGATATGACTCTGCTTACATGGTGCCAACTGTCAAGCACCCACAGTCAGTAGTGGTATGAGGGTGTTTCTCAGGTGAAATGAGAAGGGGAGGTCTCTACTTTCATCCAAAGAACTTGATGATGAATGGTGGCCAGTACATTCAAGTTCTGAAAGATCATTTGTTAAACTTTTTTGCTATTCATGGGTGCGACTTCTTCATGCATGATTCAGCGCCATGTCACAAGTCAAGAAAGGTGACAAAATGGCTTCAGGATAATCGGATTCCGGTCCTCAACTGGCCTGGCAACAGCCCAGATCTAAATCCGATAGAAAACTGCTGGGCAAAGATGAAGAAAATCATGGTAGAGAAGAAGAGACCCAACCTGGACAACTTCGAGACTGAAATGACAAATGTTTGGTGCAAAGAAATGTCCTTGGATTACTTTAGAGATCTAAGTGATTCCATGCCAAAATGCACCCAACTGGTCCTGAAAAACAAGGGAAACATGATTTCATATTAATGAATGGCATTTCATGAACAAACATTGTGATATACTATGATTTCTGTGTTTTTTAACATATTGTGGGGGGAGATCCTGAGTCAAATTTGCGGTCGTTGTGTATATATATATATATATATATATAGGGGCGCTCACCATCCACTCACTAGATGTAGTGCTGCTCTCGGGTGTCTGCCCTTTCCTCTCAATCCTTCTTTCTTTCCATTCTCTTCTGTCTTTCTATCATTCATTCTTTCCTTGTCCTTCTGCCTACGAGTGACTTTACACTCCCTCTTCTGTCTTTCTTTCCTTCATTCTTTCCACTTCTGTCAGCCTGTGGGTGACTCTACACTGACTGACAAGCCAAATGGTTTCCTGCGCACCAGGAAACCAATTACTACGCTGGGTGGTAACCATATAACCAAATTTCGGCACCTGGTGGTTTAGTGGGTAATTATTGCACTCCAATCGGATTGAGCCGGTGAAAGTTTATATCCAAGGGGTGGTTGGGGTTGACTGCTCATGTAATGCCATTCAGGGATGAGTGAGCCTGGTCACTCTCATTTTAAATGTCGAGACCAACTGCCTAGCCCCGCGCTCCTCATGGGGCAATGTAGGATTGGAAGATGGATGGATGGATGGATGGATGGATGGATGGATGGATGGATATATATATATATATATATATATATATATATATATATATAAATATATATATATATATATATATATATATATCCATCCATCATCCAATCCTACATTGCCCCAAGAAGAGTGTAGGAGCCCAGGGCTAGGCAGTTGGTCCCAACATTTAAGATGAGTGTGACCAGCCTCACTCATCCCTGGGCGGCATTATATCAGCAATCAACCCCAACCACCCCTTGGATATAAACCTTCACCGGCTCAATCCGATTGGAGTGCAATAATTACCGACTAAACCACCAGGCGCCAAAATTTGGTTATACAGTTACCACCCAGCGAAGTAAATGGTTTCATGGTGCACAGGAAGCCATTTGGCTTGTCACTCAGTGCAGAGTAACCCACAGGCTGAAGGAAGTGGAAACAATGAAGGAAAGAATGACAGAAGAGGGAGTGTAAAGTCATCCGTAGGCAGAAGGACAAGGAAAGAATGAAGGAAAGAAAGACAGAAGAGAATGGAAGGAAAGAAGGATGGAGAGGAAAGGGCAGACACCTGAGAGCAGCGCTACATTGAGTGAGTCGATGGTGAGCACCCCCACCTACCACATATTATATATATATAAATATACATACATACATATATATATATATATATATATTATATAAATGTACATATATATATATATATATATATATATATAGTTGTCAGTGAAAGATTAAAGAGCATAAGAGAGTATGGATCAGTTGGGTCAAGGATTGTGTGGATAAGATTGAAAGTTGCAATACAAATGTGGGCAATTGTGTGTGTGTATGCGCCAACGCAAGATCATGCAAGCAGAGTGAGAGAAGAGTTCTGGACAAATGTAGAAGTGTGCATGGAAAACTTTGGAAGGAATGAGAGAGTGTGTTTGATCGGTGATATGAATGGTAAAGTTGGGAATGTGAAGGTGGATGGAATAGTTGGTGAGTGGGGTGTGCCTGCTGAGACAGATGAGAATGGCAGTGAGTTAGTGGACATTTGTGCTGGGAGGGGGTTGGTGATAGCCAATACCCTCTTCAGGCACAAAATGATCCACAGGTATAGATGGCGAGTGATGAGAAGGGTGGGTGAAGAACTGATTGAAAGGAAGGCAATGATTGATTATGTGTGTTTGGATGAAAGGATGCGAAAATGTGTAATGGATGCAAGAGCTTATAGAGGTCGGGGGAGTGGACTTTCTGACCACTACTTGATGGTGGCCAGAATCAAGTTCCATTTAAGATGGAGAAATAGAAGAAGGGAAGGACGGGAAGAAGGAGTATTTGTAAGGAGAGTGGAGAGGTTACAAGAGGATGAGAAAAAGGCAGAGTATAAGAGAGAAGTGGAGGAACAATTGGGCAAATATGAATTTGAGCAGATGGGGGACATGTAAGGTGTGTGCAGGATATTCACAGAATAAATATGTGCAGCATGTGATGTGGTGTGTGGGATGAAGGGAAGACGGAGGGGTGTGCAAGGAACAGCGTGGTGGAATGAAGAGGTGAGACAGGCTGTGCCACTAAAGAAGAAAGCATACAATAAATGGATGAGAAATAGGGGCATGGAAGAAGTTGAGAGGTGGAAGAGAGAGTTATATGTAGAAAGAAAGAGAGAGGTGAAAAGATTAGCAAGAGGGAGTAAGAAGAGAGAGGATGAGGAATTTGGAAGGAACTTGAGTGTAAAGTGGAGGGATTGTAAGAAAATGTTCTGGAAAGAGGTGACGAGAGTAAGACAGGGTGGAAGTGAGGTTAGCAGGGGAGTGAAAGATAAAAATGGTAGATTACTAGCGGAGAAGGGAGAAAAAGTGAGCAGATGGAGAGAACACTTTAAGGAATTGTTGATCATACAGGTTGGAAGTAATGGGGAAGTGGCTGGGGAATGGCTGGGAGAAGGAGGGAGGTGAGAAGACAGAAAGAAATCAGTAGGATAGAAGTTGTGGAAACAATGAAGAAAGTTAAATTGGGAAAAAGCCCCAGGAACTGATGGAGTGTGTGCTGAAATGCTGAAGCATGGGGGAGAGATACTAGTAGAATGGATAAGGAAAATGTGCAGATTGGCCTGGGAGGAAGGTAGAGTCCAGGAGGATTGGAAGTCAGGTATAATTATTCCCTTGTACAAAGGAAAAGGGGTAAAAGAAGTGTGTGGTAATCATAGGGGCATTTGTCTTCTTAGTATAATAGGAAAAGTGTATGGTAGGATACTTATTGACAGAGTTAGAGAAAGAACAGAGGAATTAGTTGGAGAAGAACAAGGAGGCTTTAGGAAGGGAAGAGGTTGTGTAGATCAGATATTCATTCTTAGATCCTTAGTGGAAAAGTTTCTAGAGAAGGGAAAGAAGTTGTATGCGGTTTTCATGGATTTGGAGAAAGCATATGACAGAGTGGATAGACATGGATTGTGGAAAGTATTAAGAATATATGGAGTAGATGGGAAGTTGCTGAATACTGTGAAGAGTATGTATGATGGTGCTAAGGCTGCAATGCGTGTGGATTGTGAACTGAGTGAATTCTTCTCTTTGAAGTTGGGTTGAAACAGGGATGTGTCATGTCTCCATGGTTGTTCAATCTGTACATGGATGGGGTAATAATAGAGGTACAAGGTAGGGCAATGGATGTTGGAGTGGCCCTGGTGAGAGAGGGTAGTGTTTGGAAACTCCCTGTACTGTTGTTTGCAGATGATACTGTGTTGTCGAGTGAAGACGAAGGGGAGCTGCAAGGCTTGGTGGATGAGTTTGGGAGAGTGTGTAAGAAACGGAATCTAAAGGTGAATGTAGGGAAGAGTAAAGTAATGGTCTTTGAGAGAGGTAAAGTCAGTGAATGTACAGCGAGGTTGGATGGTGAGGAATTGGAAAATGTGAGTACATTTAAGTACTTGGGTAGTGTGATGAGTAAGGATGGAGGTTTGGAGGGTGAAGTGCTTGAAAGGGTACAGCAGGGAAGAAAGGTTGCTGGTTCTTTGAAAGCAGTGATAAGAACTAGGGAAGTAAGCGTGGAAGTGAAAAAGTTACTACATGACAGTATTGTGATACCAAGTCTAACGTATGGAAGTGAAGCTTGGAAGTTGCTGGAAGGACACAAGTCAAGAGTGAGAGCAGTGGAAATGAGTTATTTATGAGAAGCCTGTGGAGTCACATGGAGAGACAGGCTGACAAATGAGGATATAAAGGAGAGTTATGGTGTAGATGTGGATGTGATAGAAAGGGTTAGGAGGAATACACTGAGGTGGTTTAGCCATGTGGAGAGGATGGAGGGCGAAAGATTGACGAAGAGAGTGTATGTGAGTGAGGTGGAGGGGGGAAGAGGGAGGGGGAGGCCGAGGATGAGATGGAGGGACGGGGTGGAGAGGTATATGAGAGAGGAGGGTGTGAGTTGGAAGCGGGGCAGTGACATGGCAGGGGACAGGGCGACGTGGAGGCGATTTGTTTGTGGCCACCCCAAACGGGATTGAGGCGTCTGACACTAGATAGATAGATAGATAGATAGATAGATAAATAAACAGACGGATAGATAGACAGTATATATAGTATATGTATAAACATATAGTGTGTGTATATATATATATATATATATATATATACAGTAAACTCGCCCGGAACCCGATCTCACCGAATGTGCTCGCAATTATACACGGTTAGTGCTGGGATATGTATAAGATAACGTAAGATTAAAGAACCATTACGAAAACTATATATTTACGCAAGAGAGGCCTTTGGTAGGCCAAATCCTCGAACATCAGCTCAGCTGGCACGGTTTGTTTTGATCACATGATGTGATTCGCTGTACTGCTTTTCCTCAGTGGTGTATTTGTAAATTAAATATTTACAGTACTGTTCTGGTAAGTTTATGTGCAAGTTAAAGTATTATTAAATAATGTTCAAGCAAGAAATAAAGTCTTATAACCAGTTTTCTGATAGGCATCAGAATATTACCTTTTTTATTTGTTTGTTAAATATTTGCTGTACTACTTTTCCACACTACTATATTTGTAAGTTAAATATTTACTATTCTGGTATGCACTTGTAAGTTAAAGCACTTAAAGAAAGTTAAAGCATTAAATAAAGCCTTGTAACCTGTTATAGATTACACATGATCGGTAGGTTCCAAGACAATTCGCCATCATGTCAATTCCCCATCAAAACATGAACGATTCCCCATCAGGACAATTCACACCCTGTATGATTCCCCGTCATTCTATAAATATACTAATTAATTAATACTTTTATAAATATACTTAATATTAATTAATCAATACTTTAATAACTATATTTCAGGGGGATCCATCAAAGTCTATGTTGTCTTGTTATTATTGTGACGGCGAACTGGCTTGACAGCGAATAGTCCAGAAACCATTTTGCTCCCTAGACTCAATAAACGTGGTATTTTGCTGTTATCTGCCATTGGTAATCAATATGAAGCACTTTAAGTGGTTAGAAGGTTTATTTAATGTTATAACTTACAAATACAGTACTGCACAGCAAAACTTTGACAAACAAATACGTAAACAAGAGGCAACATTCCGAAGCCGTCTGGTTTCAGCATCGGAATGTTGCCTTGTGTTTAGGTATTTGTATATTGAAGTTTTGATGTGCAGTACTGTATTTGTTAGTTATAACATTAAATAAACCTTCTAACCACTTAAGTGCTTCATATTGATTACCAATGGCAGATAACAGCAAAAGACCACGTTTAGGAGATCTAGGGAGCAAAATAAGGAGTAGTTAAAATTTACGCGGTTTCGCGCCCCGCGCCACGTTAGGAACGAAACCCACACATTGGGGGTGAGCTTCCTGTATATATATACATACAGTAATCCCCGTACTATCCGGATGCCCACTTTCCGGACATTGTGGGCCTGTACCTTCGGAACCCAAAAACGGCCAAAAAAAAGAAAAAATCCCCCCGAAATCTGAATTTTTTCTCACCCGTAATTTGAAACTGCCACGCAGTGCTGAACAGCTGTTACACCATGGACCCTCACCCCTTCCTTCCTCCCCCCTTCCCCCTCCCTCCTTCCCTGTCAGGGTTGCCATTGGGTATTTTTCATTACCAAATGTGGGCCAATTTG
>NC_136978.1:14965039-15072539 GCF_032717465.1 Coenobita brevimanus
GCGGTACATTCACTGACTTCACCTCTCTCAAAGACCATCACTTTACTCTTCCCTACATTCACCTTTAGGTTCCGTTTCTTACACACTCTCCCAAACTCATCCACCAAGCCTTGCAGCTCCCCTTCATCTTCACTCAACAACACAGTATCATCTGCAAACAACAGTACAGGGAGTTTCCAAACACTATCCTCTCTCACCAGGGCCACTCCAACATCCACTACCCTACCTTGTACCTCTTTTATTACCCCATCCATGTACAGATTGAACAACCATGGAGACATGACACATCCCTGTTTCAAACCAACTTTCAAAGAGAAAAATTCACTTAGTTCACCATCCACACGCACTGCAGCCTTCGCACCATCGTACATACTCTTCACAGCATTCAACAACTTCCCATCTACTCCATATATTCTTAACACTTTCCACAATCCTTGTCTATCCACCCTGTCATATGCTTTCTCCAAATCCATGAAAGCCGCATACAACTTCTTTCCCTTCTCTAGAAACTTTTCCACTAAAGATCTAAGAATGAATATCTGATCTACACAACCTCTTCCCTTCCTAAAGCCTCCCTGTTCTTCTCCAACTAATTTCTCTGTTCTTTCTCTAACTCTGTCTATAAGTATCCTACCATACACTTTTCCTATTATACTAAGAAGACAAATGCCCCTATGATTACCACACACTTCTTTTTCCCCTTTTCCTTTGTACAAGGGAATAATTATACCTGACTTCCAATCCTCCGGGACTCTACCTTCCTCCCAGGCCAATCTGCACATCTTCCACATCCATTCTACTACTATCTCTCCCCCATGCTTCAGCATTTCACCACACACTCCATCAATTCCTGGGGCTTTCCCCGATTTAACTTTCTGCATTGCTTCCACAACTTCTATCCTACTGATTTCTTCCTGTCTTCTCACCTCCCTAGTTCTCCCAGCCATTCCCCAGCCACTTATACTCGCATTACTTCCATCCTCTACGTTCAACAATTCCTTAAAGTGTTCTCTCCATCTGCTCACTTTTTCTCCCTTCTCCACTACTAATCTACCATTTTTATCTTTCACTCCCCTGCTAACTTCACTTCCACCCTGTCTTACTCTTTTCACTTCTCTCCAGAACATTTTCTTACAGTCCCTCCACTTTACACTCAAATTCCTTCCAAATTCCTCATCCACTCTCTTCTTACTCTCTCTTACTAATCTTTTCACCTCTCTCTTCCTTTCCACATAGATATATATATATATATATATATATATATATATATATAGATATATATATATATACAGTATATATATATATATATATATATATATATATATATATATATATATTATATACCAGATAGCTGGGATTATACTGTATATATATATAAATATATATATATATATATATATTATACAGCTGGAATTATACTGTGTGTATATATATATATATATATATATATATACAGTATAATCATAGCTATCCGGTATCCAGACAAACGGAATACTCAGAAAAACGGGATAATTCAAGGGCTGGTAAAAATATCAGTAAATTATAACTGTGAGCCATTTTGAATGGACCGCCAAACTGCCGTTTTAGCGTGTCACGTGAGGCTAGGTGAAGTCGGACTAAGCGAGGTGAAGGCATTTCTGGCTAATGTAAATCCCTATGGTAGGACAAATCTAAACTGGCAGCTAGGGTGGGGCACGAAGCTCTGTACAGTGTTGCCACGTTTTCCATTCACACGATGCCCCCCCCCCCTCTCTCTCTCTCTCTCTCTCTCTCTCCTGGGGGAGATGTGCGTCACCCTGGGGAATTTTGTTTCTTTTATGAGTGACTTATAAACTTATGCTTTCATTTCTTTATTTTTTTATTATATCTAATTATATTTGAAAATATTTATTATTTTACATTTGTCGACAGATGACCTCGCTGGTGCGGCGCCATGATTTCTCATTCAATCACTCTCTCCCTCCTTCCTTCCCTCCCTTCCTCCATCCCTCAACACCTACCCTGGCCTGCCTTCCTCCCCCTTTCTCTCTCTCTCTCATCAGTGGTGTTTTAGGATACATTTTGGTTATTTTCATTTACATTATATTGTCTATCTATCTATCTATTGCCAGACGCCACAATCCCGTAAGGGGTGGCCGTTTGACTCTGAGTTACTTGTTTTACGGAGAGGGGCACTAACCCTCCACCAATCCACATGTTGACACGTACGGAGCACGTAGGGTTTGGTTATATGGTTACCACCCAGCATTGTAAATGATTTCTTGGCTTACAGGAAACCATTTGGCTTGTCACTCAATGTAAAGCCACCTGTAAAGGAAAGAAAAGCAATAAGAAGTGACAGGAAAGATGGGAGAAATAGGAAGAGAGGAGGACAGGCACGGAAAAAGAATGATAAAGGCTAAGGAAGAAGTAGGCAGCACTACATCAAGTGGGTGGATGATGGTCGCCACCACCTACCACTAACAATATATTGTACATATTGTAAATTTGACTTATTTTTTCCACACCACCCAGGAGGTATGGATACAAAGAAAAGTGACACGAGGAGGTTCTAGCCGGGTTAGTCTGGGTCTGTGTGAGTGTTGTCGCTCACGAGGGTTTAATATATATATTTTTTTACTAAGAAATTGCCATATTTTTATTTATATTCCTGCACATTATTTTATAATCATAACTGTGACATTATTACCCACCCCAGAAATACGGTAAACGCCAATAAAAGTAACCACATTTTTTTTAGCAACACTGTAAAATATTTATGCCACGTTTCTGTATTGCCGTATAAATATTTTATGCATAACAAGTTTACTGTTCTTTCAAATATTATAATACACACATTAACATTGTATTCATATGTGTTTATCTTCTTTGTGTTGCCATTTACATATATAACAGCCATTTCACATCGTGGGTTTGGGAAACATAGCAACACTGTAAAGAGGGTCGTGCCACACCCTAGCCGCCAGTTTAGATTTGTACCACCATAGTAAATCCTCTTAACCAGCCCTCCTCTTCCCTCTTTCCCCTACTTGAATTCAGTCATCCTCCACATCCTCCACAATTTCCACAAATCACCAGTCTGCTTTTTACCACCAGACAGTAAACAAGCTCTCTTGTTGTTGTGCTGCTCTGATGGACAGTAATTTGAACACTCCAAAATGCCTAAAGAGCAAACTAAACGTAAGCATGTCGTGCTTACCTCGAAACAGAAGCTGGACATATGCAATAGACTTGAGAAAGGCAAACATTATGAAACACTGATGACCGAATATAATGTAGGAAATCCAATGATTTATGATATCAAGGCCCAAGCATCCAAGCTCAATGAATTTTTCATGAAAAGCAAGACAAGTAAGTCCATTGAAAAAAGGCATACTCTTCATCGTTCGAGTGGTTTTGCTTAGAAAGACCTAGGGGAGCACCTATTTCTGGTCCTCTTATGCAAGAAAAAGCAAGAGAGTTTCACAGTAAAATGAATACAGAAGTCGAATGTGATTTCAGTGTTGGATGGTTAAATCGTTTCAAAGACAGGCATGGAATTTGTAAACCAGACATCTCTGGAGAGAGCAAATCAGCAAACGCCGGTGTTTTTCTTCCTAACGGACCGACTCTAACTTGCACCACATAAATTCATCTTAGAACGCATGTGTGCTGGCAGAGATAAAAAAAAAAAAAAAATGTTAATAGGAATGAAGGTTTACTTTGTTGGAAGAAAAAAAAAATATATGCTTGCACTTCATATGTACATCATGTATTTTATTTTGTGCAAAACAGCTGATTGCCGGCGGGTGAAGGATGGAATTGTGGAGGTCAGTCGGGGCTGGGACCGTAAACAAAGCTTGTGTGGGGGCACAGGTGTGATAATTCTACAGTGCAGTCTTAACATCAGTTCACCAATAAATGTTCAAGATTTTATTTCTTTATTTTTCCACTTTTATGAGTACAGTACATACAACGAATACTTCGGTAGTTAACAGAATGGTGCAAAACAGTGGCGGAATGGCAGCGGTCAGTCGGGGCCGGGACCGTAAACAAAGATGATGTGGGGGCACAGGTGTCGTGATAATTTACCAATAAATATTCAGGATTTTATTTCTTTAGCTTTCCACATTTATGAGTAAAGTACATACAAGAAATTATTCGGCAGTTAACAGAATGGACTTGCGCATTTTACAGTACTGCAAGGCATTACATGTACGTGTATTATGACCATGGTGCATGTTTACAAGGCAATATTTCAGGTGTAATCTCTTAGTGAGTCCCCTGATGTGAGTGGTGAGTACCTGAATTGTATTTACTGCAGTGACAATTATCGCCTTTGTATAGATTTGAATATCAGAACTACGGGAAAAATCTGTAACCGGAAAGGTAAATTCCCCAAGCTGCCCGCCCGGTTAACTGGGATTGTACTGTGTATATATATATATATATATATATATAAATATATATATATGGATGGTGAGGAATTGGAAAATGTGAGTACGTTTAAGTACTTGGGTAGTGTGATGAGTAAGGATGGAGGTTTGGAGGGTGAAGTGCTTGAAAGGGTACAGCAGGGAAGAAAGGTTGCTGGTTCTTTGAAAGCAGTGTTAAGAAACAGGGAAGTGCGCATGGAAGTGAAAAAGTTACTACATGACAGTATTGTGATACCAACTCTAACGTATGGAAGTGAAGCTTGGACATTGTAGGAAGGACACAAGTCAAGAGTGAAAGCAGTGGAAATGAGTTATTTAAGAGGAGCCTGTGGAGTCACATGGAGAGACAGGCTGACGAATGAGGATATAAAGGAGTGTTGTGGTGTGGATGTGGATGTGATAGGAAGTGTTATGAGGAACACACTGAGGTGGTTTGGCCATGTGGAGAGGATGGAGGGTGAAAGACTGACGAAGAGAGTGTATGTGAGTGAGGTGGAGGGGGGAAGAGGGAGGGGGAGGCCGAGGATGAGATGGAGGGATGGGGTGGAGAGGTATATGAGAGAGGGGGGTGTGAGTTGGGAGCAGGGCAGTGAAATGGTGGGGGACAGGGTGACTTGGAGGCGATTTGTTTGTGGCCACACCAAACGGGATTGAGGCACCTGGCAATAGATATATATATATATATATATATATATATACAGCACTCCCTCCTTTAACCTGGGTAATGTAGACTGGCCATATGCCACAATATACTTTTCCATGGTATACGTTCCATATGTTTCTATTATAAAGGGACATTTTCCAAAGTTGCCTTTTTCACCCTAAATCCCACCCAAACCCTCAAAAAACACCCTACTGACATTCACTCTGATACTCATACATCATCATCATCATCATCCGGACCTCCTTTCCTACCATAAGGCAGGGTGAGGAGTAGCAATGTCCAGAGAGCCCAAATTTGCCCAATCCAATGGGCCATGTTTCCATTCACTCATCATTCAAGCCCCCGGAATCCTGGCTCTATCGAATATGCCAAAAACATTCACCACATTCTGTAGCTTCACAAAATGTATCCGAATGAGTCAATCCAGACGCTGCCACGATAAAAAGGGGTGCCAAATCCCTGATCATGCACTTTTCCTCACAACATTCATCCAGCCAGCTCAATCTCTTGTCAGTTCCCTAGCCTCACCTACTTCCAAATCTCTCTTCCTCACACACTCATCCACCATATCTCTCCACCTTCTCCTTGGCCTACCTCGCCTCCTCCCTCCTTCAAATTCACTCAGATATACCTTCTTCACCACTCTATTGTTGTCCTTTCTCTCCACATGACCATACCATCTCAGTACGCTCTCCTTCGATTCTGGAGTCCACCGACTTCCTTGCTCTGCATCTTTCATGAATCACATTATTTTGTATCCTATCCACCCTCTGAACTCCATATACATTCCTCAGCAGTCCCATCTCCACTGCTCTTACTCTTGACTTTTCATTTTCATGCCACACCATAGTCTCACATCCATATGTTAAAGTTGGCACTAACACTCCTTCATGTAAGCCTTGTGCAGCTGCAACACTCAAGCCTCTGTTTCTTATCAAGGCCTTCATTGCAGCAGCTACTTTCCTTCCTTGTGTCATTCTACTTTCAACTTCTTTTACACATTTTCCTCTCTTTTCTACCACTGTACCCAGATATTTGAACTCTCTCACCAACTGCAGTCTCTCTCCATTCACTGTAACATCGCACAGGGAGTCATCTTCTCTCTCAATAACCATCACTTTGCTCTTTTCTACATTTACTCTAATGGCACAACACTCACAGAAATCTACAAAATTCTGCACTAGTCTAACTAGGATTTGGGGTGATGAGAGAAATAAAAACACAAGTAATGGAGAGAGAGATGGCGTTGGTAATGAATGGAGATGGATGGAATACCTCCAATTTGTTGTATGCTAATTGTATTATACTGTATATGGTAATATGAGGCAACGTGTCCAGTATCTAGTTCTTCATGATGATGGTCCACCAGCAGTTGAATATGAGGCAACTTACATAACAGAGAACGACAATCATTCATTATCAGTCACCCAAGATGAGGATAAATGGTAGTTTACAAACGTTTGATTGCACAGATCTACGTCTTCTGCAAATTTTTGTGGCACAATAAGACTATATCACCAACATGTGCCACGGCACACAGTTAGGGAATCACTGCCTTAGTGGGAGGGCTGACGACACACGGCAATAGGTGGGTGGGTGAGTGGGGGGTTGGTGGGTTTCTTGAAGGACAAGGCATAATAAGTTTCAAACTTCATGTATGCTGCTAAACTTAACACATCAAACACTGGTAGTAGACTGAAATCCCTTGCTGGACTGGCCCTCCATTATGGGGAGATGGTTCTCCTAGCTTCAACTCCCTGAGTGGATCAATCCCCTAGAAGGGACTGATCCCCAGAGAATGTATATACCCAACAGGAGGGAACCCTGGAGGGGAGGGCAGAGCATCCTTGTGTATACATGCATCCTGAAGAGGTCAGACAAAGATTTAATGTTTTCCCTGAAGCCACTAACTTAGTTGCTAGACTACCCTATGATCTACAGACTTCTTTATTCAACCTTTTCTTAAATCTCTGTCTGTTATCTGATCCACTCTACGCAACTCACACATTCCCTAACTATCCCATTTCTACTGCTCATGCTCTTGTCATTTCACATTCATGACTTACAAAGGTCTCATACTTAAATGTTCGAGTGGCCATTAACACAACTTTATGCAATCTTCTTGCAGATTCCATTTTCAGTCCTGTTTCATATCAAGTCTCTCTAAGCTGACTTGAATAAAGGCAATCCTCAATATGAGCCAAGAATATGTTCTAAAATTTACAACATTTCCACATAACTGGTACTGCAAACTGAGGAAACTGGTAAATTGGTTTTACTGGTAGCAACAGAACTCTCATAAGTAGTTTCTGTGTAGTAGCTACTACTGTGTGAACTTAGTTCCATCACTCCAGAGATTCTGAAAAAATCATTCTTACAACCACTAGCCAATTTTACCAAGCCAAGGAAACTCTCAGAAATGTAGTTGATTTTGCCTTCATTAACCCATTCACTAAAAGAGATCTTTCCTAAACTGCGTATAATTGTTGAATGGTTGCAAAAATAAATCACAAAAAGATATTACTGGACTGAATGAATTGAGGAGAAAAAAGAACATGTGTGACGCTGTATTTTTACAGCTTCTGATATTTCATAACTTGTCCATAGTGATTTATTCTGCACTACACCTTGGTATCCTCATTATATGTAACTGATGCAAACTATCAATACTATCCAGTTATCCATCATTCAATCCTTTTTTGTCCCATCAGAAGCAAACAAGACTGGGGCTAAAAATTATACATAAAAATAACAGACAATACAATAAAATAATAGACAATACAATCAGTAAAATAAATCACTATGGAAAAGGTGCTACAAAGCCTTCAGTGCCACCTTGAATATGGTTTGCTGTATGGAACATGGAGTACCACTTACCCTTATCACCAACCACAAGGGCAAAAATGCTCTGGTCTTGACCCTGGCTTGCTCCCGGAAGGACTGTTCCTGGAGGCTGAAGGCACAATCCAGACAGACTCTCCATCACTGCCACTACCTTCAGGGATGAAGCCAGTATTTGTTAATACCAAGAATCCACGTGATGTAATGGTAACTGCTGATCCCTCACCCAAACTGAAATGCAAGCTATCATAGTCCAGTACATTTAAGGATAGTTAACCAGCCTACAGTATTTCCTTCAAGGCACTGTATGACAGAAGCCTCCAGTCGCCCTTCAGTAATAGAACCTATGGAAGGCCATCACCTGGACAAGGGCACTCAGACCTGAATATATAGTTAATAGTTTATTCTTTCTTCTACCAGCTAATTTGATTAAACTTAGGTAAGGTTCTTGCACTGAAGAAGTATATTAACCCTCTCGCGCACGATAAGTTTCAGTAAGTTTTCCGGCGCACGACTTTATCTGCGAAGCCGCCCAGCCCGGCTGCCCGCGCGCGGCAAATAACACGTATTCTCTCCTTATTTTCACCACCCAAACATCAATATACTGCCATGAAACCTATGTCATCTTATTCGTCAATGTTTGTTCTAACTGATAAGCACCACAAAAAAACAGGACAACACAAAAAAACAACATTAGGCGGCCGTGAATAAAATTTCGCTACGTCACGTTCACTTCCCAACATCACCATTCAAGTGTTTTCCATCATACAGGAAAATGTTATTAGAAGTTTTGATAGAGAATTTCATCAGCTTTCTAAAGAGACAAATCCGGTGTTGATACAATTTGTAGTTTTCAAGAAAATAGCCAAAAACTGAAAGCCATTTTTGAAAAAAAATCAAGAAGCTCTAATATGGAAATTTTCTCGCAGATGTTATATTTTTATTGCATAATATTATGCAGAATTTCACCAGCTTTCTAAGGAGCACCTCTTGGTTTCCATACGCCTCATAGTTCTCGAGTAAATCGCCAAAAACGACTGGGAACTCACGTCTGTACGTCACTTTCGTGATGTGCGCACAGCATATGCAATATTCCCGCCTACGTAACAACAAATTCTTATCATAGATATTACATTGTTATGTCGTGTACATACGTAGAATTTACTGCTCTTTATCATGGTTCATATAGGAAATTGATACGTCCAATAGTTTCGAGTAATTGGCCGACAAAGTGAGATTACTCCTCTGAGCGCTTTCGACTTTACCGAAAGTCTGTTCCCCCAACTTTTCCAACAGAAAATGCTCCCAGAGGCTTATATTCTGCAAATGAACATACATAGAATATACTGCTCTTTATCATGGTTCTTACAGGAAATCGATATGTCCAATAGTTTTGGAGTAATTGGACGACAAACGTAGAATACTCTTCCCCACCTGCACGCGAGATAAAAAACCCTCTTTCCCTACCTCACCCGCAGCTACATATTTTCGCTCGTTACGTTTTATTATTTTCTTTTTTTACTCAAAGTACACGCATAAAATATCATAAGGTTTTTAATAGTGCCATCAGAAACTTGACATGACCACTAGTCTTTTTGCTAGGTTCTGACAAAGAAGATGAACTTTCTTCCATCTCATATGTGTGTATGTAAAAAACATTATTTATTTGTGTAAAAAATATTGAACTATAGAAATAGGTCAATATACAGATCAACAAAATACGGATAACTCACTTCCTCCAGAGGTGTTGAGATGCTGGCAGCAGCTTGAAGATGAGGAGTTATGTAGTGTGTGAGCGTGTGCGTGTGTGGGTAAGCGTGCGTGTGTGGGTGAGCGTGTGCGTGTGAGTGAGCGTGTGGGTGAGCGTGTGCATGTGGGTGAGCGTAGGGCTATGGGTGAGTGTGTCATGTGGCTGTGGCGTATTTTCTTCTCTCCTTGCGATACATTTGCCAAAAGCACATGTGATCCACACAATAGATTTCTCCACGAACATTCGCTGCACAACATACGTATGTATATGTGGCTGTGGCATATTTCTTGTCTCTGACACTTGCACTTTGTTTTAGCTAAGTCAGTGAATGCATGAAATATTTCTCTGTGAACACTCACTAAGACTCTATTGTATTGGCACACACCACACTCCTTCACGAACACCCGCAGCATGTTTGACTTATATTTCACACAATTCCATACGCATTTTCACTATCAGAATCACAATAATTCCATCACTAAACACCTCTAATTCTTCCTTCCCGACTATAAAAACTGTACGTGATGCCTGCCCCATTCCACACTATGGTACAATAATTTCACCAAGCCAGCCACAATATCTTTCACACAAAATACACTTTAGGCATTGGCTTCATTATATACGTATTTGTAATCACGCCATGGGCCTTGGGGAGGGCGAGAGGCGAAACCCCGCAACAGTGAACACGCATATCGGCTCGTAGGCCTAACGCTTCATAACGGACACAATTCCTTTTCGTGACATATATCTATGTTCCATCAATAATATCACTATACAAATATGCTCATAAATATTGCATTATCACACTGAGTCCATAGGGGCTTCAGCTCAGGAAGGAGGGGGAGAATTAGTAGGAGTTTAAAGGGACTGAAGACACAAAACAACCCACCGCCTGGCTGCTTGGAAGAGACTGAGGTATATTGCTACATGCTGGGCCCAATGAGGCAGCTCAGTGTTGCCAATGCCTTACCACTGGAAAGCGCTACACTTGCTACAATGTGTCAAAATTTGACGCGATTTCGCCAGAAACTTAATTTTTGGCTAATTTTTTTGTGCTCAGGAACGCGATTCGAGTGACTGAACAAATTGAGAAAATCCACATGGCACGCAAATCGCGTGACTGTGCCTGAGAGGGTTAATGCTACAACTACCCCTCTTGTAAAAAAAAAAAGTTATCCTAAGCTTAATAAAATTTTCAAGTAGCTGCAAGCCCTTGAGTGATGCAATAATTCACAGCACAGTTGGCCAAAATGTAACACCTTTCAGCATGAGCCGAGTGCCACACAAGATGTTGTCAAAGTGTGTGAGTGTTCTTACCTACCTAATTGTTCTTACCTAATTGTATCTTAACATGAATGAGTCAAGCTTGTACCATATATTAAATTACTTTTATTATACATATCCTTAAATTTATTAATTGTTTTGGCAGACACTATTTCATACAGTACTGCATTCCACTGATCAATTGCCCTATTTAGGAAACTGAATTTCCTTACATCTTGATCACCTCTCTTTTTATGTAGTTTTCTGCAGTGTCCTATTGTTAATAATTCCCCAGAGGTTATATACTCATTTATGTCTATTTTGTCTTTCCCTGAGATCCATTTATATAGTAAAATCATGTCTCCTCTTTTCCTTCTCTCCTCTAGTGTTGGTAGAGTCAATTTTTCTAGTCTTTATTTGTAGCTTAGATCCCTTAAGCTTGGTTTGTAGTGGCCCTTTGTACTTTTTCAATCTTATCTATGTGCTTTTTTAAATGAAAATTCCAGACTACTGATGCATACTCCAGGGCTGGTCTGATGAATGATGTTACAGTGAACCCTCAATATAACGAACCAATTGGGGGGAGGGGTGGGTCGTTATATCCAAATCTTCGCTATATACGAGGGGTTCGGTATTTCCAAGAGATTACAGTACTGTACCGAACTCGGTTCACTATACATGGGGAGTTGATCGGTCCTACGTGCTCAAACGTTCCCTAAACTAACTCTTTGAAGTTTTACATCGAGAATTCAATGGTTTATGAAGTTGTACATGTAAATACAATATGGTATGAAGTTCTACATATAAATACAGTAACACCTCGATATACGATACCCCTAGATGCGATACCCCGACTTAACGATGGGGGTAGAAATACCACCATACCCTGCCTAACGATGGCCAAACTCTGGTGTCATAAAGACTTTGTAGTTACTTTTAGAGAAGTATATTTTAGACTTGTGGTCGAGCGGCTTTTATATCTTGTAGTAGTTTCCCCACCAGATGTCATGTAGTGACAGGAGAGGTAAAGAATAGTATGGGACTATTTTTATTTGTCTTGGAAATATTAAACAGGTATAAGAGTATAAGTCCCGGGTAGCTACCTCCCTGTCTCGCTATCTCTCTCTCTTTCTGTTCTAAGGCTAATCTCCATCTCGACCTCTCTCTAGGGTCGCTTGTCTCCTTCTAAAACTCTCTTTCCTAAAATCTGGTGTAGCAGGGGTGTGTCACGTATGTTCCTCGTGGATCTTTGTTCACGAGAGGACTGCTGACAGCTAACTGCATCATCTCCTTACTGGCCGCTGTCGTCAGCTTTCCTCAGTGTTAAGAGGGTGTAAGCATGCTTAGCACTGCTCGATTCTCACAGACACAACACCTTCTCATCATTTGACTTCCTGCTTCTATCTGTCTCTCTATCTATCTATTTATCTATCTATCTATTATGATTTGCAATTATAATATGGAGACCTACCACACTGGTTTAATGATGAGTTTTGATTTTTAAACTGATTTTGATGACATTTTAGACTAAAACCATGTGTTTAGGCTGATTTATAAACTGCTGTTTGACTCAGATTAATGAGCTTTAGCCATAGGTGGGATGAACATTGTCATTTTGGGGTACAGTTTACTAAGCTTGATTTTTTCCAGACTTATAGTTAACAATTTTCAGATTTTATTTGTTGGTTTTAGTGAGTTATTTACAGGTGTTAGGCTTAGGTTAGCTACCTTGACAGCTATTAGGCCATTTAGATTGGCTTTAAATTTGTCTTTGGGCTCATTTGGGTGGGTTTGGGCTTGGTTTCTGGGGAAACCCAAGGCTGGTAAACACCCCACATTACAAGTTAAAAGTACCCCGATATACGATACCCTACCTAATGATGAGGTTTACCTAACCAATTACATTGTTAAACTGGGGTAGGCCCGTACATTCATTCATCATCCAATCCTACATTGCCCCACGAAAAGCATAGGAGCCCAGGGATAGGCAAGTTGGTCCTGACATTTGAGAGTGACCAGCCTCACTCATCCCTGAGTGGCATTACATGAGAAAACCCCAACTACCCCTTGGATATAAACTTTCACCAGCTCAATCCGATTGGAGTGCCATAATTACTTACTAAACCCTAACGCAGTTTGCTGTAGCGCAATATTGCTCTAAACACGGCACGATTTTGCAGAAGGAAATAAACATTTTAACACAGGCACTGTTAGCGTTATGCGATAATTTGAATCCTGAGTTGAGCTATGTCTCTCAAGGAGTTGATCTCTGACAGCTACCCTTCCCTTGCAAGAGGCAGCGACGTGATTAAGCAGACTGTTGATGCAGTCAGCATCTACTGTACAATCATATGCACGCTGACCAAGTGAACCGCCGTAAACAGTCACTGATCAATTGTTACTTCCCCAGACAAGCTGCCGCTGGTCTATAGCAAGAGGATATCCAGTGACAGCGGGATGAAGAAGCAATGGAGGACCTAGAAAGTGATGTTTGGAATGTTGCTCGTGAAACAGACTTTGATGGATTTTAGTGTGTGTTCTCCTCCTCTACCTCATCTCTGGTGACATGTATCTGCTCTTCGCCTCACATAAGGTACAGAACAATAAATAAAACAGTCCTATATTGACCTACTGTATTTTTTATAACCATATTAATGCATTTAGGAGGTTTAAATTGTGGGGTATAAAAAAATTTTGCAGCACAAAGGGGGAAAAAAGTGCACTCTGGGCAGGGGTGTGGAAGGATATAGGGGTTTTGAAGAGTCCCTCTAACACGATATTTGCTAATGCGAGATCGGTGCGGAAGCAATTGCCCGCGTTTGGGGAGGAACACCTATATTTAGATAGCTTTCATTTCCAATGTTGCTATCTATGTAATTTATATACACTAAAAACATAGTTGGTGTCAGCACTGAGCCCTGTGGAACTCTGCTAGTCACTTCTCTTTATGGTGAGTAATTACCCCTTAGTACTGTTCTCATTTCCCTTTTTCTGAGAAAATCTTCCATTCAACAGTACAGTACAGGTTGCCTTGGATTCCTCCTTGAAGGTACAGTTTCCATAAAAGTCTTTGGTGAGGCACTCTGTCAAATGCTTTCTTGAAATCTTGAGATACTGTCCACCCATCCTTCTCATTTCTGTAATGTTTTTGCAGTTCTATCATAGTAGCTTAATAGAATAGTAACACATGATTTTCCCTTTTTAACTGAACAGCCTTTCTGTTATCATGTTGTGTTCTTCTAGATGATTTATCCAAACTTTTCTTATCAGCTTTTCTAGTATCTAACTTACAACACTGGTCAGTGATACTAGTCGGCAGATTAGCAGGTTCTGTCTATTCCCTGTCGTGAATAGGGGAAAAATGTTTGCTTTCTTCCAAATATCAGGTAGTTTACACTGCTCTAATGATTCCTTGAATATTAAATATATTGGTCTACTTTACTCTATTGCACATTCATGTAGCACCCAACCTGAAATTTCATCAGGACAATTTGCTTTTCCTCTAATTTACTTAACTCTCCCTGTACTTCTTTCTCTGATATTTGTATATCTGGTAATATGTATGGGCATGCATGTTCCATATCATCTCTCTCAAAATTATTTCCTTCTTTAAAACCTGACTGGAAATTTTCATTTTGTGTTTGACAAACATCTTTCCCTTCTGTATAGATGATCCCCTCTTCCATAATGGTCTGTATTTTATCTTTAACTTTGGTTTTGCTTTGGATGTAGCTGTAAAATAGCTTTGATTGATCACTACTTTTATTTATAATGTCTTCCTCAAACTGTCTTTGAGCTTCTCTCCTTATCCTTGTATAAGCATTTCTTGCCTGTTAATAGTTGTTATATGCCCTCTCACTACTTTGTTTTCTGTATCTATTCCACAGCAAGTCTCTTTTTTTTCTTTTGATTTTTTACATTCTGTATTAAACCATTTCTTTATTTTCATTTATGTTTCTTCGTGCTGTGGGATATAATTTTGGACTCCTATTTCATTTAATTCACAAATTTTCTATATAAGACATTTAAATCTTATCCTCTAAGCTCCTTTTCCCAATCTATTTCCAAGAAGTACTTCTTTAGGTTATGATAGTTGCCCTTTTTTGTAGTTTAGGCTATTTTTGTGACTCTCATTACTATTAACTATGTCATATGCAATCCTGAAGTTGCAATTTATTATTGCATGGTTGCTTTAGCTGAATGGAGGGTGATACACTATATTGTAAGTACCATTTTCTTGCCTAGAATATAAGATCTAGTACTAATGGATCATAAAGTTCTCTTTTTCTGGTGTTTTCCTTTACATGTTGTGTTAGGTAAAACTCCTGCACAAGATCCACGAGCTTTTGGTTTAGGCTTTTTTTGTAACTCTCATTACTGTTAACTATGTCATATGCAATCCTGAAGTTGCACTTTAATACTGCATGGTTTCTTTTGCCAATTGGAGGGTGATACATTATATTGCCAATATCATTTTCTTGCCTAAAATATATAAGATCTAGTACTAATGGATCATCAAGTTCTCTTTTTCTGGTGTTTTCCTTTACATGTTGTGTTAGGTACAACTCCTGCACAAGATCCACGAGCTTTTGGTCTCACCAGCTTTCATGGCTTCTTACATCTAGAGTATTCCAATTTATATTTGTACTGAAATCTCCTATTGACATAATTCTTTCAGATTTCTCTTCCATTCTTTGCAGTAATGTTCTTAAACTCTGAATTGTACTCTCTGCTAGGTCTTCATATTTGCTTCCTTCCCAAGTGTTTGTTTTGGGTGGCATGTATGATTTGCCACAATTACTGTCCCTTCAGATCTACTTATCTCTACTGCAATCAGTTCTACTTATGAGGGTATATCAAGTTCTATTTCCTTGACATGTAGATTTTTCTTTGTTAATATTATAATTCCTCCTCCTCTTCATTTTTTTTAATCCTATTTCTTCTCCATATATTGTATTCCTCTAAGTTTAGGGTATCGTTTGATATCCTTGGGGTTAATTTTGTTTCAGTTCGGCAAATAATGTGGTTCCTTTTCTCTGGTATACTCTTTCATCTCTAATAATTTAGATGCCATTCCATCTACATTTGAGTACATCTACTTAATCATCTTGTTTCAATATCTGCCATAGCCTGAGTCTACTACCTTCCTCCTTTTTATTCCCTGTTGGTTATGTACTACTTTCGTACCTGCAGTACAACTGTACTTCGTAAAAAAATTTACCCTTCCTCTGATCTATCCTTGTTCTTTGTTTCTGCTTCCTCCCTCTTCTCCTTTAGTATTCCCAATTCCTCTTTAGTTAGGCATCGTTTTATCCATTCATTCATTCATCATCATCCAATCCTACGTTGTCCCATAAGGAACATAGGAGCCCAGGGCTAGGCAAATTGGTCCTGACATTTAAAATGATTGACCAGCCTCACTCATCCCCGAGTGACGTTAAAGGAGCAATAAACCCCAACCACCCCTAGGATATAAACATTCACCAACTCAACCGATTGGAGCTCCGTAATTACCCACTAAACCACCAGGCGCCAAAATTTTGGTTATATGGTTACCACCCAGCATAGTAAATGGCTTCCTGGTGTAAAGGAAACCATTTGGCTTGTCACTCAGTGTAGAGTCACCTACAAGCAGAAGGAAATGGAGAGGATGAAGGAAAATGAGACAGAAGAGTGAATGTAAAGCCACCCGTAGGCAGAAGGATGAGGAAAGAATGAAGGAAAGAAAGACAGAAGTGGATGGAGGGAAAGCAGCACTACAGCGAGTGAGTGGATGGTGAGTGCCCCAACTTTTTATCCATACTTTTTTAAATTCCTCTTTTTCCATGAGATTGTTCGCATTTTTTAATACAGTAAAACCTCACTATATCAGACTAATTGGGGAACAAGCCAGTCCAAAAAAAGTGATAAAAACAACATCTGGATTCCCCCCTGGACTTCCTCCTCCTTTCTCATGCAAAGAGATGCACTTGTCATTCATGCAATTATTCTACAGTATCTCTCTCTCTCTCCCTGCACTGGGCACTTTCATTTTACTTCACATATTTTTTGTCTTCGTCGTCACCTTCATCTTCACCTTCCCATTCATTTTTGCCTTTGCTTTCAGTTCACTTTGACATTCACATTCACTTTCATATTCAGTTCCTTGCTCACTTTCACATACACCTTCACACTTACTTTCACAATCACTCATTTTGAATTTCCATTTCACCTTCACTTGCAATTTTACTTTCTTACTTTCATGTTTACCTTTAGAATTACTTTCACTCACCTTCACTTTCACCTTCCTTCTTTTACTTTCACATTTCCCTTCACCTTCACTTTCATTTTCACCTCTTTCACCTTCATCTTCACCTTCACTTTCATCTTAACCATAACTTTCACATTCACCTTCATTTTCACCCTCACTTTCACTTCTGACTTCACTTTCACTTTCATTTTCACCTTCACTTTCATATTGCACCTTCACTACTGACTTCACTTCCACCTTCACTTTTGTCTTCACTTTCATCTTCCACCTTCACTTCTGACTTCACCTTCACCATTTTCACATTCACTATTACTTTCACCTTCACATTACCTTCACTTTCACCTACTGTACACTGACCTTCACTTTTACCTCTCTCTCCTGGAGAGAGAGAGAGAGAGAGAGAGAGAGAGAGAGAGAAGGGACCGAGGTTATGCCTATCTCCCTCATTTATTTATGGGAAAGGGGACGCCACTTGTCATTCCTGTATTTATTCTCTCTCTCTCTCTCTCTCTCTGCTGACTTTGACATTCACATTCACTTCCATGCTCTTTCACCTTCACCTTGACACCCATTTTCACAATTACTTCAATTTTCATTTTCAATTTCACCTTCACCTCTCTGTCTCTCTCCCATCTCGGGGAGGAAGGGAAGGAATGGAGGAGGAGAAAGAGGGAGGAGGGACCAATGTTATGGTATCTCCTCCGTTTGTTTGTTTATTCATTTATTCCAAGGGGCGGACTGCTTCTGGCTTTATCCAACTTTCTCTGATGCATAAGAAAATTGTCCAGTTGGCTCCTCCAGTCCGATAAAAAAGTGAATTCCGCTATACTGAAGTCCGTTATATTGAGGTTTTACTGTACTTCCTCTACGGTGTTGCACTCTGGAAGGTTACTTTCAGAGGGCTTTGACTTACTTCTCTCATATTTCCCAAGCCTTTTATGTTCTTCTATATCTTTATCACAGATAACCTCAGATACTTGCATCAGTATGTTCATTATATTTTCCAACTCCTTTTTGTCCCTTAAGATTCTGGTTTTTATTTCTTCTTCACCTACGCCACTGATTAGTATAGATTTGTTAATCACTACAACTTCCCTGACTAGTTTTGGGTTATTTTTTCTAATTTCTTTCAATTCCTTTCTTATGCTTTTTTCTTCTACCTTTGCATCTAAATCATTCTTTACTTTCACCATTTCAGCATACATAGTTTGTACCTCATCTTTATAATTTCTTACCATTTCATTTACCTGTTATTTTCTCTTCAATATTGCTATTTTGGTTTATCAGACTGCTTGCTTGCCTGATATTCTCCATATCAATTCTGAAATCATCCATAATTCTCTCATGGGTGACAACTATATATCCCATTTCACTAGCCTTCATTCTCGGTGAATTTACCTCAGCTGATGGTTCAGCTGTTGTTGTGGATTTTCTGTTTATTTCCTTTACTGTTTCCTCATTTTTTTTCCTTCTGTCTGCATGGCTCATTCTTAATTTCATCGAATACCATTTGAAAAGTTCTCTCCAGTCTACTTACTTTTTCAACTAACTTATCCTAAGTTTCCTTTCCAACCAGGTCTGGGTAGAAGTTATCAGCCTGTTTTTTACCTTTGTCTCTTAGCACCTTCTAAAGGCATCTTTCTAAAATATGAAGCCATCTTAAAGGAAAGATAATCTCTACTTACAGTTGATGTATCACTCTGCTTGCCTTGGTGTTGTCTAGCTGAAGTAAGGAACTGTAGCACATTTCCTGGCACTATTTTATAGATGTTTACTTACTTTAGGCTACACTTTCTTTGCTATTACTTGTTTTACTGTGTTGGATCATAACTTAAATTAGCCTAAACAAGCCTGACCATAAACAGATACCACTTCGGTATCCCCAGAGCAGAGCTCAGTGTGTGTGGGGGGGGGTAGATTTTTATAAAATTCATGTTTGCTAGGTACTTTTTGTTTTTTTCTAAATTTGAGAAATAGGTGAATGGTAGATTTTTATAAAATTTATGTTTGTCAGTGTTTTTTTTTTTTTTTAACATTTGAGAATAGGTGAATCTGAACTTAACCATTTAAATCTGGCGACTTTTTTAATTCGGGCTACCTCCACATATGGCCTACAAAAGGTACCTGGGCAAACCCACTCTTGACTCTCATCTCTTATATGTTTCTGCCCGAAATCATGCTAAGTTTGTTCTATGCTCTGCTAAAATAGTTTCATTCGTACTAAAAGCTCTGAACTCTACAACTCGAATTCTTCCTGCTCCTTCTGGCACCTTGCCAAAAATCTTTCCAACAACTTTTTCCTCGTCATCCTTTCCTCCTTTCCACTCTGATGGCTCTAAAGCTATTTCTTCTACTGAAAAAGCAGAACTCTTCAGTCAGACTTTCTCCTACAATTCCCCTTTACACGAATCCAGTGCTGTTCCTCCATCACTTTTCCCCTTTGACTTCCTCACGGCAGACATTAAAATGTCTTCAACTGATGTATTTTCTGCCATCAATGGCCTCAATACTAATAAGGCATATGAGCCTGATAGGTCCCTCTTGTTGTCCTCAAGAACTGTGCTTACACCCTGCCTAGGTAATCTCTTTGGCGTTTGCCTATCAACCTGCACCTTTCCTTCTTACTGGATGTTTGCTCTCATTCAGCCTGTCCCAAAGAAAGGTGACCATTCCCATCCCTCTAACTATCGCCCAATTGCTTTCACATCCTATGTTTCTAAAGTTTTTGTGTCTACTAAAAAAAAAAAAAAAAAAAAAAAAAAAGAGGATCTTTCCTAACACAACCTTCTTTCTGACTGTCAGTATGGGTTCTGCTAGAGACGCTTCACTGGCGATCTTTTCACCTATCTTTCAGACACCTGGTCATCCTCTTTTAGGGACTTTGGTGTAAGCTTTGCCACTGAACTTGACATCTCAAATACTTTTGATCAAGTCTGGCTAAATCTTTAATTTTCAAACTGCCCTCTAATGGTCTCTATCTATCTGTGCCTTCATCTCTGGCTTCCTTTCTGTTTGTTCTGTAGCTACTGTTGTAGAAGGCCACCATTCTTCTCCTAGAGCTATCAACAGTGGTGTTCCTTAGGCCTCTGTCCTACCACCAACTCTCTTCCTTTTACTCATCAATGACCTTCTAAGCTGTACATCTAACTCTATCCACTCATATGCTGATGACCCCACCCTTCACCTCTCCATTTGCTTTCTACAGCGTCCATCTCAGCAGTTACTTCAAGAAACAATGGATGAAGCTATAGCGCACCTAATGTCTGGCTTGGCTCGTATCTCTGATTGGGGTAAAAGAAATCTTGTTGTTTTTAATGCATCGAAGACTCAGTTTTTACACCTATCAACCAGACAAAATCTTCCACAGGAGTACCCACTAATGTTTAATACTATCCGGCTCAATCCTGCATCATCCTTGAACATGCTTGGGGTTTCATTCACTTCGGATTTATCTTGAAATGATCATATTACATCTCTTGTAAAATCAGTTTCCAAGAGACTAGGTGAGCTAGGCCGACTCCGTACCTTCTTTACCCCTGCACAGTTGTTGACTTCATACACAGGTTTTATTCATCCCTGTGTAGAGTAAAACTCTCATGTGTGGGAAGGCTCCCCACATACAGCTCTTCTCAATAGGGTGGAGTCAAATGCTTTTCGTCTCATTAACTCTCCTCCTTTTACTGGCTCCCTTCAACCTTTGTCCCTTCACCGCACTGTTGTCTCTATCTCTTTTCTATCGCTACTTCAGTGGTCACTGCTCCTCTGAACTGTCTGCTTGCATCCCTCCACCATTACGACAGGCGGGTAGCACCCGCCTAGCAACAAACTGTCATCCCTTTTCTGTCCAACTCTCTAATGCAAAGGTTGACCGTTACTCCTAGTCATTCATTTATGCAACAGGTCAGGTCTGGAACTCTCCCTCTGTTTGTATTTCCTACTTCCTATGATCTCCAGTCTTTCAAACGCAGTGTGTCCAGGCATCTCGAAATGAACAGATCTTGAATTTGGCTAACTTTTGTATTGTTTTTGTTTGTTCTTGGAAGGAATTGTTTGCAGGCTCCCAGCGTTTGGTTCCTTCTTACTCGTATTAAAAAAAATATATACAGGTATACATATCTGGACGTGTTCATCATCCAGATGCTGGAGCTTGGCTCTATTGAAATATTATCCCAATTTACTTGCTATTATCCAGATGTAAAAGTCCCTGAGAACTTCAGTCGGCCAGCCGACATGTTCCAACGTTCAGTATCATGGCCGCTGGGCTCAAGCCGTGAGCAAGAAGTAGTCTGTAACCCACAACCAGATCTAAAATGTCCGTCTGCCCCTGTACTGAATGGTCAAAGTCTCGTACTCGTCCTATCACTCCCAGCGAACCTCCAGCACATGAGTAATACGACTATAACCCACAAGTGGTGTCATAACATCCATACGCGTTCCCCACCAAACGTCTAATATCGTGCGGCCATGGGGGCTAAGTCTTTCCAACCGCTACCGCCATCGAACATAGCCCACAAGCCCTCAGTACATGTTCAGCTACAGCAGCCGTCCACCTCTCTACCAAAAGTCGAAAGTCTCCTGGTCATGGTGAGTTGTTTCCTCATGGCCACTTGGTGTCTGACAGACTGCAAGTCACGAGTAAATGTACAGCAAAAGCACCCATCCACCTGGTGACAGAAGGGGGAGAATTCTGCCTACAGCCTTGCTTCTCCCCCCTCTCCTGTCCCCACTCCATATGCTCCTGGCTCCCCCCTCACTACTTCAGACCCTACCCTACTGTGATGATAACACTGACATGTGAGTTTTCAAAGTTTTTTTGCGATTTATTTGACTACTATTGGTTGTACCGAAATGCCGAAAATCCACGAGAAAGCTCATTAAATTCTGCATCTAGACATATGCTTAACTCTTGGAAGGTGCTGGCAAAATTTTGAACTTGGACGGTGGGAAATTATATGAAGGTAAGTTTTAATTCTGAACACTTTATTATTGTTACCTTTCTGTACTCTTACTTAACAGTTTTATGTGTTTTTATAATTTTATCTTATAGTACAAATACCAGTGACAATGCTGGTATATCATTTATACCAATATAACCAATTTCTATCTATCTATCTATTGCCAGACGCCTCAATCCCGTTCGGGGTGGCCACAAACAAATCGCCTCCACGTCGCCCTGTCCCCCCCCCTATTTCACTGCCCCGCTCCCAACTCACACCCCCCTCTCTCATATACCTCTCCACCCCATCCCTCCATCTCATCCTCAGCCTCCCCTTCCCTGTGCCCCCCTCCACCTCACTCACATACACTCTCTTTGTCAGTCTTTCACCCTCCACCCTCTCCACATGGCCAAACCACCTCAGTGTATTCCTCCTAACACTTCCTATCACATAACCAATTTACAGTGGCATATTTGGCTGTGGAATTTTTTTTTTAGCCCCAGGAGCGATCACTCATCACAGAAAACAGATTTTTCAAACTGTTGTCAGTTTTTTTGTGGATTTTTATTGTTTATGCACTGTTTTCATGACGTTTAGCATTAATATGGATAATCCTATGTGTGTTTTGATCTCTAAATATGGTAGATTGGCCTGAAAAGAGTGCCAAAATTATGATGGGTACTGTACATACAGTGGTGTTTAGGTCGGGTGTTCTCTGGTTTTCAATGCCACCCCCCCCCCCTTTTAATGGTTTTCTTGGTGCTTAGCATTATTTTGGATATTCCTAAGTGTGTTTTGATGTCTAAATATGGCAGACTGACCTGACAACATTGCCAAAATTAGGAGAGGTACTGTACATACAGTGGTGTATAGGTAAGGTGTCTTCTGGTTTTCAATGCCCCCCCCCCCCTCCTTTTTTTTAATGGTTTTCTTGGTGTTTAGCATTCCTTTGGATATTCCAATGTGGGTTTTGGTGTCTAAATGTGGCAGACTGACCTGAAAACAGTGCCAAAATTGGGAGGGGTACTGTACATATAGTGTTGTATAGGCTTTTTTTTTTTTTTTTTTTTTTCCCCCAATGTTTTTTTTTTTTATGGTTTTCTTGGTGTTTAGCATTACTCTGGATATTCCTATGTGTGTTTTGATGTCTAAGTATGGCAGACAAGTGAAAATGGTGCCAAAGTTACGAGGGGTACTGTACATATAGTGGTGTACAGGTAGGGTATTTTTTGGTTTTCAGTGTTTTTTTTTTTGCATGGTTTTCTTGGCGTTGAAAATTACTTTGGATAGTCCTATGTATGCTTTGATATCAAAATATGGCAGAATGACTGGAAAACTGCCAAAATAAAGAAGGGTACTGTACATATAGTAGTGTTTAGGTAGGACGATTTTTGGTTTTCAGTGTTTTTTCTGCATGGTTTTCTTGGTGTTTCGCATTACTTTGGATATTCCTATGTGTGTTATGATGTCTAAATATGCCTGAATGACCGGAAAACACTGCCAAATTAAGCATAGGTACTGTACAAATAAGTTAGGTATAGGTTGGAGGTGGGTATAGGTAGAGTCTGCGTATGGCAGGGAAAGTATTCATTATCCGGATGTTGCTACTACCCAGACATGCCTTTGGCTCTATTATGTCAGGATAAATGAGGGATTACTGTATTTGGAATAAAATTCTAGACAGCGGGGTCATTCAATTGAAATCTGTTAAAGCCTCAATATAATTATTTCTCACTGAGCTGAGGATGTATACTCATAATAATACATGTAATAGTAGACTAAATTATACTAATACAGTAATCCCCCTACTTTCTGGACGCCCACTTACCGGACATTGTGGGCCTGGACCTTAGGAACCCAAAAATGGCCAAAAAAAGAAAAAAATCCCCCCAAAATCCGAATTTTTTTCCCACACGTAATTTGAAATTGCCGCGCGGAGCCAAACAGCTGATTTACACCATGGCCCCTTCACCCCTTCCTTCCTCCCCCCTCCCCTCTCAGGGTTGCCATTTGATATTTTTCATTACTAAATGTGGGCCAATTTGGAAATGAAAAATTTATTTGGTAATGAATCGGAATAATGCATTACCAAATGGATTTTTCACATGTATGAGGATACACAGGATGGAGATGGTGGATTGTTTGCTCCCTCTGATTAATCTCCTAGCCTACATAGCGTGAAAATAATCAACATGCTGTTAATCATAAGGAGAGTGATTACGTGTATTTCCACTTGCCATACCACGTTGAGTACACCGCTTCCCGTCCGATCAGCGAAGTTAAGCAACGTTGGGTCTGGTTAGTACTTGGATGGGTGACCGCCTGGGAACACCAGATGCTGTTGGCATCCCTACGTGTCAAGTGGGGTTGGTGGAGGATTAGTGCCCCTCCCTGTAAAAACAATTAACTCTAAGCCCTTGGCCACCCCGTGTGGGATACATGGCGTCTGGCAATGAATGAATGAATGAATGATATATAACTAGTGAAGAATAAATGCTAGCTTTACGAGTTTGATAATGAAGAGTTAAATTTAGTAATGAAAATTGAGGAGTTTGGTAATGTGGCCAATGCAATCTGGCAACTCTGTTTCCCCGTCATCAACAGTTACTGCCTAACTTCGATGGTGAGTAGATGCTTATTGCAATGGAAGCCACATGTGCTCGTTTTTTGTGAATAAACTGCAATACCTCACCACTAGACCACACAGGAACTTACAGTGTTGCGCAGTGTTAAGAAATTAGAACTTAGAATGCAAAGGATCAACTATGGAGTGCAAATTGGCGGTTGAAACTGGTGTGATGCAGTTAGGAACAATATGCAGTGTTAAAACAATTATAACTCACAGTGCAAAGAATTAAGTGCAGCACAACACTGGAGTACTGTACGTGATTCAAGAGCATTTTCTCCACTGCCAAAGCCTTAGAGATGGCGGCCACAGACATGCTGTAAGTACCCTGGCTGTGGTAGTCACTTCTAAGTCCTCATTCTTTGGTTCCTTTTCATTTATTTCATGCTTTATGTCCATTATTGGTGTGAATAGGGTCTTAAATAGGTTTAAATAGGTGCTATAAATGTCCAGTAGGGAGTTATTTAGGTGGCTTTCAAAGTTAGGTTGAGTTAGGGTCCTTAAGTACCAGTCCAGAAGCCAGGGGCCCACTTTCCGGACATGCCTTTGGCTCTATTACATCGGATAGTAGAGGGATTACTGTTCAGTAATCCCTGCACTATTTAGACGCCCACTTTTCGGACTCCCCACTTACCGTACATCGTGGGCCTGGACCTTCGGAACCCAAAAATGGCTGAAAAAAGAAAAAATCCCCCCCAAATCCAAATTTTTTCCCACCCATAATTTGAAATGGGGCGGCGCCGAACAGCTGTTGTTTATGCACCCCTTCACCCTTTCCTTCCTTCCTCCCCCTTCCCCAGTCAGGGTTGCCATTTGGTATTTTTCATGACCAAATGTGGGCCCATTTGGTGCGGAAAAGTTTGTTTGGTAGTTAATCAGCATGATCCATTACCAAACAGATTTTACACATACAGTACAGTATATGAAGATATAGAGAATGGAGACGGTGGACTGTCTGCTCTCTTTGATCAATCTGCTAGCATACATAGCACAAAAATAAACATGCTGCTGATTATAAGGAGAGTGATTATTTCCATCTGTACATTTAATTAGTGAAGAATAAATGCTCGCTTTACGAATTTGGTAATGAAAAGTTAAAATTGGTAATGAAAAATGAGGAGTTTGGTAATGAGCCCGAGCTCAGATCTGGCAACCCTGTCCAAGTTACCGCCTAACCATTGCCGAGGGTAGATGTTCATCGCAATGGATGCCGCACGTGCTCGTTTTTGTGAATAAACAGTGAATAAACTGCAATACCTCACCACTAGACCACATGGGAATTTAGTGTTGTGCTATGTTAAGAATCAGAATTTAGAGTGCAAAGGATTAATTGTGGAGTGCTAGGTGAGAGTCGAAACTGGTGTGTGGCACAACACTGGATTACTGTATGTGCTTCATAAGCATTTTCACCACTACCAGAGCCTTAGAGAGGCGGTCATGGACGTGCTGTAAGTACTCTGTACACTGCTAAGTATTTTCCATACTCTCTTCTAATTCCTCATTCTCTGGTTCCTTTTCATTTATTTCATACTTTATGTTCATTATTTGTGTGAATAGGGTCTTAAATAGGTTTAAATAGGTGCTATGCATGTCCGGTTGGGAGTTATTTAGGTGGCTTTCAAAGTTAGGCTGGGTTAGGGTCCATAAGTACCAGTCCAGCAGGCAGGGGTCCACTTTCCAGACAGGATCACTTTCTGGACATGCCTTTGGCTCTATTACATCGGAGAGTGGAGGGATTACTTACATGCAACAAGATGTGAGAGAGTAAAGCTTCAGATCTCCAATCCATCTGCCTAACAAACTGGTGGTTTTGTGGGGGTAAGGAGGGGGAGTTGGGAGATGGATGTATGGAATTAACCTGTTCTCTGGTGGCAGACTATCCTGGCCCCATATTAGTGTTCACTGATGTACTGGTTCATACTACAACAAAGAAGCTGTCTTAACATTATGAACTGCAGTATTAAGTCAGCCCCTGAAGAGAGCATGATCAAATTTAATTACCTTAGAAAGAGGGACATCAACAGAGTGGGATATACTCAGTTTCATTTCCCTGACAACCAAGAAAGATGAGACAGCAGAAGACATGGCTGTGAAGGCTTTGCCAACTCCTCAAGCATCAAGAAGAGGACATACATTCAAAAGTGTGACGTTTCCCTTCTCGATCAACTAGTCTGCACTGATGTCATGTTGTCGATGTCACTTAACCCCTAAAGTACTAATAGGATCAATCGATCCTTTTCCAGAATTTGGCTAGATGCCGAATAGAATCGATAGAGGAGCCTTTGTAAAAAAAAAAACTGCGGACATTAGGCTTCAGACCGATTGTGACATATCGATGCAAACCAATGAGAACTAAGTCCTAAGTAGGGAGGGAGGAGGATCCAGGTCCCTACCCATGGTGGTGGTGGTGGTGGGGGGGGTGATTCCCCCACCACCCTCCTGCCACCTTCCTCTACCCCAATATCTTTGTTCCCTCTCCCGCTCCCTCGCCTCTGACCGCCTCCTACTCCCTCCCTCCCCCTCCCCCACCATCCTCCATCATGCCACTGTGGTTCCCCCCCCTCCCTGTCTCCCTGGGGAGGGTTATATCCCCCCTACCCATCCTCCACACCCCTGTACTTCCTCTCTGCCTTTCCTCTTTGTCTTGTGGTGTCTGTCTCCCACCTCTATATCCCCAAACACCCCTCCAGGCCTCTCCCCACCTCACCTCAACCCCCCAACCCCTGTAGAATGCCGTCCGCTTACCCCCCCCCTCCCCGTCTAGAGTATTATATGTACACATCAATGTTACTATTCATGTCGTGTGTTTTCATTCAGTACCAAATTATCGTTTGTGTCATTGCATACACTGACGCACGAAACAGAATGTGTGTTTTTTCATGTATTTATGGTATACGGTATTCACCTCTGTGAATATACGGTAATGTTTCATGTAAATGTTAATAATGTTCGTTTTTTATATTAATAAATTGTGTATTTGTGTGTTTGTCTTTCTCTTACACCATTATTATTATTTTGCATGCTTTAGCTTTTTTTTCCCCTTGAAATTCTTACAGCTACTTGATCTGACAGCTCTGAGGGGAAGGGATGGGGAAAAGGGGAGAGGGGAGAGGGGATGCTGGAGTGTTTAACACCACAAAAAGGATTTGCATGCTTTGGCTCAATTTCTTTTTTATTTTGACAGCTACACAGCTATGAGGGAAGGGGACGGAGGTAGGGAAGGTGGGGAGGGGAGAAGTGTTGGGAGTAAGTGAGGAACATCGACATAATTATTTTGCATGCTATTGGTTGAAAAATAAAAAATTGAGCTGGAAAATTCTGAAGGGTGGCGTAGATGGGGAGGAGGGAGGGGAGAAAGAGAGGGGGGATTGATGGGAGTGGGTGAGGAAGGTAAAGAGAGGGGAGGAATGAGGGTGAGATAGGGTGGGAGCGCATAGAGAACTGGAGTCGCCCTGCCAGGAAGGGTAACTTTTTTCAACTTTGACAGGCTATAGCTTATGAACCAGTTGGTCTAAAATGCTCTGGTTTGCAGCATAAGATATGTAAATTCAAGCTCTAAACCTCTGGCATAAAACTTTTTACTTCGTAAGAGCTGAAAAATCGGCTCCAAATACAGGTTTTCAGGGAAGTTCGGTTAATTGAATTGCGTATACTAGGGGTTAAACAGGTATTGTCCTATGGTTAGTTCATTCTTTCATTCATCATTTAATCCAGTGCTGGCCTACGAGATGCGCAGGAGCCCGGGGTAAGGTATGTTGGTCTTGACATTTAAGATGAGAGTGACCAGCCTCACACAACCCTGAGTGGCAAAGCATGATCAGTAAACCCCAGCCACCTGTAAACCTGCACCAGTTCAATCCAACTGGAATGCCTTAACTGCTCACTAAACCAGCAGGTGCCATAATTTGGTTATATGGACTTGTAGTAGGTGGGGGCACTCACCATCCACTCACTTAATGTAGTACTGCTCTCGGGTGACTGCCTTTTTCTCTTCCTTCCTTCCTCTCCTGTCTTTCTTTCCTTCAGTCTGTCTTCTTCCTTGTCTATGGATGACTCTACACTGAGTGACAAGCCAAATGGTTTCCTGTACACCAGGACACCATTTCCTACACTGGGTGGTAACCTTATAACCAAAATGGGCACCTGGTGGTGTAATGGGTAACTAAGGGACTCCAATCAGACTGAACCTAGTCAGGTTTATATCCAAGAGATGGTTGGGGTTTATTGCTCACATAATGCCACTTAAGGATAAGTGAGGTTGGTCACTGTCATCTTAAATGTCAGGACCAACTTGCCTAGCCCCAGGCTCCTATGCTCCTCATGAGGCAACACCGGGTTGGATGATTAACGAATGATGAATGAATGGTTACAGTACCACCCAGCACAGTAAATGGCTTCCTGGTGTACAGGAAACCATCTGACTCGTCAGTCAGTGTAGAGTCATCCGTAGACAGAAGGAAGAGGAAAGAATGAAAGAAGGAAAGACAGAGGGGGAAGGATGGAATGAAGAAGGAGGAGAGGAAAGGGCAGGCACCCAAGAGCAGAACTACATCGACTGAGTGGATGGTGAACACCCCCATCAACCACTTTCTGGTTAGTGTATTATGTATATTTCACATCAGTACACATTTTGTTTATGCTTGTGATATACTGCAGTTACTGTAACCATAATAAGAGTTGACTGTATAATCATACTTCAATAAAAAATTGCACAAGTAGCGTTTCTCACTTTTTCGGCAGAGTGTGTCTCGGTCACATTTTCCTTAGCAGCACAGCAGTTATTAGCAATAATCAAATCTGCGGGTATGGTTATGATCCTTATCTATTGACAATTTATTGACATGAAGCACTCCCTGACTGAACCAGTCAAATCACTGACTTACTGAAATTACTTATGCCAACTACAAGAGGGAGTAGCATCGCAGTAACGTTCCCCACGCAACTTTTGAAAAGCTATATAACATCCAAATTAAAACATAAAAACAATCCGACTGTGGTATGATGTAGGGTGAGTGTTGGTTAAATAGCTTGCAATAACCATTTGTGTATATTGCATACTTTTGCTGAGAGTACAGTCATCTCTTAACATCAGCGTTTATAACATAAACAGTTTTCAATATCCGGGGGTGGAAATAACATAAACGGTTTTAAATATCCGCTAGTGGATACAGTACCGGGGCCAGATTCACCAAGGCATTTTATCTCGCTGGACTCTGTTGACACTGTTCACTGCAAATGTAACATTATCCCAGGCACAGTTCATGGCTGTGTTAGTGATTGCATTACCCAGTGAATCAAATATAACACTTTTCCTTTTAGCCACTTCATTTATTAGTGCCCCTCCCCGTAAAACAAATAACTCAAAGTCAAATGGCCACCCCTTATAGGATTATGGCATCACACAACAGATAGAGATAGATAGATTTATTAATGCCATTAATTCATCAGGGGAAAAGTTAGGGCAGGCTGGGAGTATTTCCTTTCTTCCATGTTTTCCTTTACAATCTTGGTGGCGAAGGGCTTTGTTGTGTTTACCAACTGATACAAAGGGAAAGCTCCATGACTGGTTGATCATATCAAAGCATTGTGTGTGAGAGCCTCCGTCACTGGCTAATATGAAATTAGCTGGTAACGGTTGAAACGCCTGATGAACCTAATGACCTTCCTCCCATCGCCGAGAACAGGTAAAGTGAAAATTTTAACTGTTCTGATAGCTTTTCTTGCCCTTATTAGTGTATTGTTTGTAACGATATCTTGGTCCCAATTAATGAACCTATATGGTGGATGTGCAAGCGAGCACTATTTGATATCGCACTAATTGATAAACATAATGGGGAAAAATTCATCTGGTGGATGACTGACTCCAACTATAGGGGTTAAACTTTTAAATACTGACAATTACCCTAGTACTAAATAATAGTATACATACATACACCCTTGATGATCTTGTCTAAACCAGTTTGCTGCCCTCCCCCCCCCCCCACTCTCTCACGAACCCCTTGAAGAGCTGGTCTAAACTGGTTTGCTGCCCTCCCCCTCCCCTTCTCTCTCGTAAATAATACAGAGCAATACGCACTGAAATCATACGAGTGGCTGAAAGTATTATTTTATATTACAACCACCGAAAACTGACTTAGGATCTACACACGCAGAATTGCTACGTGAGAGTTGTCTACCTTTGCTTTGTGTTTCCACCTCTACCAGGTGATTTTTTGGGCAAGAAGTAACTGGCAACTCCTCTGGTGTTGGCGGGAGGTGGTGAAACATTGTCCCAAAGTGAGAGTGGGAGTATGTGTTCCCATCACTCTGAGCTTGCACCCCCCTCTCTTTTTGTATGCATTAGTGTTTGGCCTGTTATTTTCCTAGAGTCGAGTTGTCATGCCTGGAAAGTACTGCTCAAGGGATGAGAGGATCCGTAGCATTGCATCAAGGCAGGATAATATCCCTATCAACACAATTTGTGAACATATTGGACACACAAAGTCGACCATCATGAAGATTTTTGCTGCAGCGCGCAGCCTGCCACCTGATGTCATACCAGAGCACAAGCATGGCGGTGGAAAGAAGAGGACGACTTCCAGAGGTACAGATACGCATCTGAAGAGGGAAGTAATCAATCCTCAACTGACAGCAGCAGAATTGAAGAGAATGTATCCCCAACCATTACAAGAGGTCTCAATTCGAACTATCCAACACAGCTTGCAGAAGGAGCTGGGTTTGCCAAGCCACACCGCAGCCAAGAAACCGCTTCTCACTGACCTCATGAAGTAGCAGTGCATTCAGTTTGCCAAGATGTATGCACACTGGATGGACATCAGATGAGTGGAGAAAAGTTATGTTTTCTGATGAAAGCACATTTCAAGTGTTCCAGGTGTGTTCTGCCAAGGTTCATCACCTTGCCTCCCATTTTTTTTTTTTTTTTTTTTTTTTTTTTTTTTTTTTTAAGTAATCGATTCTGGGCAAAGGTTTCAAGGCCTATTTCTCGGGGGCAGTGACCTGTCCCAAGGCCCAGTAGTCCTCCTACACCTCCACATGTCAACACTTCGGCGCTAACACCCACAGTCCACATTGAATACATGCGAGGGCTGTCGGTGGAAAGAAGAGGACGACTTCCAGAGGTACAGATACGCATCTGAAGAGGGAAGTAATCAATCCTCAACTGACAGCAGCAGAATTGAAGAGAATGTATCCCCAACCATTACAAGAGGTCTCAATTCGAACTATCCAACACAGCTTGCAGAAGGAGCTGGGTTTGCCAAGCCACACCGCAGCCAAGAAACCGCTTCTCACTGACCTCATGAAGTAGCAGTGCATTCAGTTTGCCAAGATGTATGCACACTGGATGGACATCAGATGAGTGGAGAAAAGTTATGTTTTCTGATGAAAGCACATTTCAAGTGTTCCAGGTGTGTTCTGCCAAGGTTCATCACCTTGCCTCCCATAGTTTTTTTTTTTTTTTTTTTTTTTTTTTTTTTTTAAGTAATCGATTCTGGGCAAAGGTTTCAAGGCCTATTTCTCGGGGGCAGTGACCTGTCCCAAGGCCCAGTAGTCCTCCTACACCTCCACATGTCAACACTTCGGCGCTAACACCCACAGTCCACATTGAATACATGCGAGGGCTGTCTCATACAGGACTGGTGAATTGGTATTAGCGGGGGTATTTTTACGACATGTCAGCAGGTCATCTGGTAGATCAGGAAAGTCTGCTTTTTAAGAAATTCATATCCTTAAACTGTTCCTTGCCTCAGCCGGGATTCGATCCTAGGTCCATTAGGACTGCAGGCCGCCTCTCTACCGACTGATATGACCCTGCTTACATGGTGCCGACTGTTAAGCACCCACAATCAGTAATGGTACTGGGATGTTTCTCAGGTGATATGGGAAAGGGAGACCTCTACTTTCTTCCTAAGAACATGATGCTGAATGGTGGCCGGTACATTCAAGTTCTGAAAGATCATTTGTTAAACTTTTTTGCTGTTCATGGGTGCAACTTTTTCATGCACGATTCAGTTCCATGTCACAAGTCAAAAAAGGTGACAAAATGGCTTCAGGATAATCGGATTCAGGTCCTTGACTGGCCTGGCAACAGTCCGGATCTAAATCCGACAGAAAACTGCTGGGCAAAGATGAAGAAAATCATGGCAGGCAGAGAAGAAGACACCCAATCTGGTCAACCTCAGGACTGAACTGACAAATGTTTGGTGCAAAGAAATGTCCTTAGATTATTTTAGAGATCTAAGTGATTCCATGCTAAAACGCATCCAACTGATCCCAAAAAACAAGGGAAACATGATTTCATATTAATGAATGGCATTTCATGAACAAACATTGTGATATACTATTTTTTCTATTTTTTAATAAATTGTGGGGGGAGGTCCTAAGTCAATTTGCAGTAGCTGTATATTGTGAATTATTGTGATGAAATACATGTGATTTAGTGATATTTTTGCGATAATCAAAGAAGTCATGATGCTAAGCGCATTAGCTGGTGAACATTTCTGAGGCTGCAAACTATGTTGCTATGCTATGAAATGACTCATGACATTATATCAGTATGCTTTATAAAAGTAAGTGGTCATAAAAGTCATACATGAAGTTTGATAAAGTTTGTATTGATTTTCCTCACATCGTTACTGTTTCACTACAGTCTAACGTAAACACTGGAATATTGTAACAATATCATGAGAGACAGGCTTGATGTGTTCCATTTTTATTGTTATTGCAATTACTGTGATGAGGTAACATGGCTGTAACCCTATTTTGTATGGAAAAAATCTTGTGGTTTGGTGGAAATTTCCACCTCCCAGGGCTATTTCCTGCATCAGAGAGTCAAAACACACCTTGTATTCTCTCAAATTGTTCTCTATGCTTGGATTACCTACGGACATGCAGTTTGTTGCAAACGACAGTAGAAAGATTGACATCTGTAGGACAAAAATTTTAGCTCTCAAGATTAACGATCTATCTATCTATCTATCTATTGCCAGGCGCCTCAATTCCGCTTGGGGTGGCCACAAACAAAACGCCTCCACGTCACCCTGTCCCCAGCCATTTCACTGCCCCGCTCCCAACTCACACCCCCCTCTCTCATATACCTCTCCACCCCATCCCTCCATCTCATCCTCAACCTCCCCTTCCCTCGTCCCCCCTCCACCTCTCTCACATACACTCTCTTCATCAGTCTTTCACCCTCCATCCTTTTCACATGGCCAAACCACCTCAGTGTGTTCCTCATAACGCTTCCTATCACATCCACATCCACACCACAACGCTCCTTTATATCCTCAATTGTCAGCCTGTCTCTCCATGTGACTCCACAGGCTCCTCTTAAATAACTCATTTCCACTGCTCTCAATCTTAACTTGTGTCTTTCCAACAACGTCCAAGCTTCACTTCCATACGTTAGAGTTGGTATCACAATACTGTCATGTAGTAACTTTTTCACTTCCATGCTCACTTCCCTGTTTCTTATCATTGCTTTCAAAGAACCAACAACCTTTCTTCCCTGCTGTACCCTTTCAAGCACTTCACCCACCAAACCTCCATCCTTACTCAACACACTACCCAAGTATTTAAATGTACTCACATTTTCCAATTCCTCACCATCCAACCTCGCTGTACATTCACTGACTTCACCTCTCTCAAAGACCATCACTTTACTCTTCCCTACATTCACCTATAGACTCTGTTTCTTACACACTCTCCCAAACTCATCCACCAAGCCTTGCAGCTCCCCTTCGTCTTCACTCAACAATACAGTATCATCTGCAAACAACAGTATAGGGAGTTTCCAAACACTATCCTCTTTCACCAGGGCCACTCCAACATCCACTATCCTACCTTGTACCTCTTTTATTATCCCATCCATGTACAGATTGAACAACCATGGAACAACCACATCCCTGTTTCAACCCAACCTTCAAAGAGAAAAATTCACTTAGTTCACCATCCACACGCATTGCAGCCTTAGCACCATCATACATACTCTTCACAGCATTCAACAACTTCCCATCTACTCCATATATTCTTAATACTATCCACAATCCTTGTCTATCCACCCTGTCATATGCTTTCTCCAAATTCATGAAAGCCACATACAACTTCTTTCCCTTCTCTAGAAACTTTTCCACAAAAGATCTAAGAATGAATATCTGATCTACACAACCTCTTCCCTTCCTAAAGCCTCCCTGTTCTTCTCCAACTAATTCCTCTGTTCTTTCTCTAACTCTGTCAATAAGTATCCTACCATACACTTTTCCTATTATACTAAGAAGACAAATGCCCCTATGATTACCACACACTTCTTTTTCCCCTTTTCCTTTGTACAAGGGAATAATTATACCTGACTTCCAATCCTCCGGGACTCTACCTTCCTCCCAGGCCAATCTGCACATCTTCCACATCCATTCTACTACAATCTCTCCCCCAAGGTTCAGCATTTCACCACACACTCCATCAATTCCTGGGGCTTTCCCCAACTTAACTTTCTTCATTGCTTCAACAACTTCTATCCTACTGATTTCTTCCTGTCTTCTCACCTCCCTCCTTCTCCCAGCCATTCCCCAGCCACTTATACTCACATTACTTCCATCCTGTATGTTCAACAATTCCTTAAAGTGTTCTCTCCATCTGCTCACTTTTTCTCCCTTCTCCACTAGTAATCCACCATTTTTATCTTTCACTCCCCTGCTAACCTCACTTCCACCCTGTCTAACTCTCTTCACCTCTTTCCAGAACATTTTCTTACAGTCCCTCCACTTTGCACTCAAATTCATTCCAAATTCCTCTGCATAGTTGTTGACTTTATACACAGGCTTTATTTGCCCCTGCATAGAGTACAACTCTCATGTGGAAGGAGGATCCCCACATACAGCTCCTCTCAACAAGGTGGAGTCAAAGGCTCTTCATCTCATTCACTCTACTCCTCTCACTGGCTCTCTTCAACTAAAGTCTCTTCACTGCATTGTTGCCTCTACTGTATAACTCTTTTCCATCACTATTTCATAGATCACTGCTCCTCTGCACTGTCTCCTTGCACGTTGATTTGGTATCGACAGCAACATGCCGCTGGTGTGCTGATGTGTGGCACAGAGCTAAAGGTTGCTGCTGAGAAGTTCGCAAGGCTTCACGGCACCCCAGACTTCAAGGCATCCGAAGGTTGGCTCTTCGTGTTCAAGTTACGACATGGCCTTATCAACCGTAAGTCTCATGGTGAAGCTTTGGACGCCAACAAGGATGGAGTAGACGAGTTTCGGCATAGGGTGAAGGGCTTGATCGACAGGGAGGGCCTCACTCTAGGTCAAGTCTACAACACTGACGAAACTGGTTTATTCTATCGCTCTTTCCCAACGAACACTCTAGCCAAGGAGATGGAGAAGCTTGTACCTGGCTGCAAGCTCTCCTGGCAACGGATATCTGCTTCGTGTTGTGCCAATGCTAACGGCATTTCACCGGCTTAAGCCCGTTATTGTTGGCCGAGCAAAGCAGCCTCGGTGACTTCGTGGGGTGATGGATGTCCTTCCTGTCGTTTGGTACCATTCATTGAAGGAAGGGTTCACTGCCCAGATCTTCAAAGACTGGTTCCACCGCCATTTTGTCAAGGTGGTCATCCATTACCAGATGAAGACACTGGGAATCCCGCGCGACCAGGTAAAGGCCCTCCTTCTCCTCGATAATGCACTTGCCCACCCGTGTGACAAGGACTTGGTGGCTGAGAATGGGCGCATTAGGTGCATGTTTATGCCACCTAATACAACTGCTCTCATCCAACCAATGAACCAAGGAGTGATCGTGGCAACGAAGAGGCTGTACCGAAAGAAGTTCATGGATGAGGTGATGGTTGTTCTCAAGGATGAGGACAAGCACAGGGAGGGACAGGACACACGAGGCCAGCAGACTTTGGAAAACCTTCGTTGCTACAACATCAAGTCTGCAATCTACAACTGGGCCAGTGCATGGAAGTAAGTCCCTGTCAAGACTCTAGAAAATGGTTGGTCTCGTCTGCTTCTCAGAACAGATGTGGATCACGATTTCATAGGTTTTGATGTGGATGACTTCCATTCACGTCTACGTGTGCACGGCGACGATGTTGATGTGGACAAAGTGCTTGAGTGGTTGGATGACGACAAAGGCGATCCTGGGAATCAGACATTGTCTGATATTGAGATCGCATCTTCAGTTGCAGGTGTCAGTACTCAGCTTGAAGATTCCGATGAGGACGGCGACGATAATGCGGACTCCTCTAAGTGTGACACTACTCCAACCATCCCCAAGTTGAGCGCACTCCGGGAACACATAAAGTTCGTTCTCGACTACCTGGAGCACCCGGACTGCGACAGGGAGATGGGGCCCTTGGGACTTGTGGAGGAAGTGCGCGCTTTCAGGCAGCGCATAATTAATCACCAAAATCATCATTCCTTGCATCAATCAACCATTGACAGCTCTTTCAGACCCGTGACCCCCGCTGTGCCCAGCCCTGGCTCCACATCATTGCCTCCCCAAGATAGGCCCTCATCCTCCGGGCCACAGCCCAGCACATCAGCCACAGTTGAGTCACCACTGGACGTGAGTTTGCGTCTCTCTTCAGAGTTGTCTGCAGTGGGTAGTCCATCACCACATCCCAGCGACGCATCTCTAGGCCACCTACATCAACTACTCTCAGACTCTGACAGTGAATAAACAGCAGGAACTCGCCACTAGACCACATGGGAATTTACAGTGTTGGGCAGTGAAAAAAAAACAGTGGTAGTGTTACGAAAATGGATTTATGAGTGCAAAGACTTAAGTGCAGAGTGCAACACTTATTTCATTAAGGTGCAATGGAGTGCAAGTAAGACCAGAGTGCGCAGTGTTAAGAGCATGGAATTCTGAGTGCAAATGGCTAAGTTCAGCGCAAGACTTCATGTACAGTGTACTGCAGGTGCATCGGGTACTCCTTATTACTGTCAGAGTCTGAGAGGAGACGGGTTATTCATCGAGATGGCCAGGGACTTGTTGTAAGTACCCAGAATGTTTCATATTGTACTGTATTTTCCATACTTACCTCTAAAACCTCATTTCACTCTTTAATGTTCCTTCTTGGTGTAAATAGGGTCTTAGGTGCTATGCAGGTGCAGTAGGGATGTGTTTTTCTGAGTTAGGCTAGGCTAGGGTCCATAAATACCAGTCCAGGAGCCAGGGACTTGTAAGTACCCAGAATGTTTAATACAGTATTGTATAAACTCACCTCTAAAATCTCATTCTCTGGTTCTTTTGCATTTATTTCAGTCTTTTATGTCCCTTATTGGTGTGAATTGGGTCTTAAATAGGTGCTATGCATGTCTAGTAGGGAGTTGTATAGGTGTTTTTCTGAATCAGGGTAGGTTAGGGTCCATAAGTACAGGTTCAGGAGGCTGGGGCCCACTTTCCGGATGGGACAATTTTCCGGACATGGTTTTGGCTCTATTGCATCGGATAGTAGAGGGATTACTGTATATATCATTCGGACCTCTGTTCCCATCCTAGGGCAAGGTGAGGAGTAGGAATGTCCAGACAGCCCAAATTTGCCCAATCCAATGGGCCATACTTCCATTCACTCATCATTCAAGCCCCCAGAATCCTGGCTGTATCGGATACGCCAAAAACATTCATCACGTTTCGTAGCTTTACATAATCGTATCCGACAGAATCAATCTAGATGCTGCCACGTTAAAAAGGGGTGCCAAAATCGCTGATCATGCGCTTCTCCTCACAACATTCATCCAGCCAGCTTGATCTCTTGTCAGTTCCCTAGCCTCACCAATTTCCAAACCTCTCTTCCTCACACACTCATCCACCATATCTCTCCACCTTCTCCTTGGCCCACCTTACCTCCTCCCTCCTTCAAATTCGCTCAGATATACCTTTTTGACCACTCTATTGTTATTCGTTCTCTCCACATGACCATACCATCTCAGTACACTCTCTTCAATTTTGATGTCCACCGACTTCCCCTCTCCGCATCTTTCACGAATCACATTATTTTGTATCCTATCCACCCTCTGTACTCCAAATACATTCCTCACCAATCCCATCTCCACTGCTCTTACTCTTGACTTTTCATTTTCATGCCACACCATAGTCTCACATCCATATGTTAAAGGTAGAACCAACACTCCTTCATGCAGGCCTCGTGCAGCTGCAGCACTCAAAAAGCCTCTGTTTCTTATCAAGGCTTTCTTTGCACCAGCTACTTTACTTCCTTATGTCACTCTACTTTCCACTTCCCCTGCTCATTTTCCTCTTTTCTACCACTGTACCCAGGTATTTGAACTCTCTCACCAACTCCAGTCTCTCTCCATTCACTGTTACATCGTACTGGGAGTCACCTTCTCTCTCAATAACCATCACTTTACTCTTTTCTACATGTACTCTCAAGGTACGACACACACAAACATCAGCAAAACTCGACACTAGCCTACCCAGTTCTTGTCCGGTACTTGCAAGCAATACTGCATCATCAGCATACAACAAATTTGAAATGTTCCATCCATCACCATTCATTACCAACGCCATCCCTCTCTCCATTACTCGTGTTTTTACTTCTCTCATCACCCCATCCATATATATATTTAACAACCATGGGCACATCTCACAACACTGTCACACACCCACACCAATCGTGAACCATTCACTTAGTTGCCCATTAACCCTTACAAGTGCATCACTACCATCATAAAAACTCCTGACGGCAACTAGCAGCTTACCATCTACACCGTACACGCACAAAACCTTCCACACTCCTCTGTCTACTTTGATATATGGTTTTTTCAGATCCATTAATGCCATAAACACCTTATAGTCCTTCTCGCATGCCTTCTCCACTATCTGTCTCACTGTAAATATTTGATCCACACATCCTCTGCCATTCCTAAAGCCACCCTGTTCACCACTCACTAGGAATTCGATATCTCTCTTACTTTCTCTATAATAGTTCTTCCATATACCTTCCCTACCACACGCAATAAACTTATGCCATAATAATTCTTGCACTCACTTTTATTTTTGTACAGGGGTACAAAAACAGCCTTTTTCCACTCTGCTGGCACAGTTTCACTCATCCATGCCTTCCTACATATCTCCAACAAGCACTTCATTCCACTCTCTCCACTACACTTAAGCATCTCGCTTACATCTCATCAACCCCAGCTGCTTTCCCATTTTTCAGCCACTTCACAGCACTCTTCACCTCTGCAAGTGTCACATTTCCTACCACTGCATTCCTTCTCTGTACACCCCCAAAACTAATCAAGTTTACAGTGGCTCTGCTCTCTCTATTGCCATGCATCACAGCTTTCAAAATATTCTTTCCATCGGATTCTTACTTCATCCTCATGGGTTAATAGTCTACCACCTGCATCCATCACACCTCCACATTTCTTTCTGCTTGCATTTATACATTTCCGCACGTCTTTCCAGAATAACTTTGTATATTCAGAGTACTGTACTTTGCATCCATTTTTCTTCATAGATCATCATTTACCTCCTCCTTTTTCCTCTTCACTAGTCTCTTTACGTGCTTCTTGCTCATAATAAATTCAGTTATTTCAATTGAACCCCTGTCCTGTAACCACTCCAGCTACTTCTTACTCTTTTCCTCCAGTGCCCTCTTAACCTCCTCATCCCACCATGCCGTACCTTTCTTCTTTGTCGTTACTCTTGCCACACCACACACCACTTTAGCATTTCTAACTAAGCAATCTCTATCTGCATTACACAGGCTGTCCAGATCCATTTCATTCCAATTCAATGATTCTAACTCCTCCCCTACTTTGGAACTGTATTCACCTGCCATTTCTTTGATCCTCTGCTTCTCAACTTTCAGTCTTTCTCCCTGGCTGCTCCTCTTTCTGCTGATCCACCACACTTACCTCAGGTTGACCTTGCATACCACAATCATATGATCTGAGACCTCCACATCGTTCTCTTACAGCCCTTGTATCAGCAACCATTCCCAGCATCGACCTCTCTACGAGCACGTAATCAATCAGGCTTCTTTCATCACGATCACCGTTCCCTCTATACCATGTACTGTATATTTATGTACCTCTTTGTGTCTGAAATACGAGTTACAAATGCAAAACTTCCTATCCACATCCTTCAGTCACTTCCCATTATTATTTTCTCCTGGTACTCCATTACAACCCATTATGTTATCCCCAGGACTAGTGCCTACTCTTCCATTCATATCACCCATTATGCTCAATTTATAGCTCCTCGGCATTCCTCTCACTACTTCATCCAGCACATCCCAAAACCTGTCTTTCTCTCGCTCCCATCATCACATGGCGCATACACTATGATCACAGCGACTTTCACTTTCTCAAACTTGAACCTGACATACATACACCTCGAGCTGACACATTTGTAATCTCTCATTCCACTCTCCAACACTTCATTCATCAACAAAGCAACTCCTTCCTTGCATCTTCTTTGCCAATTCATGCCCAATCTTACACATTTCACAGCCTCCCACTTCACCACTTCACACCCTTTCATTTTTGTTTCACACTGGTACAGGGGTGGATCAGCCAGAAAGATTGTTGGGAAGGACTGTTGCTATTAGTTGTTTTGGCAGGGGTGGACAGACGGATATGGAAGTGTTGGTGTGATGGTTGCGGAGAAATGGGTGGAATATGTTATGAATGTTTTGAGAGTAAGCGATAGGATATTGGTAGTGAAAATTCTGTTGGGTAGAAAGATAGCTGCGATTATATCGGCATATGCTCCACAGGCAGGATTGGGTGAAGCAGAGAAAGATAGATTTTGGGATGATTTAATACATGTAGTGGGTGGTATGCGGGATGATGAGATAGTGATTTTGGGAGGGGACTTAAATGGTCATATAGGTGAAGCAGCACAAGGTTATGAAGGAGTACAGTAGGTTAATTACGTATGAGTCTGGGGGAAATAGCAGTCAGACAGATTATTTTCTGGTTAGGAGGGCAGATAGGAGGTTAGTGAGGGATGTTAAAGTTATAGGATGTGAGGAGTGTGTGCAGCAACACAAATTATTGATTTGTGATATGGTGCTTAAAGAACAAGTGATGAAAACGAGGACTTACGTACCTAGGAGGAAAATATGGATGCTGAAAAACCAAGTAGTAAGGGATGCCTTCTATAGCGAGATGAAGAGAGTGGTGGCTGAACAGGGAGCTGTAGACAGAGGCGTTAATGAACAGTACAGAGCCCTCAAGAACAGTTTCTTGAGAGTTACTGATGTACAGTAACATGCAGTTGGATAAGAGGACCACCAAAACATAAAGTAATATGGTGGTGGGATGAGGGTGTAGAAGCTGCAGTTAAGGAGAGAAGGCTTTTCCGGGAATGGAAGAAGGGTGGTGGCAAAGAGGAATATTTGGCTGCCAAGCGTAGGGCTAGAAGAGAGGTATACAGGGCAAAGTCTGAGTCACAGAGACTATTACTTGATAACCTAAATTATGGGGAAAGGAAAAATATGATATTTAGGGTGGCAGGTCAAGTGAAGAGGGATAATCAGGATATTATAGGTGAGCAGTGTGTGAAGAATGATGAAGGAAGGGTAGTGGTGAACAGTGAGGATATTAAAGATGAATGGAGAGAGCATTATAACTGGTTGTTGAATGAGGAGTTTGACTGGGATAGGGAAGGTTTGGAGCCAGCAGATCCAGTGTCTAGCCCTTGGCCTTTGATTGATACTGCTACTGTGAGTGAGGCAATAGGCAGGATGAGGGTGGGGAAGGCAGCAGGTGTGTCTGGGTTGACTGCCAAAATGTTGAAGGCCTCAGGAGATATAGGGGTGAGTTTAGTCACTGACCTGATAAATAGGATTATTTATGAGTGTGTTGTCCCAGATGATTGGCTGAAGAGTGTAATTGTAAATGTGTATAAAGGGAAGGGTGATGCCCTGGAAAGAGGAAATTATAGAGGTATAAAGCTTTTAGATCAGATGATGAAGATAAAGGAGAGAGTTTTAGAAGGTATGATTAGAGAAAGAGTGAATATTGATGAGATGCAGTTTGGGTTTATGCCAGGTAGGGGGACCACTGATGCTATATTCATTGTTCGACAGCTTCAGGAAAAATATATTGGTAGGAGAAGGGATCTTTATTTTGTTTTTGTTGATTTGGAAAAGGCCTTTGACAGAGTCCCTAGAGAGGTGGTGAAGTGGGCAATGAGAAAGCTTGGCTTGGAGGAGTGGCTGGTTAGGGTGGTTATGGCCATGTATGTGGGTGCTGACACCCAGGTAAGAGTGAATGGAGATTTGAGTGATGAGTTTTCCGTGAATGTTAGTGTGCATCAGGGATCAGTCTTGAGTCCCATGTTGTTTATCATGGTACTTGAAGCCCTTTCACGTGACTTTAGAAACGGACTCCTGTGGGAGTTGTTGTATGCTGATGATTTAGTGTTGATTGCAGAGAACGAAAGGGAGGTGGAGGAAAGGTTTAGGAAGTGGAGAGATGGTATGGGGCACAAGGGCTTAAGGGTAAATGCAGATAAAACAAAAGTGATGATATCTAGGGTTGGTGGCGGTACTGTCAAAGACGAGGGAGAGTGGCCATGTGCAGTTTGCCACAAGGGCGTGGGAAGTAATTCCATCTTGTGCGGTGTGTGTGATAAATGGGTGCATAAGAGATGTAGTGGTATCAGAGGTAGACTGCGAGATAATGCTGATTTTATGTGTACGGCGTGTCGGGGTGAGGAGGTGGAGATTGTCAGACGTGAAAGGATTGAACTTGCTGGTGAATCTCTTGAGTGTGTGGAAGAGTTTTGTTATTTGGGAGACATGTTGTGTGCTGGAGGTGGGGCTGGAGCTAGCTCTGTGGCTAGGGTGAGAAGTGGTTGGAAGAAGTTCAGGGAGCTCTTGCCTCTCCTGACATTGAGAGGACTCTCCCTACATGCTAAGGGGTCTTTGTATGCAGCATGTGTTAGGAGTGTAATGCTGTATGGTAGTGAGACCTGGGAAGTGAAGGAGGAAGATATTCGCCGAATCAGACGTACAGAAATGACAATGATTAGGTGGATGTGCAGTGCGTCCCTGCGTCCAAGGCCTGGAGGGGCTGGGTTTACGATGGAAGAGTTGAGAGGTAGGATGGGACTGGAGTGTATAGGTGTTGTGATGAGGAGAGGTAGATTGAGATGGTTTGGACATGTGGAGAGGATGGGGGATGAGAATTGGGTGAGGAAGGTGAGAAGTGTTAATATTGGGGTGGGGTTATGAGGGGTAGACCAAGAAAGACATGGGATGAGGTCATTAAGTGTGACCTCAGGGTTAAGGGACTGAACAGGGAGGCTGCAATGGATCGTGCAGCGTGAAGAGCCGCCATTAGGTGACCTAGGCCAACACATGCAGGCATGTTGGAACCTTTAAAAACGAAAAAGAAAACGAAACGAAAACAATACCATCATGATTTATCTCACTCTTGAACACATTCACTACTTCCACCCTCTTGCACTCCTCATTCACACCTCTCAGATTCACATGGCCATCCGAATCCGCCCATTTGGTTGGGGCCCTGGACAGGTATTGGGCCCTATGAGGCTCTCCGAAACATTTGCCATGATTAAGTGAGATTGGATAGGGGAATCTGGGGGACACTTAACTCAGCCAAAAACCCCAGTTATATGGTTACAACCCAGCTTAGTAAATGGTTTCCTGGGAACTGAAAACTATTTGGCTTGCCACACATTGTAGAGACCATATGGCATCCGTACACTGAGTGAGTGGATGATGGGTGGCCCCATCTACCAAACATACACATAAAATCAATTAAGTTTAGGGAACTTTAGCACACTATAGTCGCGGCGCATGACTCTGAGGTTGTCATTATCATACTCTGGCAACCTAGCATTCAAAAGTGAGTCCGACTTCGTATCATATTATACAAGAATCATATTATTATGCACAAATATATTATACACGAATATTATTATACACGAATCACATGCGTCTCATACTATACATGCAACCAGACGCATTTTTGAATGGTAGGTTGCCAGGGTACAATAATAACAAGCTCAGAATCGCACTCCGTGACCATAGACAGTTAGATACAACTTTCACTAACCCTTTACTGGACTACAATGAGATCTCAGTGAATTTAGTTGTCTGGGGGTTGCAAAAATAAAATGAACAAATGTTTGACTAGAGTGAAGAAATTAATGTTTGACAAGAGTGAAGAACTTAACAGCAAATCATCACCACCTCAAATCAGCCCACCCAAGAATGGGGTGGGGCTGAGTCCTGAGAACAAGAAAAAATTCTGACTGTGCGAGAACTACTGAACACGATTCCTCATTAACTAGATCAGACTCTCATTTACTCACAATTCAAGCCCAGAATCCAGACTCCATCTCAGTCATAATTGTAAAAAAGTATATACTGTACTGTACAATGAAAACTTCTGAAAACCTGTCCTTGCCGGGTACATAAATTAATATATAAATAAATATGGTGGGGTTCAGACTGACTGGACCTCACCCCCAAACTGGCCACTCACCTTCATGCTGGTGAAAGTCTGAAGGTCCCACAGAATGATCACCCGGTCCAAAGCACAGCTGTGAAAATAAGACACTGAGGATTAAAAACTGGTACCATTGTAAGCCTGTTAACCCCTTCACCTGATGACATAACCTGATTTGCACCAATATCGATCCCAGTACTGTAAGTCTGTTAACCCCCTTAACCCAATGATAAAGCTATTTTTCATTTTTATCTGGCCACCATCTGACAATTTTAGTCAGTTTAACCCCTAAAAGACAGGTGTCCACATGTGCTGTCCAATATTAGGGCCAAAAAGACGAGTGTCCCTGTATGCAGTCATGCCCCCCCACCACCCCATCCCCCAACCACCAAACCCACACACCATCTGCCACCCACCCGCACCTTCATCCCCCCACCCCCAAACCCTCACCACCCCCCAACTCCCCATGACCCCCTACCACCCCAAACCCTCACCCTCCCCATCCCCACTCCCCTAACATCGTCCCATCACTCCCCACCCCCTACCATCCATCCCATAGCCCCACCATCCCCAACCCCCTATCCCCTTACCCTCCCCCACCCTCTAAACCCTAATGCCATCCCCACCCTTTCCCCCCACCTCCCTCCCCACCCCAACCGCTCCCCACCCCCATCCTACCCTCCTACACCCACCCCCCACCTCCTCCAAGCATCCAGGCCCCCCCACACCACACCACAATCCCTCACCCCCCACAAACACTACCACCACCCCCTCAAACTCCCCACCATACCACAACCGCCGATTATGCCCATCCTGGGCATGTCAAAACATTCTAATGCCCGTAGTTTAGGGGTTAAGGGAGCTCTCCTGTAATGAAAGGATAAGGCTACATCTAACCCCTCCACTACAAAATGTCAATCCTCCTAAGTTAACATAATCATCTGAGGATATCAAGAAATAACTATAAATATATCACAATACTGGAGAGCTAGAAATCCTTGTTATACATTAATTATTTACAGTAATCCCTCCAAGATCTAACGTAATAGAGCAAAAGGCATGTCCAGGACTTGGTTTTGTCCGGGACTTGGGAAAAATGCCCCTGGACAGGTACCTATAGACCTCAACCCAACCTAGCTTTGAGAGCCACCTAAATAACTCCCTACCAGACATGCAAAGCACCTATTTAAGGCATTATGCACACAAATAAGGGACAGAAACCATAAAATAAACAAAAAGGAACCAGAGACTGAGAAATCAGAAGTGAGTATGGAAATATTTAGCAATGTACAGGGGACTTACGACACATCCATGGCCATAACGGAGATTAACCCGCCTCCTCTATGGCTCTGACAGTGGTGAAGATGCACTTGAAGCATGTACAGTAATCCAGTGTTGTGATGCACTTAATCCTTTGCACTGTGTATCATAATTGTTTAACACTGAACATTCTGTTCAGTGTTGCACTCTGCACTTAATCCTTTGCACTCTGAATTCTAATTTCTTAACACCGCATAACACTGTAAATTTCCATGTGGTCTAGTGGCGAGGTATTGCAGTTTATTCACTGTTTATTCACAAAAGCAAGCACGTGGGGAGCCATGGCGATGAGCGTGCAGTCATTACGGTAGATAGGCAGGAACTGGGGAGGAAGGGGTGCTCTAGCAGACGTTGGTGGAACTACGCGCCAAAATACAGCTGCTCGTCACCGCACGGCATATTCAAAGTAGGATTGATCCCCCCCCCCCCCCCCCCCGAGGACCCAAGCCCAAAATGTAAGCGACTTGGGGTGTCGGGGACTTGGGCATCTGGGGTTTACAGGGATTACTGTAATTCATTTATTTACTTTGGTGCTATGAAGTTTATGGTAAATTACTGAGAAATGCACATTAAAGCTCCACTGTTACTTTCATGCCTGATTTGTCAGTTTCTCATTTCGTTTCATTTATAAAGGCTTCAGCATGCTTGCATGCATTGGCCTTGGTAGCCTAATGGCGGTACTCCACGTTGCTTGATCTCTGGCAGCCTCTCTATTCAGTCTCATATCCCTGAAGTTGCACTCTATGGCCTTGTTCCAGGTCATTTTCAGTTTGCCTCTCATAACCCTACCCCCAACATTCTCACTTCTCACTTTCTGCGCCCAACTGTCATCCCCCATCCTCTCCACATGCCCATACAATCTCAATCTACCTCCCCTCATCACAACACCAATATACTCCAGTGACATCCTTCCTCTTACCTCTTCCACCATAAAACCTAGCTCCCCATCCCCCCCCCCAGGCCTAACATTGCACATCCACCAAATGTGTGAATAAACTGTTATGTTCTGGAAAAGGACTCTTTCTATAGCAACTGTTATATGTCAATCATGTGCTCCAAACAATCACAGGTTTTCCCAAACAAATTGTACTGCAACTGATTGGGAACTGGCAATTCAATTTTACAGGTAGCAATGGAACGATAACAAGCAATTTATCTTTAACTCACTGTGGACTCTATAGGATAAATGACTATCATAAAGGTGACATCATGAAGTCTTACTATAATCAAACACTGCACACCATACTGTTTATTCCCCCAGCCTCCAGACAACTTTATTCAGCTAACCAGACAGACCATATCATAACTAAAGGCCCAACCTAATGCTGAATGAAACTGCTTGCTGAAGTAAAAAATTATAAAACAAAAAATACATCACTGGGTTTAAAGGATGAAACTACAGTGGAGTTAAATGTGGAACTGAGTGCATTTATACCACCATCACCATCCCAACATTAATCCCTTCACCCCATGGATGTAATCTTTGCTTTATTCTTGCTGCTTCTGACAATTATCTTTAGTTTATGATGGCCCTCCTAACAATAAAGGGGTTATGAAAACTACATATAGGTAATGGATAGATGACTACCATCAACGCCAGAAGATACTATCATGAGTTTGAAAAGTGACTGCAAGTTTGGTACAGTCACACAATCATCACTGTGGTAGGAAATATTCAGCTACATACACATAGTTAAAGTACAACCTGAGACACTATTGCACATTATTTTCACATACCTGTATCTAAGATTCTTTCTTCCTAACATAATCCAGCAACTACTAGGAGGTAATTTGCAGGTTTTGGCACTTGGTTTATTTCCAAGTCCATATAAGCATCAGCCGTACCATGGCAAACCTAAAAATGGGGATTCATTAAGAGGAAGCATGTTATCATTTAACTGACTGACTGACTGACTGTATCTAACCCCTCAGTTAGAAAAGTCTCTCTTAAGCTGAATAAAACTATGAGAAGAGTAGCATGAAAATTGAAAATATGGCACCTGAGTGAAGAGGCTAATGCATAGGTGGAAAAGGATGACACTTGTACAACAGTACTAATGAAACTATATCATCATCATCATCATCATCCAATCTAGTGTTGCCCAATGAGGAGTGTAGGAGCCCGGGGCTAGGCATGTTGGTCCTGATATTTAAGATGAGAGTGACCAGCCTCACTCATCCCTGAATGGCATTACGTGAGAAATAAACCCCAACCACCCCTTGGAAATAAATCTGCACTGGCTCAATCTGACTGGAGCACCTTAATTACCCACTAAACCACCAGGTGCCATAACTTGGTTATATGGTTACCACCCAGCATAGTAAATGGTCTCCTGGTGTACAGGAAACCTTTTGGCTTGTCACTCAGTGTACAGTCACCCACAGACAGAAGGAAGAGGAAAGAATGAAGGAAAAAAAGATAGATGTGGAAGCAAGGAAAGAAGGAAGGAAGAGAGGAAAAGGCAGACACCCGAGGGCAGCACTACATTGGGTGAGTGGATGGTGAGTGTCCCCACCTAATCTATATACAATAATCCAATATTTTACTGTCCCATAAGGGCCATATGGGGCTCAGGATTGGGTTACTAAATCCTGGCCAGAAGGGCAAAAGTAAACAGTTAGCTGTACTTTAAGTGGCATTATGTGAGCAAGGAACCACACACCACCCCTCACATTTAAATCCTTAAGGGCCAGTTCTGGTTACAATGCCTTCACTCAGTACAACATATGGCATTCACTTGTTAGCTAAATGATTACCACCCATTGTATTATATAATTTCTAAACCAACTGGTTTGTCACTCAGTGTAAAGCCACTCAAAGGTACCTCTTCATCAACTGAATGGGTCCCAAAAACCTTACCTGACAAGTTTTGAGCGGTCATGTGTGAGCTGTATGGCAGTGACAGCCGAGTGGTGATCACTAAGTGAAGCATCAAGTGATGACGATCCAGCCTCCAGACTCCAGATGTATATATTGCTGCCAGCTGCACCATAAACACGCGCCTTCTCCATCAAGTCAGGGTGGAATATGGCCATGCTTGAAATGTAATTAAATTGTAATTAAAAACAAAGCAATTCTATGAGAAAAAGGCAGAATATAAGAAAGAAGTGGAGGAACGATTGGATAAATATGAATTGGAGCAGATGGGGGACGTGGAAGGTGTGTACATGATATTCACAGAAGAAATATGTGCAGCATGTGATGTGGTGTGTGGGATGAAGAGAAGACGGAGGGGGGTGCAAGGAACAGCGTGGTGGAATGAAGAGGTGAGACAGGCTCTGGCACAAAAGAAGAAAGCATACAATGAATGGATGAGAAATAGGGGCATGGAGGAAGTTGAGAGGTGGAAGAGAGAGTTATATGTAGAGAGGAAGAGAGAGGTAAAAAGATTAGTATGAGAGAGTAAGAAGAGAGTGGATGAGGAATTTGGAAGGAAATTGAGTGTAAAGTGGAGGGACTGTAAGAAAATGTTTTGGAAAGAGGTGAAGAGAGTAAGACAGGGTGGCAGTAAAGTTAGCAGGGGAGTGAAAGATAAAAATGGTAGATTACTAGTGGAGAAGGGAGAAAAAGTGAACAGATGGAGTGAACATTTTAAGAAATTGTTGAACATAGAGAATGGAAGTAATGCGAGTATAAGTGGCTGGGGAATGGCTGGGAGAAGGAGGGAGGTGAGAAGACAGGAAGAAATCAGTAGCATAGAAGTTGTGGAAGCAATGAAGAAAGTTAAATCGGGGAAAGCCCCAGGAATTGATGGAGTGTGTGGTGAAATGCTGAAGCATGGGGGAGAGATACTAGTAGAATGGATGTGGAAAATGTGCTGATTGGCCTGGGAGGAAGGTAGAGTCCCGGAGGATTGGAAGTCAGGTATAATTATTCCCTTGTACAAAGGGAAAGGGGAAAAAAAAGTGTGTGGTAATCATAGGTGCATTTGTCTTCTTACAATAATAGGAAAAGTGTATGGTAGGATACTTACTGACAGAGTTAGAGAAAGAACAGATGAATTAGTTGGAGAAGAACAGGGAGGCTTTAGGATGGGAAGAGGTTGTGTAGATCAGATATTCATTCTTAGATCTTTAGTGGAAAAGTTTCTAGAGAAAGGAAAGAAGTTGTATGCGGCTTTCATGGATTTGGAGAAAGCATTTGACAGGGTGGATAGACAAGGACTGTGGAAAGTATTAAGAATATATGGAGTAGACGGAAAGATGTTGAATGCTGTGAAGAGTATGTATGATGGTGTTAAGGCTGCAGTGCTTGTGGATGGTAAACTGAGTGAACTTTTCTCTTTGAAGGTTGGGTTGAAACAGGGATGTGGTTTTTCCATGGTTGTTCAATCTGTACATGGATGGGGTAATAAACGAGGTACAAGGTAGGGCAGTGGATGTTGCAGTGACCCTGCAGGGTGAGAGAGGATAGTATTTGGAAACTCCCTGAACTGTTGTTTGCAGATGATACTGTGTTGTTGAGTGAAGACGAAGGGGAGCTGCAAGGCTTGGTGGATGAGTTTGGGAGAGTGTGTAAGAAATGGAATCTAAAGGTGAATGTAAGGAAGAGTAAAGTGATGGTCTTTGAGAGAGGTGAAGTCAATGAATGTACAGTGAGGTTGGATGGTGAGGAAATGGAAAATGTGAGTACATTTAAGTACTTGGGTAGTGATGAGTAAGGATGGAAGTTTGGAGGGTGAAGTGCTTGAAAGGGTACAACAAGGAAGAAAGGTTGCTGGTTCCTTGAAAGCAGTGATAAGAAACAAGGAAGTGAGCATGGAAATGAAAAAGTTACTACATGACAGTATTGTGATACCAACTCTAACGTATGGAAGTGAAGCTTGGACGTTGTTGGAAGGACACAAGTCTAGAGTGAGAGCAGTGGAAATGAGTTATTTAAGAGGAGCCTGTGGAGTCACATGGAGAGACAGGCTGACGAATGAGGATATAAAGGAGCGTTGTGGTGTGGATGTGATAGGAAGCGTTATGAGGAACACACTGAGGTGGTTTGGCCATGTGGAGAAGATGGAGAGTGAAAGACTAACGAAGAGAGTGTATGTGAGTGAGGTGGAGGGGGGAAGAGGGAGGGGGACGATGAGAATGAGATGGAGCAATGGGGTGGAGAGGTATATGAGAGAGGGGGGTGTGAGTTGGGAGCAGGGCAGTGAAATGGCGGGGGACAGGGCGACTTGGAGGCGATTTGTTTGTGGACACCCCAAACGGGATTGAGGCGTCTGGCAATAGATAGATAGATACGAGTAGATATATATATATATATATATATATATATATATATATATAAGTAATTCCTCCAATATCCGATGTAATAGAGCCAAAGGCATGTCCGGATTGTGGTCCTCTCCGGATATTGGGCCCCAGCCTCCTGGACTTGTACTTATGGACCCTACCTCAGAAAAACACCTATACAACTCCCTCTGGACATGCATTGCACCTATTTAAGACCCAAATCACACCAATAAGGGACATAAAAGACTGAAATAAATGCAAAAGAACTATAAAATGAGGTTTTAGAGGTGAGTTTATACAATATTAAACATTCTGGGTACTTACAACAAGTCCCTGGCTGCTGGACTGGTTTGAACTGCCAGTTTGCAGTCCACAGTTAATCCTTTGACCTCTCAATTCTAATTTCTTAACACTGCACAACACTGTAAATTCCTGTGTGTTCTCGTGGCGAGGTATTGCAGTTTATTCACTGTTTATTCACAAAAAACAAGCACCTGTGGCTTGCATTGCTATAAGCATCTGCTCTCGATCGGAGTTAGGATGTGACTGTTGATGATGGCGGGGTAACAGAGCTGCCAGATCGCAATGGCCACATTACCAAACTCCTCAATTTTCATTACCATTTTTAACTTTCATTACCAAATTCGTAAAGCTAGCATCTATTTTTCACTAATTATATACACAAGTGGAAATACATATACAGTAAACTTGCTCCGAACACGTTCTCACCGAACGCGCTCGCAATCATACACGGTTAGTGCATGGATATGTATAAGACAATGTCAGATTAAAGAACCATTACGTAAACTATATATTTATGCGAGAGGCCTGTGAAAGGCCAAATCCTCGAACATCAGCTCAGCACGCACGGTCTGTTTTGATCACGTGATGTGATTCGCTGTACTGCTTTTCCTCAGTGCTGTACTTGTAAGTTAAATATTTACAGTACTGTTCTGGTAAGTTTATGTGCAAGTTAAAGTATTATTAAATACCATTCAAACAAGAAATAAAGTCTTATAACCAGTTTCCTGATAGGGGTGAAACTATTACCTTTTTTAATTGTTTGTTAAATATTTGCTGTACTGCTTTTCCACAGTACTGTATTTGTAAGTTAAATATTTACTATTCTGGTATGCACTTGTAAGTTAAAACACTTACAGAAAGTTAAAGCATTAAATAAAGCCTTGTAACCAGTTATAAATTACACATGATTGGTGGGTTCCAAGACAATTCGCAATCATGTCAATTACCCGTCAAAACATGAACGATTCCCCGACTGGACATTTTGCACCCTGGATGACTCCCCGTCATTATACAAATATACTTATATTAATTAATCAATACTTTTATAAATATACTTATTATTAATTAATCAATACTTTAATAACTATATTTCAGGGGGATCCATCAAAGTCTATGTTGTGTTGTTATTGTTGTGACAGTGAACTGGCTTGACAGCGAATAGTCCAGAAACCATATTGCTCCCTAGACTCCGTAAACGTGGTATTTTGCTGTTATCTGTCATTGGTAATCAATATGAAGCACTTTAAGTGGTTAGAAGGTTTATTTAATGTTATAACTTACAAATACAGTACTGCACAGCAAAACTTCGACATACAAATACTGTATGTAAACACAAGGCAACATTCCGACGCCGACTGGTGTCAGGTGGGAAAAAAGTCAGATCCCCCCCCCCCCCCGGAATTTTTTGCAGTTTTTGGCCCATTTCCGGAATATTGGATCCCAGGACGAAAATGTCCGGTTATTGGGGATGTCCGGAAATTGGGCGTCCCCCAGTATCCATGCTTGTCGTAAAAGGCGACTAAAAGGGTTGGCGGAGGGTTACTGCCCCTCCCCGGAAAACAACTAACTAAAAAAAACAAACAATAAGCCTCGGACAAGGACTGATCAAACGATGACGACCAAGGACCGGACAAAGGACATGGTTATCGGAACATGGAAACATGGAATGTAAGGGGAGCGAATGATGAGATGAAAGAGAGAGAGATTGTCTAGGTGCTTGAGGGTGCGAAGGTGGATGTATGTGGAATAACTGAAACAAAATGGGGAGGAGAAAGTGTGAGAGAATGGAAGTATGGATGGGGTATATGTGCAGAAGTAGGTGAGAATGAGAGGGCAATGGAAGGAGTATGTATAGTTGTGAGTAAAAGATGGAAGAAGAGCATAAGACAGTATGGATCAGTTGGGTCAAGGATTGTGTGGGTAAAGTTGAAAGTTGGAAAACAAATGTGGGCGATTGTGTGTATTTACCTATTTGTAGTATACAGGAATTGAGCAATGCTCGTGTTGTCCTGTCTCCATATCCACATTTATCAAGTCTACCTTTACACACATGAATGTTTTTCTCATGCACCACCTCTTTGTCTAAGTCATTCCAAATATTTAAGTATTTACCTAATACAGTAATCACTCTAATATCCGGACACCCAATATCCGAACATCCCCACTATCCGGACATAAGAATGTTTCAAATTGTACTTTTCTCCATGCTATACTTACCTCATTTCACTCTTTAATGTCCTTTATTGGTGTGAATAGGGTGTTAGGAGCTAGGCATGTGCAGTAGGAAGGTGTTTTTCTGAGTTAGGCTAGGTTAGGGTCCATAAGTACCAGTCCAGGAGCCAGTCACCAGAATGTTTATTATTCTATGAACCTACTACTAAACCCTCATTTTATGTTTCTTTTGCATTTATTTCATTTATGTGCCTTATTGGTGTGATTTGGGTCTTAAATAGGTGCTATGCATGTCCAGAGGGAGTTGTATAGGTGTTTCTCTGAGTTAGGGTCCATAAGTACAAGTCCATAAGCTGGGGCCCAATATCCGGACAGAACCAATATCCGGACCTACCTATGGCTCTATTACGTCGGATATTGGAGTGATTACTGTATACCTAACTGTGATATACACGGAATGTACTATGCTCGTGGGTTTCCGTCGTTGTTTCTCAATAGGTCTAATTTAGCTTTAAACTCGTTTAAGTTTTTAGACTGGACGATCCCTTTGTCCAGGCTATTCCATAAGTCTATACTTCTGTAAGGAAAGCTATATTTCTTGATATCCTTCAAGCAGCTTGACTTTTTCAATTTCATTCCGTGTCCTCTTGTTGCTCTCTTATCCCATACAAACAGATCTTCTTTGTCAATTTTATCTACTCCCACCATGGTCCTGAACACCGCAATCATGTCTCCCCTCTTTCTCCTTTCCTCTAACGAAGGCAAATCCAGTTTTTCCAATCTCTCTCTGTATGACAGGTCTGTCAGACTGGGGACCATCTTGGTTGCTGTTCTTTATATTCTCTCAATCTTGTTTATATCTTTCTTTTTATGTGGGGACCACACTACCGCTGCATATTCTAACCTGGGGCGGATCATGGCCACTATCAATTTTTTCATCATTTCCTCATCCATATAATGAAATGCTACTCTTATGTTAGTCAAGAGTTTATAAGTCTCTCCAACTATCTTGTTAATGTGCTTTTCTGGTGACCAACTATCTTGGACCAGCACTCCCAAATCTTTCTCTTCTCTCCTTTTTGTGATTAATTCATTACCCAAAAAATAATTCAGTGATGGTCTCCTGGTACTTTTACCCATTTCCAATATTTTACATTTCTTTACATTAAATTTCATTTCCCACGTCCGGCTCCAATCATGTATCCTATCCAAATCCTCCTGCAGTATTTTACAATCCTCCTCAACCTCTATCTTCCTCAAGATCTTTACATCATCAGCAAACAGACTTGCATAACTGTTCACTCCATCTACCATATCATTTACGTAAATCAGGAACATTACTGGCGCCAACACTGAGCCTTGAGGGACTCCACTTGTTACTTCCCTCCATCCAGACATCTTTTCCTTTATTACTGTCCTCAATTGCCTGTCTCTCAAAAAGTCTCTCATCCATTCCAGAAGTTTCCCCTTTAGTCCTCCTATATATTCTAGTTTCCACATTAGTCTCTTATGAGGTACCTTGTCAAAGGCCTTCTCTAAGTCTAAGTACACACAATCCACCCAACCATCTCTCTCCTGTACCACATCAATCGCTCTTGAGTAAAAGCTCAACAAGTTAGAAACACATGACCTTCCACTTCTGAATCCAAACTGACATTCAGCCAAAATATTCATCTCTTCCAGATATTTTATCCATCTGTCTTTCAGGATTCTCTCACACAATTTTGCGACCATGCTGGTTAGAGACACTGGTCTATAATTCAGGGGTTCTTCCCTGTTTCCTCCCTTGTAAATTGGTACCACATTTGCCCTCTTCCATTCTTTTGGCACTTTCCCCTCTTCCAGTGAGCAAACGATTAAGCTGTGAATTTTATCCGCCAGTTGTTCTCTGCATTCCTTCAGTACCCAATTAGAAATTCCATCAGGTCCTGGGGCTTTCCTTACATCTTGAGTTTCCAGTAATTTATACACTTCCTGTACCTCCACTTTTATATCTTTCATCACCGGAACATTTCTAATCACTCCCTTCCCTTCCACAAGCTCCTTTTCTTTAGTGAAAACTGACTGGAAACGTTTGTTCATTATTTCTGCTTGCATTGCCGCATCCTTAAAGACCTCTCCTTCTACTTTCAGTTTGGTGATTCCTTCCTTTTGTTTCAGTTTGCCATTAACAAATCTATAAAACAGTTTGGGTTCATCCTTTCATTTGTCAATTATACCCTTTTCAAAATTCCTTCTTCTCTACGTATTCTTGTGTATTCATTTCTTGTTCTTTTATATTCTTCCTTTGTTCTGTTGTTACCTCTCTTTCTCCAATTGTTCCACGCCTTATCTCTCTCTTTTTTTTGCTATCATACATCTTCTATTAAACCACTCCTTTTTCCTGTTTTCTTTCCCTCTTACTCTTGGTACAAATTTTTCCACTCCCAAATTATAGAGGTCTAGAAAGATATCCCACTTCCTCAGTATCTCTCTTGTTTCTCTGAATTTTCTCCAATCCGCATTTTCAAAAAAGTTTCTCAATCCTGTAAAATTTGCTTTCCCAAAGTTGTATCTTCCCTGTCTATGAAGCTCGTCTCTTGGCTCGACGTTTCCTATTAACATCTGGAACTCAATGACCACGTGATCACTTTTTCCCAAAGGACAGAGATATTCCAGTGATTCTATTACATCGGGTTCTTTGGTGAACAGTAAATCTAACCTTGCTGGTGTGTCCTCACCTCGAAACCGTGTCTCTTCTTTGACCCATTGCGTCATCACATTATTCATTATTATATTTAATAACATAGTGCCCCATGAATCCTCGCCGCCTCCCGAGTACCATTCCTCCCAGTTCACCTCTTTACAATTAAAGTCACCCATCAAAATTATATTATTGATTTTCTCAATTATTTTTCACAAATAGCTAGCCATATCTGACAACATCTCATGGTATTCGTCACCCTTCCATGCTCTCGTCTTTGGGGGAACATACACTACCGCCATATCTCTCTTAACATTCTCTCCAGTTTCTAATTTCATATATATCACTTCAGCCCTGCCTTCTCCCATTTCCACGGTATCTACTTTTATGTTGTTCTTCACTGCTATCATCACTCCTCCTCCCTTTTTTTTCTTTTCTGTCTTTTCTCGACAGTTTGTATTTACCATCTCCCAAATGAACATCAATATCTTCTCTTAATTTGGTCTCTACAAAGCACATGACATCAGGTTCATGTTCTCTCAAGAAATCGTTAATTTCGATCCTTGTCGATATGAAACCATCAACATTAGTATATATCACCTTCAAATTATTTTTGACGTTTTTAATACCCTCTTCTCTCCTACTCTCTGTCCGTACCACTTCCTCAACTTCTGATCTTTCACAACCATCCCCCTTTGTTTCCTTCACTTCTATTTCCTTAAATACCATTTCCTGACTTTCATATCCAATACTCTCCAAAAAAATGTATTACATTCTTCCTCTGTCCTCTTATCATTTTTTTCCTTTACTTCTTCCTTTAATGATTTTAAAACTTCTCTTTCTTCTTCATTCAGATCTTTTCTTATTATAATATTTTCCATCCCCGCCTCTTTACTTAATTTCCAGGTCACTTTAGGTATCTCATTTATTACACTTTCTGATGTAAACTTGACTCTCATTGGTCTTGTTTCCCTTTTCTTATAAGGCCCTATCCTCCTTACTTCCTCAATTTCTTTTACCCACTTGTCTCCTTCGGGGTCAATCTTGCCTAATATTCCTCTCACCAGGTTCGTGTCTCTCTCGAGTCTTACGAACCTAACCTTTTCTTCCTCTTCCCTGTTTCCAAATACTACCACACATCTGCTCCTTTCTACAGTTTCTCTCACTATTTTCTCTTTTTTCTTCAGTATTTTCACTACATTTTCTTCCATTTCTTTTTTGTTCATTCCCCTTTCTTCCTGGATGATCTCTCTTAAGCTGACCACCTCTTTCTGTTCTTCTTCTACGTGTGCCCACTTTGCCTTATGTTCTTCTAATACATTACTCACCTTCTCCGTTTTATTAGTACTCTCTTCTAGTTTCCTCCTCAATTCAACATTTTCCCGCTTCAAATTCCTAATCTCTTCATTCGCTGTTTCATTGGATTGGATCAGACTCTGTATGGTAGTTTCCGTATTTACAGACACATCCTTTATCACTAGATTCTCTACTTTCTTTTCAAGTTCACTAATCCTCATAATTAATGTTTTAACCAGGTCCATGACATTGGTATTTGCATCAAATCCTTGAAATTCTAGTCCCTCAATGTTTACATTTTCGGTCATGACTGATGTTGATTAAGTAGCAAAACAGCTGTTACCGAAAAAAATTACAAAATTCATGTATAGTCTAGCCAATAAATCTTTACATTTTTGGTAGTCTATTAACTTTCATTACTTTAAATTTAAAACAAGACCTTAGGAGACAGGACAGACAAAATTCCTGAAACTACTTAAGGTTAGCAGCGATGGCTGGGACATCAGCTCTCTCCGTATGTGTGTGTGTGTATGCGCCAACGCAAGATCGTGCTAGAAGAGTGAGAGAATAGTTCTGGACAAATGTAGTAGTGTGCATGGAAAAGTTTGGAAGGAATAAGACAGTGTTTTTGATTGGTGATATGAATGGTAAAGTTGAGAATGTGAAGGTGGATGGAATAGTTGGTGAGTGGGGTGTGCCTGCTGAGATAGATGAGAATGGGAGTGCGTTAGTGGACATTTGTGCTGGGAGGGGGTTGGTGATAGCCAATACCCTCTTCAGGCATAAAATGATCCACAGGTATACATGGCGAGTGATGAGAAGGGTGGGTGGTGAACTGAATGAAAGGAAGGCAATGATTGATTATGTGCGTGTGGATGAAAGGATGCGAAGATGTGTAATGGATGCAAGAGCTCATAGAGGTTGGGGGAGTGGACTTTCTAACCACTACTTGGTGGTGGCCAAAATTAGAATTCAAGTAAGATGGAGGAACAGAAGAAGGGAAAGATGAGAGGAAGGAGTAGTTGCAAGGAGAGTGGAAAGGTTACAAGAGGATGAGAAAAAGGCAGAGTATAAGAGAGAAGTGGAGGAACAATTGGGCAAATATGAATTGGAGCAGATGGGAGACATGGAAGGTGTGTGTAGGATATTTACAGAAGAAATATGTGCTGCATGCAATGTGGTGTGTGGAAGGAAGAGAAGACGGAGGGGGGTGCAAGGAACAGCGTGGTGGACTGAAGAGGTGAGACAGGCTGTGGCACAAAAGAAGAAAGCAGACAATGAATGGATGAGAAATAGGGGCGTGGAAGAAGTTGAGAGGCGGAAGAAAGAGTTATATGTAGAAAGAAAGAGAGAGTTGAAAAGAGATGAGGAATTTGGAAGGAATTTGAGTGTAAAGTGGAGGGACTTTAAGAAAATGTTCTGGAAAGAGGTGAAAAGAGTAAGACAGGGTGGAAGTGAAGTTAGCAAGGGAGTGAAAGATAAAAATGGTAGATTGCTAGTGGAGAAGGGAGAAAAAGTGAACAGATGGAGAGAACACTTTAAGGAATTGTTGAACATACAGGATGGAAGTAATGTGAGTATAAGCAGCTGGGGAATGGCTGGGAGAAGGAGGGAGGTGAGAAGACAGGAAGAAATCAGAAGGATAGAAGTTGTGGAAGCAATGAAGAAAGTTAAATAGGGGAAAGCCCCAGGAATTGATGGAGTGTGTGGTGAAATGCTGAAGCATGGGGGAGAGATAGTAGTAGAATGGATGTGGAAGATGTGCAGATTGGCCTGGGAGGAAGGTAGAGTCCCGGAGGATTGGAAGTCAGGTATAATTATTCCCTTGTACAAAGGAAATGGGGAAAAAAGAAGTGTGTGGTAATCATAGGGGCATTTGTCTTCTTAGTATAATAGGAAAAATGTATGGTAGGATACTTACTGGCAGAGTTATAGAAAGAACAGAGAAATTAGTTGGAGAAGAACAGGGAAGCTTTAGGAAGGGAAGAGGTTGTGTAGATCAGATATTCATTCTTAGATCTTTAGTGGAAAGTTTCTAAAGAAGGGAAAGATGTTGTATGCAGCTTTCATGGATTTGGAGAAAGCATATGACAGGGTGGATAGACAAGGTTTATGGAAAATGTTAAGAATATATGGAGTAGATGGGAAGTTGTTGAATGCTGTGAAGAGTATGTACGATGGTGCGAAGGCTGCAGTGCGTGTGGATGGTGAACTAAGTGAATTTTTCTCTTTGAAAGTTGGGTTGAAACAGGGATGTGTCATGTCTCCATGGTTGTTCAATCTTTACATGGATGGGGTAATAAAAGAGGTACAAGGTATGGCAGTGGATGCTGGAGTGGCCCTGGTGAGAGGGGATAGTGTTTGGAAACTCCCTGTACTGTTGTTTGCAGATGGCACTGTGTTGTTGAGTGAAGACAAAGGGGAGCTGCAAAGCTTGGTGGATGAGTTTGGGAGAGTGTGTAAGAAATGGAATCTAAAGGTGAATGAAGGGAAGAGTAAAGTGATGGTCTTTGAGAGAGGTGAAGTCAGTGAATGTACAGCGAGGTTGGGTGGTGAGGAATTGGAAAACGTGAGTACGTTTAAGTACTTGGGTAGTGTGATGAGTAAGGATGGAGGTTTGGAGGGTGAAGTGCGTGAAAGGGTACAACAAGGAAGAAAGGTTGCTGGTTCCTTGAAAGCAGTGATAAGAAACAGGAAAGTGAGCATGGAAGTGAAAAAGTTACTACATGACAGTATTGTGATACCAACTCTAACGTACGGAAGCGAAGCTTGGACGTTGTTGGAAGGACACAAGTCTAGAGTGAGAGCAGTGGAAATGAGTTATTTAAGAGGAGCCTGTGGAGTCACATGGAGAGACAGGCTGACGAATGAGGATATAAAGGAGCGTTGTGGTGTGGATGTGATAGGAAGCGTTATGAGGAACACATTGAGGTGGTTTGGCCATGTGGAGAGGATGGAGGGTGAAAGACTGATGAAGAGAGTGTATGTGAGTGAGGTGGAGGGAGGAAGAGGGAGGGGGATGCCGAGGATGAGATGGAGGGATGGGGTGGAGAGGTATATGACAGAGGGGGGTGTGAGTTGGGAGGAGGGTAGCGAGATGGCGGGGGACAGGGCGACTCGGAGGTGATTAGTTTGTGGCCACCCCAAATGGGATTGAGGCGTCTGGCAATAGATAGATAGATAGATGTATATACAGCATATACAATCACCTCTCACATAACACGTGATCAGAAAGCGCAGAATCAGTCACAGAATGGCCCCCCCCCCCTTTTTTTTTTTAGTCCAAGATATGGTCAAAAACCAATTTTGACAAATACTGTATTACACAGGTGGAGAATTTGCCCATTTCTTAACAGAATGGACTACGCTGGTATGTTAGTGAAAACCCGGCCTGAGGGCAAAAATTATGGAATATTTAGTCATTACGCGAGACAACTGGTCATCACACGGTAAAAAACAGACAAAACCCAGGCTTATTTAGTCACAGCACCCGTTGCATCTGCCCGTGACGTATCCCCTGATCCTCCCTGCCTCTTGGCGGTTTGCCCAGACCAAGCCACAGGTTATGTTGATTTTGCTAGGTACTAAAATGCATGTATGAGATTTGGTACTTATGATAGTGCTTAGTACATCTGGTATGACTTAAAAAAAAAAAAAAAATGCTAACCAATTTTATGTTAATGATCTGCGATGAGCATAATATAATAGAAATAAGCTGTTTAACTTTATTTAAGAAGTGGCAACAGCGTCCAAGTGGAGGGAACTCTGGCCATATTTGACCTACTGATTAATACTGACCTAATTTCGTCAATACTGTGCAAAAAAAAATGTTATAACTTGATTACAAAAATGTGGGGGGGGGGGGAGTAATATTAGCGACTTTTGATAGAATGGTTAGCGATATTTTAGCGACTTTTAGGTATAAGCATTGTGATATTTGAAGATGTGAGTTAGCAACCTTGATTCCTGTGCACTCCAGTCAACCCTCTGCCCGCTGTCTGCCTCTACACCTGACCCAGCCTAAACGTAATTGCCATCGCCAAAAAATTCCAAGTCAACAAGTCAACTATTAATCTGACCCAGCACTTGTTATGATGGAAAGGTACCTGTTCATGTACTGCAACCGACGGGAGACGGAAGAAGTTCCAATCGACTCTATAAACACACACAAACCCTTCAAGTTGACGAATCCTCCAGTGTTTTTGGGTACTGAAGTCATGTTAGGGTAGGTAAATGTCATGGGAAAAATCCTGGAAAACTGACCCAAAAGGTGAAGCTGGAGCTGGCTTGGTGCCATGAAACCCTTTAACATGTAAACGTATGGCTGTGTAATGAGGAATTTTCATAAAGCGGAACTGCCAGGAAAAATATTCGTGTGTTACGTGAGAGGTGACTGTATATAATATATATATATATATATATATATAGTAATCCCTCCAAGACCTGACGTAATAGAGCCAAAGAGATGTCCAGGAATTGGGGAAATGCTTCCAGGACAGGTACTTATGGACCCTAACCCAATCCAACTTCGAAAATCACCTAACTAACTCCCTAACAGACATGCACAGCACCTATTTAAGAACCTATTCACATAAATAAGGGGCAGAAAGCATGAAATAAATATAAAGGAACCAGAGAATGAAGAATTACAGGTGAGTATGGAAAATATTTAGCAGTGTACAGGGTACTTACAACACGTCCGTGGCCGTCACGAAGATTAACCCGCCTTCTCTCAGACTCTGACGGTACAAAGGTGCACCTGAAGAACGTATAGTAATCCAGTGTTACATTGCACTTAATCCTTTGCACTCTGAATTCTAATTTCTTAACACTGCACATTCTTTTTTTACTTGCGCTGCATTTGAAACTCACCAGTGTTGCACTCTGCACTTAATCCTTTGCACACTGATTCAAATTTCTGAACACTGCACATTCTTTTCTTACTTGCACTGCACTTGAAGCTCACCAGTGTTGCACTCTGCACTTAATTCTTGGCACTCTGAATTCTAATTTCTTAACACTGCACATTCTGTTCTTAACACTGTACAACACTGTAAACTCCCATGTGGTCTAGTGGCAAGTTTTTGCTGTTTATTCACTGTCAGAGTCCGAGAGTAGGTGTTACAGGAGGCCAAGGCATAAATCGCTGGGATGTGATGATGGACTACCCACTGCAGATGACTTTGAAGAAAGCTGCAAACTCATGTACAGAGGCAACTCCACTATGGCCGATGTGCTGGGCTGTGGTTCAGAGGTGGAAGGAATGTCTTGGTGAGGCAGTGGTGTGGAGCCAGGGTTGGGCACGGCGGGGGTCATGGGCCTGAAGAAATCGTCAATGGTTGATTGATGTACAGAACGGCGATTCTGGCGAGTGATGATGTGCTGCCTAAAAGCGCACACTTCCTTCTCAAGTTCCAGGGGCCCCATCTCCCTGTCGCAGTCCACAAGCTCCCAAACTGTGCTCAGCTTAGGGATGGCTGGAGTAGTGGCGTGCTGAGAGAAGTCCGCATCATCGTCGCCGTCCTCATTGGAATCTTCCAACTGAAGATGCAATCTCGATACCAGACATGAGGTGATACCCAGGACCGCTCTCGTTGTCATCCAACCACTCACGCACTTCGTCCACATCCACCTCATCGCCAGCCGCACGAAGACGCGCACGGAAGTCATCAACGTCAAAACCTAGAAAGTCGTGCACCACATCAGCTCCAAAAAGCAGACGAGACCAACCACTTTTCAGAGTCTTGACAGAAACTTCCCTCCATGCACTGGCCCAGTTGTAGATGGATGACTTGAGGTAGCAGCGGTGACGGATTTCCAAAGTCCACTGGCCTCGCGTGTCCCGTCCCTCCCTGCACTCGCCCTCATCCTCAAGAACAGCCATCACCTCGTCCAGGAACTTCCGACGGTACAGCCTCTTCATAGCCACAATCACTCCTTGGTCCACTGGTTGGATGAGAGCAGTTGTATCAGGTGGCAAAAACAAGCACCTAATGCAGCCACTCTCAGCCACCAACTCCTTGTCAAACGGATGCACAGATGCATTGTTCAAGAGAAGGAGAGCTTATACTTGGTTGCGTGGGATTCCCAGTGTCTTCATCTGATAATGGATGACTTCCTTGACAAAGTGCTGGTGAAACCAGTCTTTGAAGATCTTGGCTGTGAACCAAGTCTTCACAGAATACCAACCAACAGGAAGGACATCCATCAACCCACGAAGGCACCGAGGCTGCTTTGCACGGCCAACAATAACGGGCTTCAGCTGGTGCATGCCATTAGCACTGGCACAACACAAAGCAGATATCTACTGCTTGGAGAGCTTCTGTCCAGGTACATGCTTTTCTGTCTCCTCTGCTAGGGTGTTTGTTAGCAGCGAGTGAAGGAGTAGACCAGTTTCGTCAGCGCTGTAGACTTGACCGAGAGTGAGGCCCTCCCTGTTGATCAAGCCCTTCAATTTCTGCCGAAACTATTCTACTCCCTCCTTGTTGGCATCCAAAGCTTCACCATGGGTCTTACGGTTGGTAAGTCCATGCCGTAACTTGAAACAAAGAGCCAACCCTCAGATGCCTTGAAGCCTGGGGTGTTGTGTAACCTTGCGAACTTCTCGGCGGCAGCCTTCACCTCCGTATCACGTACCAGCAGACCAGCAGCACATTGCTGACGATACCAAGTCGACGTGGAGTGGTCGATTTCTATAAACCTGGGAGGGTATATAATCATACACTGCACATTGTGTTTCATCTTTGACGTGAAGTCAGTCGTGTACTGGGTGAGTTTGTCCCAGGATTTCTTGATGTCAAACAGTGTAGAATGGACAAGATTGAATTCTTGCAGGATGTGGGATTTCGACCATCCCATGTCCACCTTCTCCAATATCTCCCTCTTCTTCTCTCGAGTCAGAACCACTCGTTTCCTCTTCTCGGGCAGTGGGGCCTTCATCACACACATGAGTAAGAGGCAGCAGAGGAACAGCAGGGCCTGCAGCAGGTAGGGCACCACCATAACAGCGATCACATGGGCGGCCATGGCAATGAATGCACACTCACAACGATGGGTAGACGGAAAATGGGGAGGAGGCAGGGGGTGCTCTGCTGGACGTCGGCGAAACTACGCACAACAACACAGCTGTTCATCGCCATGCGGCAAGTTCAATGTATGGTTGAAAACATGTCTTTTTTTTTTTTTTCTTCTTTTTACGTTTTTTTGCTATTTTTGGTTTCCAAAGACTTGAGTCCAAAATGTCCGGGACTTGCGGTGTCCGGGACCTGGGCGACTGGGTCTTAAAAGGATTACTGTATATATAATTCAGAGAGCTTTGGAGGGCCCAACAGCTGCCCAGGGCTGCAACCAAATGGGCAGATTTGCATGGCCATGTGGAATGTGAGAGGTGTGAATGAGGAGAGCAAGAGGATGGAAGTGGTGAATGTGTTCAAGAGTATGAGACATGCTGTGATGGCACTGTGTGAAACAAAGATGAAAGGGTGTGATACAGAGGAGTAAGAGGGTGTTAAGCGTGTACAGTTGGGAATGAATGGGCAAGGAAAATGCAGGAATGGAGTTGCTTTGTTGATGAATGAAGTGTGGTAGAGTACAATGCGAGATTACAAATGAGGTGTCGCGTGGAGTAGTCAGACAAGCGAGTTTTTAAGAACTGCAGAAATTGAGTTAGCAGTTTTCCAAACTTCAAACATCACTAACTTTGTTAGTAACCATGGTATCAACTTGATTCTGGGTGAGTGAGCCGTAGCGTACGGACGTTTCGGAGATCTGGTCCCGGTGCCCAGAGTGACGTTGCTCTTACTTCTTACCATAGAGTGTGTTATACGGGGTGGAGTGTTTAGTAGCTCTTGTGTGGAGGGGAGGTGTGTGTGTGTGTGTAGTGGTGAATAATGGAAGGGGAGAGTGGAGGAGCAGATATGGACACCAGCTGGCAGGGCGGAAAAAGACCCCACCATATGTCAACCTTGGGTGAGGAAAAGTCTTCGGGATCGACTGAGAAGGCCAGGAAAACGTTGCCACAGTCCAAGCCCGTCACTCAAGCTTCAGAGGAAGGTGTGGCAGTGCAGACAAGGGTAACTTACATAGTGCGGACCCAGGACCGATCCAGAGTGTTTTGTCACCCACAGAGGGTGACAGATGCCCTCAATGAATCTCCTTTTGCCAAATACATTGTGGAGGGATTTACCAAGCCACTGGGGGATGGATCGTGCCTATCTTTTGCAATCTTTTCAGCTAACTTGACCAAGCTCCAGCAACAGCCCGAGGAAATGGTGAATTTGGGACCTTGGGCTGTGGTGTGCAGGCGCGCCAGTTATGAACCCGGAGGTGCTGTAAAAGTGGGCAAGATTGGGCCGATTTCCCCAGAACTGGACGTCTCAGTGATAGCAGAGAGGCTGCGCCCTGCAGACAATCATGCCTCTCAACTCTTGGAGGTTACCAGGATTCCAGTTCGCTTTCCGGCCCCCAGTACTTCCAGCCAGTCACAATGGGTAAGACTCGTCTATCGTGGCCCCCTTCCCTCCAGGGTCTTCTTCGGGTACTTGTCGTTCCCGGTTGGTGAGTACAACTGTCCCGTATTACGCTGCCATAATTGCCATCTGTTTGGTCATACCCGACTTACTTGTAGAAACAAGGTTAGGTGCTCAATGTGTAGTGGCTACCACCCCTTTAGGGCAGGATCAGAGGACAACCAGAAATGCACCAGAGACCCTAGATGTTTTCTTTGTGGGAGTGATGAACACAGGGTGGTGTCCAAGGTCTGCCCCATCTACAGGAAGGCCAGTGATATATACATGACCATGAGGAAGGCAGGTGCCAGCTCTGCGGAGACCAACAAGTGCCTTCGTGAACTACACACTGCGTCTCGTAGCACCCCGACTCCCAGTGGGCCAGGTCGACTGACACCTTCCCAGGCCCCCCGCAGTGCCCTAGTTCAGCAAGGTAAGACTTATGCTAACTGTGTATCCTCAAACCGTTATGCAGTCCTTGCTGATGATGTTCAGGAGGAGGACCTAGGATTGAATGATGTATTGGGAGTCTCCACCCACCCCGCATCAGGGGCAGAGGTCATTATCCATGCAGACACCACTGTGAATAAGGCACCATCACGCCCCCACACTGCTTTTCACAACCGTCACCGCACTGCCAGCCCTCAAGCCCAGGGGGTGCCTCCACAGGATCCAGATATGGCTGCCATTGGGAATGATGGTACCTCCCAACAGTGTTCCTCTGGCCCCACCCCTGCCCTGCCTTTGTTGGGCCGACGGAGACTTCACCCTACCCATCCAGGACATCAACGAAATTCAGAGCCTCTGTCTTCCATTGATGAGGGTCCAGGTTCTGGGAACTCTTTTATAACACTTCTCACCGAGGCACTGGCATTACACCAACAGGGGAAGTCCTTCATAGAAATCTGTTCCCTCCTTTGGCCGCAGCTGTTGTCTCTGATACTATCATGGGGGGTACAGGTGGCTTAAGAATCCTGCTGTGGAATTCTCATTCACTAGTCCACAAGTCACAGGATTTTAAAATTTTAGTGGCTGAAAGGGAACCAAATGTGGTAGGGGTGTGTGAGACCTGGCTACAACCCTGCATCCGCCTCACCCTGGGGGGTTTTATAGTCTCTAGGTCAGACCGCCCTCAGGGGAGGGGTGGGGGCCTATTACTGGCTGTTCGGGAGACCTCCCAGAGTGTGAGTTTGCCTCTTACCCAATATCCCAGTGGCCTGATGGAAGTCTTGGCGGTAAGGGTGGCTCTTAGATCTGGATGGGCGTCAGTGCTGTTATGTTACAACCCATGTCAGGATGTGTCCCAGGAGGAATTAGTACATTACTTTCATCAGCTGCCGGCCCCTGCCTTCATCATGGGGGATTTTAACGCCCATCATCACCTCTGGGATCCTTCACTAACCATCAATAATGTATCGGGATCGTCTCTTTTTCAGGCACTCTTAGACTCCCCACGCATCGGTCTTCTCACACCTCCTGGCCTGTACTCCCGATATGACCCCTATTCCGGACGACCATCAGTCTTGGACCTCTGCCTTGGAGATCCAGTGTTCCAGTGTCCAGTTGTAGAGGTGGGTCCCTATATGGGCAGCGATCATCTACCAGTCTTCTATGATTATCCGGGCCTTTCCACGTTGCAGTCAGGAGACTGTCGCCCAAGATGGAAGCTGGTGGGAGACAAATGGGACACATTCCAGAAGGAACTGGCTTCCTGTTTTCCAGGCAGCTGGGGCTCCCCTCCACTGTCGGCTAAGGATTTTGCACATCTTCTGGTTGAGGTGGGAGGCAGAGTCTTTCAGCGTTCAACTCGCCGTTGTGTACACCGAGCAGGAGTCCCATGGTGGTCAGTCGAATGTGCGGATGCAGTCAGGGCCCGTCATCGAGCCCGGCACATGTGGAGCCGCAACCCTTGCCTAGAACTGGGGCGCAAGTACCGTCGGGTTAATGCCATCTGCTCCAGAACCATCAAGTTGGCAAAACGGCAAGCCTGGACCTCCTTCTGTGCCAGCCTTTCCTTCTCCACCTCGACGGCCCGCACTTGGAGATTCTTACGGGCTATGTCAGGACGCCCTACCACCCACACTTATCCACTCCGCAGGGATGGTCTGTGCCTGCTTGATGACCTGTCCAAGGCCGACTATCTGGCGTCATTCTTCGACACCCAGTTCGGCCATCCATCTGCTTTGCCCTCTTCCACGGTGTACGAGGAGGCAATACAACGAAGCCTCTCTTCCCCTGCAACTGCTGGTCTAGACAATCTTTTCACTGCCTCAGAACTTGTCTCCGCCTTGTCTGCCCTTCGGACCGGCAGGGTGGCGGGCCCAGACTCGGTGACCAATGAATTCCTCCAGCGACTGACACCCAACCTGCAGGATTGCCTCCTTCACATTTATAATCGCAGCTGGAGCCAGGGGATATTCCCAGTGGAATGGAAGACCTCAATGCTGCTGCCTTTCCTCAAGCCAGGCAAGGACCCGACCAAGCCATCTTCGTACAGGCCCATCGCCCTTCTCTCGTGTGTAGGGAAACTGCTGGAGAGGATGGTGGCTCGTCGCCTGTCATGGTGGCTAGAATCTAGATCCCTTCTTAAAGAGGAACAATGTGGTTTTCGCCCATGCCGGGGCACCTTGGACATACTCTGCCAGCTGGAATACCTGATCCACGACACGTACCGCAAGGGGCTATATATGCTGGCCCTTTTCGTGGACATCAAGGGGGCCTTTGACTCATCGCCACATACTGGCATCCTGTATAAGCTCTCCTGCCTTGGGGTCTCTGGGCATGGTTTGTCAACTATCTGGATGGCAGGAGTTATGTCGTATCTGTTGGTGGGGCCACTTCCTCTCCTCGTCCCATCCGTAGAGGGGTGCCCCAAGGCTCAGTTCTCAGCCCCTTGCTTTTCAATGTTTTGATGTCAGACCTGCCCAACCATCCGGACGTCTCCACATTGGTTTATGCAGATGACGTGACTCTCATTAGCAGGGACACCACCATGGAAGATGCACAGAGGAGACTTCAGGCGGCTGTCTCAACTCTAGAGGAATGGGTTCACCAATGGGATCTGGAGATCGGGGTGTCAAAGTGTGCCGTGATGGCCTTCACCTTGCGTCGCATGCCATCTCAGCCGGTGGTCAGGATAGGCACTGAATCTCCCCCTGTAGTCCGTACTCACACCTTCTTGGGACTTCGTCTGGGTGGGCCAGTCCTTACGTGGCGTCACCACATAGAATACCTCCGAACATCCTGCGCCAAGAGGCTAGACGTCATGAAGAGTGTAGCAGGGTCTAAATGGGGTGCCAACCGTGACCTTCTTTTAGGCTACTACCGTGCTGCCATCTTGGGAAAGATCAACTACGGGTGCTCAGTTTATGGTTCAGCATCCTCCACTCAGTTGCGAAAACTTGACCCGATACAAAACGCCGCCCTACACATTGCCCTGGGCGCATTTTGTTCTTCCACCGTGCTGTCCTTGCAGGCGGAGAGTGGTGTCCCTCCTCTACATGTCACCAGGTCGAAGCTCGTTTGCCGCCGCTACTGGGCCATACAACACTCCTCCCGCCACCACCCTCTACCAGTGCTCTTTGAGGAGGCGGGTGTCATTTTGTCACATCCTGCTTGGCCTGTGAGGTCCCGCCAGCCACTCTTGATCAGGGCTCTCTGGGCGTACAGGTCCCTCTCGCTGCCACCACCACTCCGTCAGCCCCTCCCTTCAGTGCCCCCAACACCGCCTTGGAGGGACCTCTCATCTCTAGTATCATTCTGCCTGTCGGAGTCTTTTGACAAATCTCAAGATGGACATCTAGCACCAACATTGTACAAAAAGCTGTCGGACACGGTGTATGCGGGATACACTGAAGTATTTACTGACAGTTCACACACCACAACACCCGCAGCATCTGCTGCGGCAATATACTTAGTGGACCTTTCTCTCTGCCAAACATGGCGCTTGGCTGCACTTCATGATAGTGTCACGTCGGAACTTTTTGCCCTCTTCAAGGCCTTGGCCTTCATCAAGGCACATCTCCAACCCCAGAAGGTGGTCATTTATACAGACTGTCTGGCAGCATTGCACCTTATTGTGTCCCCCAAGGCACAGTCAGCGAGACATCTCCTCTATGAGATCCAGACCCTGCTGAGTCAACTTCTCCAGGAGAATTGGGTACTTCGCCTACAGTGGATACCATCTCACGTGGGCATCAGGGGCAATGAGATAGTCGACAGGGCTGCAAGGCTGGCTTTGACCTCAGCAGCAGTGGAGACTCTTCCACTTCAAGAGGCAACTTGTAGCAGGCTTCTGATGGTTGCTAGTGGAAAGGCCTGGGACTCAGAACTGGCAGCAGAGCTCCCCTCCTCCACCTTAGGGGCTTACCGCATGGACTCCTCCTATCACCCTTGGGCCCGTTCCACTGCTCGTGCCTTGGACGTGGCACTCACCAGACTGCGCATTGGACACGTTGGTCTGGCGTCCCATCTCCACCGCCTACGCCTGGTGCCGGACCCTTACTGCCAGTGGTGCAGAGATCAAGAAGAAACAATTGCCCACTTTCTTTTGCACTGTCCAAGAATTCACTCCATGCGGACAGAATTGAGGGATCGTCTGTCTATCTTAGGTGTACGAGACTTCACTCTGCCAGTACTCCTTGGAGGTGTGGGTCTGAACAGTCCCCTAAGGTATCCTGTCATTCGTTTGGTGTGTGTCTTCTTAAGGAAGTCCAGGCAACTGCATCGCATCTAGGCTAGACATCTGCTCCATAAGCCACCGGAAGGGCTCCTCTGACCCCCTCGGAATTGAAAGCCCTAACTCAACACCAAGAACCAAGAACCATGGTATCAACTTCATTTTTTTTTTTTTTTTTTTTTTTTTTTTTTTAAGCTTAGCTCAGGCCAAAAATGACCCATGTGATGCATTTTAAATAATGGGATGAAAACTAGCATTAGTGTTAGTAAGGTACTGATTGTTCAAGTATTAGAAGTACTAATAGCAGAAGTTGTTGGTTTTGTAGAAATATTAGCAGCAGCAGCGGCAGTTGTTGTTGTTGTCGTTGCTGTTGTTCTTGTAACGGTGACAAACTTATTTTAGTAGTACTAGTAGTACTAGGAGGAGGAGGAGGAGGAAAACACTGACTAACACTCACAACAACCTGTAAACATTTCCCCCAGCGTTCAACAATCCTTAACAGTAGTATTGTTACCTATTCGTATCAGTATTAGACAACAAGAGATCCTAGCATTATTCCCAGCACCACTGCATGTTACGCTAGCCAGCTGCTGTGTGTAATAAACACGAGAAAAATAAAATAAAATCAAATACAGTAATCCCCGTACTATCCGGACACCCACTATCCTGACTCCCCACTTACCGGACATTGTGAGCCTGAACCTTCGGAACCCAAAAATGGCCAAACAAGAAAAAAAATCCCCCCCAAATCCAAATTTTTTCCCACCCGCAATTTGAAATTGGCACGCAGCGCCAAACAGCTGTGTTTATGCACAGCCCCTTCATCCCTTGCTTCCTTCCCCCTCACTAGTTACCACCTAACCACCGTTGTGAGTAGATGTTCATCGCAATGGATGCCACACATGCTCGTTTTTGTGAATAAACAGTGAATAAACTGCAATACCTTGCCACTAAACCACATGGGAATTTAAAGTGTTGTGCAGCGTTAAGAAATCAGAATTTAGAGTGCGAAGGATTAAGTGTGGAGTGCAAAGTGGTGGTTGAAACTGGCGTGGCGCAATTAAGAACAGAATGTGAAGTGTTAAACAATTATAACTCACAGTGCAAAAAATTAAGTGTAGCACAACACTGGATTACTGTAAGTGCCTCAAGAGCATTTTCACCACTGCCAGAGCCTTAGAGGAGGCGGCCACAGATGTGCTGTAACTACCCTGTTCACTGCTAAATATTTTCAATACTCACTTCTCATTCCTCATTCTCTGGTTCCTTTTCATTTATTTCATGCTTTATGTCCATTACTGGTGTGAACAGGGTCTTAAATAGGTGCTATGCATGTCTGGTTAGCATGTCCGGTTAGGAGTTAATTAGGAGGCTTTCAATGTTAAGCTGGGTTAGGGGCCATGAGTACCAGTCCAGGAGGCAGGGGCCCACTATCCGGACAAACCCACTTCCCAGACATGCCTTTGGCTCTATTACATCGGATAGTGGAGGGATTTCTGTAAAATAAAAATAAACTTAAAATATAAATGCAATTAAATTTCGTTTGTTTTCATTTTCGTTTTTAAAGGCTCCAACATGCTTGCATGTGTCGGCCTTGGTCACCTAATGGCGGCTCTCCATGCTGCATGATCCATTGCAGCCTCCCTGTTCAGTCCCTTAACCCTGAGGTCACACTTAATGACCTCGTCCCATGTCTTTCTTGGTCTACCCCTCACAACCCCACCCCCAATATTAACACTTCTCACCTTCCTCACCCAATTCTCATCCCCCATCCTCTCCATATGTCCAAACCATCTCAATCTACCTCTCCTCATCACAACACTAATACACTCCAGTCCCATCCTACCTCTCAACTCTTCCATCGTAAACCCAGCCCCCCCAGACCTTGCACGCAGGGACATACTACACATCCACCTAACCATTGTCATTTCTGTATGTCTGAGCCAGCGAATATCCTCCTCCTTTACTGCCCAGATCTCATTACCATACAGCATTATACTCCTAACACATGCTGCATACAAAGACCCCTCAGCACTTAGGGAGAGCCGTCTCAATGTCAGAAGAGGCAAGAGCTCCCTGAACTTCTTCCAACCACTTCTCACTGTAGCCACAGACCTAGCTCCAGCCCCACCTCCAGCACACAACATGTCTCCCAAATAACAAAACTCTTCCACACACTCAATAGATTCACCAACAATTTCAATCCTTTCATGCCTGACAATCTCCACCTGCTCTCCCCAACACGCCGTACACATAAAATCAGCATTATCTTGCAGTCTACCTCTGATACCACTACATCTCTTGTGCACCCATTTATCACAAACACTGCACAAGATGGAATTACTTCCCACGCCCTTGTGGCAAACTGCACATGGCCACTCTCCCTCGTCTCTGACAGTACTGCCACCAACCCTAGATATCATCACTTTTGTTTTATCTGCATTTACCCTTAAGCCCTTGTGCCCCATACCATCTCTCCACTTCCTAAACCCTTCCTCAGCCTCCCTTTCGTTCTCTGCAATCAACACCAAATCATCAGCATACAACATCTCCCACCGGAGTCCATTTCTAAAGTCACGTGAGAGGGCTTCAAGTACCCCTGTACAAAAATAAAGGTGAGTGAAGTGAGTGCAAGAATTACCATAAGTTTAACGAATGTAGCAGGGAAGGTATACAGAAGAATTATTATAGTGAAAGTAAGAAAGATGTCAGAAGTCCTTGTAAGTGATGAACAGGGTGGCTATAGAAGTGGGAGTGGATGTGTGGATCAAATATTTGCAGTGAGACAGATAGGGGAGAAGGCTTGTAAGAAGGACTATAAGGCATTTATGGCACTCATGGATCTGGAAAAAGCGTACGACAAAGTAGAAAGAGAGGGATTGTGGAAGATTTTAAGCAAGTACGGTGTAGATGGTAGTTGCTAGGTGCCGTCAAGAGTTTTTATGATGGTATGAGTGAGGCATGTGTAACGGTAAATGGGCATCTAGGTGAATGGTTCATGATCGGTGTGGGCTTGTGACACAGTTGTGTGATGTCCCCATGGTTGTTCAATATATATATGGATGGGATGATGAGAGAAGTAAAAACATGAGTAATGGAGAGAGGGATGGCATTGGTAATGAATGGTGATGGATGGAATATCTAAAATTTCTTGTATGCTGATAATGCAGTACTACCTGCAAATACCGGACAAGAACTTGGTAGACTAATGCAATTTTGCTGATGTCTGTGAGCATCGTGCCTTGAGAGAAAATATAGAAAAGAGTAAAGTGATGGTTATTGAGAGAGAGGGTGACTCCCAGTGTGATGTTACAGTGAATGGAGAGTGACTGGAACTGGTGAGAGAGTTCAAATAACTGGATACAGTGACAAAAAAAGAGAGAATAATGTGCAAAAGAAGTGGAAAGTAGGGTGACACAAGAAAGGAAAGTAGCTGGTGCTATGAAGACCTTGATAAGAAACAGAGGCTTGGGTGCTGCAGCTGAGCGAGTCCTACATGAAGGAGTGTTAGTGAATTTGAATATTCAGATGTCAGACTATGGTGTGGCATGAAAATGCAAAGTCAAGGGTGACAGCAGTGGAGACGGGACTGCTGAGGAATGTACGTGGAGTAAAGAGAGTGGATAGGATATGAAATAATGTAATTGGTGAAAGATGCAGAGTGGGGAAGTCGGCGGACACCAAAATCGGAGAGTGTACTGAGATGGTATGGTCATGTGGAGAGAATGGATAACAATCGAGTGGTCAAAAAGGTATATCTGAGCAAGTTTGAAGGAGAGAGAAGGCAAGGAATCATGGGGAGAAGGTGGAGGGATATGGTGGATGAGTGTATGAGGAAGAGAAAGATGGAAGTCGGTGAGGCTAGGGGACCGACATGAGATCGTGCTGGCTGGACGAATGTTGTAAGAAGAAGTGCGTGATCAGGGATTTGGCACCGTTTTTAATGTGACAGCGTCTCGACTGACTATGTCGGATACGTTTAGGTGAAGCTACAGAATATGGTGAATGTTTCTGGTGTATCAGACAGAGCCAGGATTCTAGGGGCTTGAATAATGAGTGCCTAGAAGTGTGGCCCATTGAACCTGGCAAACTTGGGTTGTCTGGACTTTGCTACTCCTCACCCTGCCCTAGGGTAGGAAAGGAGGTCCGGATGATGATGATGAAAATGAATATATATACACACACACCCTGATTTTCGGCAGTGTTGTGTACCAGCAGGAGTGTTTGGTCTGCGAGTATGTCAGATATCGAAGACATTTTCCCCATAAGATACTGAAGATACACAATACTATTGCCAAAGCATATCAAACAAAACATGCAAAAAGGTAAGGTGGGTGAGATGTGCGGTAATGACATGCTTCAGGGCAACTGACAGCAAGGCAGGCGACTGGTAGCGCTCCAAATGTGGGTGGGGGAGGGCAGGGGGATGGGGAGAGAGAGACAAGCAGGGGTGGGGGAGGGCAGGGAGACAGGGTTTACAAGCAGGAGTGAGGGAGGGTGGGGGTATGGGGAGGGAGATGAGCAGGCCTGGAGGAGGGCGGGCGGGACTGGGAGGGAGACAAGACAGCCAAACTGCCCTACTGACCTATCCCCCACCCTCGTCTCTCTCTCTCTCTCTCTCTCTCTCATACACACACACACACACACACACTTGGGAGACAAGCAGGGGTAGAGGAGGGTGGTGGAACATGGAATTAGACAACCAGGGGCAGGGAAGGGCAGGGGGACTGAGAAGGAGACACACCTGGCAGTGCTAAGTGTGGTGGGGGATGAAGGAGAGATTGGGGGAGAAGAGAGGGGATGGAAGGAGGACAGGCAGAGCCATGTGTACCATCACATCCCATTTAGGCAAGCTCGTTTCAAACCTAGGGAGGGGTGGATGTTTGGACTAGCGAACTGAGGTATGTTCGGATTATGGGAATGTTTCCCCATTTATTTGTTTGGTCTAGCGAATCGTCGGTTATTGATGCGTCAGAAATCAGGGTATGGTGTACAGTACAGTAATCTCTCGATCACCTGACATAACAGATCCATTGATGTATCTGGATACGGACGAAATCCGTATACGGTGCAATACCCTACCAACCTATACCCTACACAGATGAGCTGTACCCCTCCTAATTTTGGCAGTGTTCTTTGGTCTTTCACTTATTCTGACATCAAAACACACCTCGGAATAACCAGTATAATGCTAGACACTAAGAAAACAATGCACAAACAACAAAAATCCACAAATACCCTACCTATTTGTACGGTACCCCTCCTGATTCTGGCAGTGTTTTCTGGTCTGTCAGTTATTTAGACATCAAAACACACATGGGAATATACAATATAATGCCAGACACTAAGAAAACAATGCATAAACAACAAAAATCCAAACAAAAATAAATGAAGATGATGAAGATTGCAAACGAATTTTTATAAAGTACAGTACTTACCACCCTGTGAAAGGCAGACGGGCATCGTAACCCACAGGCCTCTAGTTGATGTACAGTAATCCCACGTGGTCTAGTGGTTAATGTAATCACTAGTGGTGGCAATGTCAATACCAAAATACTGTACTGATACTTTCGATACTAACTGTTTATTTGCAAGTATCGATACGGATGGCTAGGTATCGATTACTATGAGTACTAAAATTTACTTTCCAATTCCAGTAACTGAAAACGTATTTTAAAAAATACTACTTCAATGGGAAGTGATGATTTTAAGCTTTATTTGTGCACTTAGTGGCAGTTTCAGTGCTCACATTTCCCTAAAATAGTGGCAATATAATTATTGTAACCCAAACTGAGCCTGTGGAGTAATTTTATTAAATTTGCTGGTAGTTCATCGGACTGAAAAAGTATTAATTATGAAACTACCTACCTATCAGTATAGGTAATCAATACCACCAATGCTGCCCAACAGTGTGATTAGTATCATATAAATTTAATCACTGGTATTGCCCATCATTAGGAATCACTTATCAAATGTTGGAAAATTCCAACCGTTGGAGCTGGACAACGAGTGGTGGGGACGAATGGTAACTGGACTGAACACAGAGATGCCATGTCTCTACTGGCCTGCCAAGTGACTTTGGCCATTCAGTAGGCAGGCAGACAGCCATTTCTGCTCAGCTGGAGGGTCACATTCTTTTACCAGCACGCGACTCAGCTTGAGAGGGAAGCCACGTGACTCAGACCATTTGATATGGAGGAAGACAGCCATTTTTGCTCAGCTGGTGGGCTGCGCTCTTTCACCAGTGCGTGGCTTGGCTCAAGAGGAGGGGCAGGCGACTCTGACCATTCTGTAGTGAAGCAGACAGCCATGACCATTCAGTAGTGAAGAGGACAGCCATTTCTACTCACCTTGTAGGATGGGGTCTGTATTACTCGTGCGTGGCTGGTAGCTTTGAGTGATCTCTGAAGCAGAGGGACTTTGACTGTTCAGCGAGGAGGCAGATGGCCATATCTGCTCAGCTTGTGGGTTGAGGTCTGCATTACTCACGCGCGGCTGGCAGTGTCTGAGTGATCCAGGCAGCCGGGGAACTTTGAACATTCAGTGAGGAGCCGGGACAGCCATATCTGCTGAGCTTGTGAGTAAGGGTCTGTATTACTCATGTGCGGCCGGTAGCATATGAGTGATCTGGGCAGCCAGGAGACTTTAACCGTTCTGTGAGAAGTCGGACGGCCATATTTGCTCAGCTTGTGGGTTAGGGTCTAGTACCTGCACTTGGCACAAAGAGGCCAGCCAGTACCCAAACCAATTTTTAAAATTTGGAGGCTGCCCAACCGTGGATATTGGAAATTTCATATTCGGATACAGAGAAATAAATCCAGATACAGCTATACCTTGCTATATGATCAACCTCTATACGATACCCCACCACAGCAATGTAACTTAACATCCTTCCCAGCCTATCGATGGCCAGTCCCCGGATATATGATGGGTCTTTTTTCCAATGGTTTCTTTTTTAACCAATTCTGATGATACTTTAGACTTAAATTTTGTGTTTAGGCTGATTTATAAACTGTTTTCTGACTTAGATTCATGTGTTCTAGTCATAGCTGGGGTGAATACTGTCATTTTTTGGTACAGTTTACTAAGTGATTTTTTTCCATACTTATTTTTGATGATATTCAGATATTTTGGGGGGGTTTAGGTGAGTTATAAACTGTTTTTAGGCTTAGTTTAGCTTGTTTTAAAGCTATCTGGGGGTTTATAGGAACTTGTTTTTAGACTCATTTGGGTAGGTTTTGGAGTTAGTTGGTGGTAATCCCAGGGTCCTCCAATGCATCCCTATACTGTACTCTCTGTGTTATAAGGTCCCCGATTAACGAAACCCTGGCTCAACGATGGGTTTTTCCAAACACGTCCCATCGTTATAACGAGGATAGCCTGTAATGGAGCCAAGGCCTAACGTTCGGATAACGAGCATGTTGGATACAAAGCATCCAGATAATTGTGTGACTACTGTATACAGTATATATTTCTTGGGATCTGAACCTATGCAGGGCCATTCTCTAACTGGGACAGTCCAATCACTACAACAAGAGGTACCTTCTTGTAATTCATTTTAATTCAACATTCATCAAATACTATTAAATGTTAAAAACACAAAAAGTAATCCCTCCACTATCCGACGAAATAGAGCCAAAGGCATGTCCGGAAAGTGGGTCAGTCCAGATGGTAGGCCCCTGTCTGCTGGACTAGTACTTAAGGACCTAACCCAGCCTAACTTTGAAAGCCACCTAAATAACTTTCTACCGGACATGCATAGCACCTATTTAAGACCCTATTCACACCAATATTGGACATAAAGCATGAAATAAATGAAAAGGAACCAGAGAATGAGGAATCAGAAGTGGTTATGGAAAATATTTAAAATGTACAGGATACTGTGCCCAGGAAACCATTTACTACGCTGGGTGGTAACCATATAACTGGGGTTTCTGGCAGGGTTAAGTGTCCCCCAGATTCCCCTATCCAAAATCACTTAATTATGGCAGTTTCAGAGACCCTCGGAGGGCCCAATAACTGCCCAGGGTCCCAACCAAATGGGCAGACTCGCGTGGCCATGTAGAATGTGAGAGGTGTGAATGAGGAGAGCAAGAGGGTGGAAGTGGTGAATGTGTTCAAGAGTGAGAGATATGCTGTGATGGCATTGTGTGAAATGATGATGAAAGGGTGTGAAATGGAGGAGTGGGAGGGTGTAAAATGTGTAAGATTGGGAATGAATGGGTGAGGAAGATGCAAGGAAGGAGTTGCTTTGTTGATGAATGAGGTGTGGCAGAGGGGAATGAGAGGCTACAAATGTGTTAGCTCAAGATGTATGAATGTCAAGTTCAAGTTTGAGAAGGTGAAAGTGGCAGTGATTGTAGCATATGCACCATGCGAGGACAGGAGTGAGAGAAAGACAGGTTTTGGGATGTGCTGGGTGAAGTAGTGGGAGAAATGCCCAGGAGCTATAAAGTGATTGTGATGGGGGATATGAATGGATGAGTAGGTACTGGTCCTGAGGATGACATAATGGGTTGCTATGGAGTATCATCATCATCATCATTCAGACCTCCTTTCCCATCCAAAGGCAATGGAGTACCAGGAGAAAATGATAATGGGAAAAGACTAAAGGGTATGTGTCAGGAGAGGAGGTTATGCATTTGTAACTCGGATTTCAAACACAGAGATGCACCTAAAAATATACATGGTATAGAGGGAACGGGGATCGTGTTGAAAGAAGCCTGATTGATTACGTGCTCGTAGAGAGGTCGACGATGGGAATGGTTGCTGATACGAGGGCTGTGAGAGTACGATGTGGAGGTCTGTCAGATCATATGATTGTGGCATGCAAGATCAAGCTGAAAGGAGTGAGGTGGATCAGGAGAGAGAGACGCAGTCAGGGAGAAAGACTGAAAGGTGAGAAGCTGAGGATCAAAGAAATGGCAGATGAACACAGGACCAAAGTAGTGGATGAGTTAGAATTACTGAATTGGAATGAAATGGATCTGGACAGACTGTGGAATGCATATAGGGACTGCTTAGTTAGGAATGCTAAAGCGGTATGTGGTGTGGCAGGAGTAACAACAAAGAAGAAAGGTACGGCATGGTGGGATGAGGAGGTAAAGAGAGCGGTGGAGGAAAAGAAGAAGAAGTGGCTAAAGTGGTTACAGGATAGGGGTTCAGTTGAAATAAGAACTGAATATGTTACAAGCAAGAAGCACGTAAAGAGACTAGTGAAGAGGAAAAAGAAGGAGATAAATGAGGATCTAGGAAGAAAAATGAATGCAAACTACTCTGATATTTAGAAAGTTATTCTGGAAAGAGGTGCAGAAATGTAGATGTGAAAGCGGTATGAAATGGGATGGTGTGAAGGTTGCAGGTGGTAGATTATTAACCCATGGAGATGAAGTAAGGACCACATGGAAAGAATATTTTAAAACCCTGATGAATGGGGATAGAGAGAGCAGAGGAGCTGTAAACATGATTGGTTTTGGGGGTGTGCAGAGAAGGAATCCAGTGCCAGGAGACGTGACACTCGCACAGGTGAAGAGTGCTGTGAAGCGGCTGAAAAATGGGAAAGCAGCTGGGGTTGATGAGGTGTATGCAGAGATGCTTAAATGTAGTGGAGAGAATGGAATGAAGTGCTTGTTGGAGATATGTAAGAAAGCATGGATGAGTGAAACTGTGCCTGCAGTGTGGAAAAAGGCTGTGATTGTACCCCTGTACAAAAATAAAGGTGAACGAAGTGAGTGTAAGAATTATCGTGGCATAAGCTTACTGAGTGTGGTAGGGAAGGTATATTGGAAGAATTATTATAGAGAAAGAAAGAGAGATATCAGAAGTTCTAGTGAGTGATGAACAGGGTGGCTTTAGGAGTGGCAGAGGATGTGTGGATCAAATATTTGCAGTGAGACAGACAGTAGAGAAGGCTTGTGAGAAGGACCATAAGGTGTTTATGACATTCATGGATCTGGAAAATGCATATGACAAAGTGGACAGAGAAGGATTGTGGAAAGTTTTGCCCATGTACGGTGTAGAGGGTAAGCTGTTAGGTGTCGTCAAGAGTGTTTATGATGGTAGTGAAGCATGTGTCAGGGTTAATGGGCATCCAAGTGAATAGTTCACAATCAGTGTGGGCATGTGACAAGGTTGTGTGATGTCCCCATGGTTGTTCAATGTATATATGGATGGGGTGATGAGAGAAGTGAAAACACGAGTAATGGAGAGAGGGATGGCATTGGTAATGAATGGTGATGGATGGAATATCTCAAATTTGTTGTATGCTGATGATGCAGTACTGCTTGCAAGTACCGGACAAGAACTAGGTAGGCTAGTGCCGAGTTTTGCTGATGTCTGTAAGCATCATGCCTTAAGAGTAAATGATGGTTATTGAGAGAGAAGGTGACTCCCAGTGCAATGTAACAGTGAATGGAGAGAGACTGGAATTGGTGAGAGAGTTCAAATACCTGGATGAGAGAGTTCAAATACCTGAGGAAACTGTGCAAAAGAAGTTGAAAGTAGAGTGACACAAGGAAGAAAAGTAGCTGGTGCAATGAAGGCCTTGACAGGAAACAGAGGCTTGAGTGTTGCAGCTGCACAAGGCTTACATGAAGGAGTGTTAGTGCCAACTTTAACATATGGATGACAGACTATGATGTGGCATGAAAATGAAAAGTCGAGTAAGAGCAGTGGAGATGGGACTGCTGAGGAATGTATGTGGAGTACAGAGGGTGGATAGGATACGAAATAATGTGATTCGTGAAAGATGCGGAGTAAGGAAGACGGTGGACACCAGAATTGAAGAGAGTGCACTGAGATGGTATGGTCAAGTGGAGAGAATGGATAACAATAGAGTAGTGAAGAGGGTATATCTGAGCGAATCTGAAGGAGGGAGGAAGCGAGGTAGGCCAAGATGGTGGATGAATGTGTGAGGAAGAGAGGTTTGGAAGTCAGTGAGGCTAGGGAACTGACAGGAGATCGAGCTGGCTGGATGAATTTTGTGAGGAGATATGCATGATTAGGGATTTTTGGCACGCCTTTTTAATGTGGCAGTGTCTGGATTGACTCTGTCAGATACGATATGTGAAGCTACAGAATGTGGTGAATGTTTTTGGCGTATCCGATAGAGTCAGGATTCCGGGGGCTTGAATGATGAGTGAATGGAAGCGTTGCCCATTGGATTGGGCAATTTTGGGCTGTCTGGACATTGCTACTCCTCACCTTGCCCTTGGGTGGGAATGGAGGTCCGGATGATGATGATGATGATGATGATACAGAATACTTATATCTGTGGCTGCCTCCTCTTAGGCTCTGGTAGCTGTGAAAATGCTCTTGAAGCATGTACAGTAATCCAGTGTTGTGTTGCACTTAATTCTTTGCACTGTGAGTTATAATTGTTTAACAATGCACATTCTGTTCCTAATTGCACCACACCAGTTTCAACTACCAGTTTGCACTCCACACTTAATCCTTTGCACTCCAAATTCTAATTTCTTAACACTGCACAACACTGTAAATTACTGTGTGGTCTATTGGCGAGGTATTGCAGTTTATTCACTGTTTATTCACAAAAACGAGCACGTGTGGCATCCATTGCGATAAGCATCCACTCGTGATAGCAGTTAGGCGGTAACTGGTGGAGGGGGCAGCAGGGTTACCACATCAGATCTCAGCCACATTACCAAACTCCTCAATTTTCATTACCAAATTTAACTTTTCATTACCAAATTCGTAAAGCAAGCATTTATTCTTCACTAATTATATATACAAGTGGAAATAATCACTCTCATTATAATCACCAGCATGTTGATTATTTTCACACTATGTAGGCTAGCAGATTAGTCAAAGAGAGCAGACAATCCACCATCTCCATCCTGTGTATCCTCATACAGTACATGTGAAAAATCCGTTTGGTAATGCATTACTGTATTCTGATTCATTACCAAACGAATTTTTCATTACCAACTTGGTCCACATCTGGTAATGAAAAATACCAAACAGCAACCCTGACAGGGGAGGGGGGAGGGGGGAGGAAGGGAGGGGTGAAAGGGCCGTGGTGTAAACAGCTGTTTGGCGCCGAGCGGCAATTTCAAATTACGGGTGGGAAAAAATTTGGATTTAGGGGGGATTTTTTTTTTTTTTTTTTTTTTTTTTTTTTTGGGTTCCGAAGGTCCAGGTAATGTCTGGTAAGCGGGGAGTCCAGATAGTGGGCGTCCGGATAATATAGGGATTACTGTATATGCTTTATTCAGCTATTTCCTCTCCAACTGGTATGTCAAGGTAGAAAAACAATTCATGAGGCATGAATGGAACTGCTAAGCTTAAATCACTGGGCATGATGTTGGTTCTTCTTCTTACATGCTTTGTTTCACTGCTTTCTTAATCTTACCTCAACCCATTCTTAAATGGGGACAAAGATCAGGGTGATGACAACAATGATGATAAGTCTGAGCAAGAGCGGCGGAGTGACAAGTCTGGAACTAGAGCTGCTAGACAACAGACTGGATGTGATAAGAAACAGATTTATAACAAATGAGGAATGTATATGTTTACTCACCAAAACCTATCCTTCTCATACAAAGGCCAATCATCATCAACCTATCCTTCTCATACTAAGACCAATCATCATCAATATCACCATCACCAATGTCCTGCCCCTTTTGCTATCTATGGATGGGGCGAGGCAAGGTCCAGAAAATATGGGAAGAGAAACCACAATACAGATACAAGAACTATCAATGTATATTTCATTATTATCAAACTATATTTTAATATTTTGAGGTATAAAAGTTTGAAAGAGAGAGAGAGAGAGAGAGAGAGAGAGAGAGAGAGAGAGACAGACAGACAGACAGACAGACAGACAGAGAGAGACAGAGAGAGGAGGAGGGGGAATAAAATCAGCAAAACACTCTAATATTCACCTAAAAACAATTAAAGTTATTCAACCAACCTAAAGACTCCCGTAGCTCCCTTGAGACTGTGTGTGCAATACTTCTTGTGCAGATCCCACACTCTGGCCGTGGAGTCTGCAGACCCTGTGACCAAAAGTGTGGAAGTGGAATCCCATGACATTGCAGTGATAGGACTGCGATGGTATGACCTGAAGCTTCGGTCAAGATCCAAACCTGAAATAAAAGCAAATTATCTTCATTTGCTTCATCAGAACCTTGAAATCTAGGGACAGGCTACTCAGTCTGTACATCTGAAGCAAGTGTGACCAGCTGCTTGCTCCTGAATGGCAGTGTAAGAAATAAACCCCAACCACCCCTTAAAAGCAAGCCTTACTGGGCCACATCCAAGTGGAGTGCCTTAACCCACTTGACCACCAGGCACCTATCTAAGTATACTGTACAAACACTACCCAATGTTGTAAACTGTTTCCTGGACTAAAAGCCCACAACCCATTTTGCTTGTCACTTGGTACAGTCAGAGTCCCCTGAAGGCTGCACCATATTAGGCAAGTGGATGGTCAGCACCAACATCTATCAACGAGCTGCCCCTACCTACTTTACCATTAAAGATCACACATAAATTTATGTCTTGCTATTATCACATGTGTTTAAGCTAAACAGGCTAAATATAATGGAGGCTCACCGTACCTGACTTACAATAAGGACTGCCAGAGCTTAACTCACCTGGCCAGCTGTACTGCCGGAGTGACGTTGACTTGAGAGCAACTACAAGGCTCGAGTCGTCTGGTGCCAGGGCAAGGGATGTGACCTGATCCTCGTCGCACTGTATACGTCCTGTTACTTTCCCCGTCCTGAGGCTCACCACTCCTACCCCGTCACCACACTCACACAATACTGCCTCACCATCACTCGTAACCTGCATATAAAATACCACAATCACACACCACCTCACCACCACTTGTAAACTGGACGTAAACTAATGTGATGAAATTCACTCAGTGAAACATTATTAACCCCTAAAAGACGGGCATCGGAATGTTTTGACGTACACTCAGGACGGGCATAATTGGCGGATGTGATATGGTGGGGGATTTGTGGGGGAAGGAGGTGTGGGGATTGGGACTGGATGCTTGGGGAAGGTGGGGGGTAGGGATGGGGGTAGGGTGGGGGTGGGATGGATGGGGGTGGTAAGTGGGGGGTAGGGAGGGGGAGGGGGTAAAAGGGTCAGGGGGGGGATGGAGGGATGGGGTAGTTTGGGGCATGTGGGGGGGTTTGGGGGATGGGGGTGTGGGGGGTGGGGATGGAGGAGGGTATGGGGTTGGGGGGGTGGAGGATAAGGGGTGGTGGGTGGTGAGGGATAGTGGTGGGTGGTAGGGGGTGGTGGGTGGATGGTAAAGGGAGTGGGGGATGGTGGGGGAGTGGATGGGGGGATTGGGGGTTGTGCAGGGCATGGGGGATGGGGGTGGGGGTGAGGAGGGTAGGGGTGGTGGGAGGGTGAGGGTTAGGGGTGGTAGGGAGCAGTGGGGGGTACTGGGGGGATGGTGGGGGGAGTTGGGGGGCAGTGGGGGTTTGGGGGTGGGGTGGTGGTGGGTGGTGGGGGGAGAGCAGGGGATGAGGGTGGGGGGGTGAGGGTGGGGGTTGGTGGCGGGTGGTGTGTGGGTATGGTGTTAGGTGGATGGGGAGCGTGGGGTGGGTTTGGGAGGGCGGGGGGTGACTGCATATGCAGACACCCATCTTTTTGGTCCTAGTACCCTTGGACAGCATATGCGGACACCCGTCTTTCAGGGGTTAACTACCATGGTTAAAGCTTGCAGACTTTCAAGTGTAGAATCTGTTATTAAAGCTGATTTTTAAAAAACTGTTAAACATACTTCAGGGATAAACGCCATACCTGGTGAGCATCAAGCTACAGCTTGCCCTCGCTTTAAGATGGGGATTAATTTGAAAAATCTGTCACAAAACAGTCTATCATATACAAAGAGTCCTTGAAATATGAAAGGGATAGGGACCCAAAAAAAACTTTTGTAATTCGAAATTTCGTATATAGGAACGATTTTCCCCACTGAAATATACTGTACATATAAAGGGGGGGATGCGTTCCAGGATCCCATTGGACCCCCACTGAAACTTTACCCCTCCTATTTAGAAGTATGCAATACACACATACAGTAATGTACAATTGTACAGACATTAAAAAATAAAACATACAACTAATTACTGCAGTATTAGTACAATGTACAGTTAAATACAGACCTGTGCTGCAGCTGGAGATTCGTGTCGTTGATATGGTGCTAAGTCACATGGTGGACCCTAATAATTTCCAATTTCCTCTCCAGAGTCAGGGTAAGGTGTTGTTTCTTCTTGGCAGCTGGTTCCCTGGATGCTGAAGATGATGCAGGGCACTTGGGAGGCATGGTGAAAGTAAGAAAACAGGAAGAACAACAAAAAACTGCGTAACGTACAGCGAAGCTGAGAGGAGAGGACAGATGTGACTCGACTGGGAAGTGTGCAAAAATGTGTTTACCAGAGAGGGGTTAGTTCATTTTCTCGCTGCAAGCGAGCGCGGTGCTGTGCAGCGCGCCCATTTTGAATTTTTCATATTTCCTCTCGTATCTCTTTTCGTACCATCGAGACGGATACTTTCATATTGTGGAATTTGTCCTACATTCATCGCTTTCATACCATCGGAAATTCGTACTTTGAGTTATCGTATTTCAAGGACTCACTGTACAATCAACTATAACATGGGATCAATTGGATTACATTTTGGCTAAGAGGCATTTATTCAACAAAGTCTACAAGCAAGTTTCCAACTCACCTAAACTAGTGGTTATTTCACTTCACTGCAAAGCACTTGCTGTACACTACTGTTCCATCAGTGACACAAACACACCCAATAGTGACAAGTTCAGAGACCATCTTCGAATAAACAAATGACTGTAAGCTTGAATGTTGGTGGTCATCCAAGCAAAAACAGTGATCCCAGACTGACCAGTATGGGCAAAAGTGCTACTACATAACAAAAAAGATTCCTAACTTTTTCATCATGGTATAAACACATCACCGAATACTGGTTCATTATATAACGAGGGGCTGCTGTATAGCTGTATACCTGAGATTAGCACAGCATTCTCAGTATGCATCTTACTACTGCTCGTGATCAACAAACTGCTGTTAATCTAAGAGAGGCATAATAAAGTACTACAAGTACTATCTAGTGATGTTTAGGGTCCAAAAATTAGCCAAATAATTAGCCAGCCATCAGGATTAGTTCTTGATGAAATCTACTGGCCAAATGTTGAAAACTTTCTAAGAATTTTTAGTTTATTTTTAGGAATTCAAGATACACTGTGAGATAAAAAGAATTCAGGTTTTGCACAGTGCTCCCTCATTTTATGGTTTTAGCTACTGCCATCAGATTTTACACAATGATAAAAATCATAATCCCCACCACTGCTACACAGCCAGAGAATACCATAAATGCAGTTTGCAGTTTGAAATCAATGAGTAGAGTTGGACAGATCCATGAAAACACCTTCTGGGAGGCATCAAACCATTCCCAAATTACTGTAGGTGACCCATAATGCCATGCACTTTCCCATTTCAATGCTCTCTTCATGCCTTAACTCTTCGACCTACCTATCTTATACCTTTAATCCCAGAAGTTAGCATCACAAAAAAATCACTTCCACATTGCCCTGTCTTCCATTAACAGCCTGCCTTGTTCCATCTCAAAGCAATACGCTCATAGGGGGAGGCGGTGGCTCAATCGGTTGACAGGTGGCCTGCTGTCCTACCGGACCCAGGTTCAAATCCCGGCTGGGGCAGGGAACAGTTTAAGGATTTGAATTTCTTAAAAATCAGACTTTACTGATCTACCAGAAGACCAGCCGACATGTCGTAAAAATACCTCCACTAATACCAATACACCAGTCCTGTATGAGACAGCCCTAGCATGTATTCAATGTGGACGGTGGGTGTTAGCGCCAAAGTAGTGACATGTAGAGGCGAATGGCATGTAGGAAGACTACTGGGCCTTGAGAGCAGGCTGTGAAGCCTATGCCCAGAGTCAGACACATTTAAAAAAAAGGGGGTGCTTCCTCACCCTGCCCTTCCACTATATCCTCGGTTTATCTCTCTCACTTCACCTTGGAACCTTCCATGACATCCCTTTCAACCTGCATCACTGACAGGAATGCCTGTATGTCGGGGGTGGGGAACGTCCAGCCTCCAGGCAGTATAAGGCCCGCAAGGCCCGCAAGATAATTTGATCAGGCCTGTGAGGCAATTCATGAATGCAATTTCATAAACTCATGAATGAATATATATATATACATATACATATATACACCGTGCTCGTCAGAAGTATCGAGCGCCCTGCATCCCTCCTACGAAACAAACCTTTCAACATTGAAAAAAACATATAAATAATGCATTTTATTTACCTTTAATGCTTGGTAGGGTATCCTTTACGCTTCTTCACGGACCTGAGACGTCATGGAAGTGAAAGGGCCAGGTTCCTGAGGTGCTGGAGTGGTACTTTGTCCCAGGAGTCACGAATGGCTGCTTTCAGCTTAGGCAGTGAGCTCATGTCCTTCCCTTGGAGAGTCTTCTTTACGAGTTACCAGAGGTTTTCTATCAGGTTGAGGTCTGGGCTATTGCCTGGCCAGTCTTTCATGAATGATACCTCGCAGTCACGAAGCCAATTGGTGACCGATTTGGCTTGATGAGCAGGTGCATCATCCTGCTGAAACACTCGTGCACCTGTGAGCTCGAAGGACTCAGGTAAATGATCACAAAGAAGCTCCAGATAAAAGTCCTTATTCCCTCTGCAGTTCTTGGGAAGCACAACAAGCTTCCCCAAACCTTTACAAGAGAAACAACCCCATACCATAAGTGAATCAGGGTGTTTAACTGTGCTCTCCACGTAACGGGGGTCAAGCGGGTCACTACCTTTGCGCCGGTACATGCGTGCTCCTTGATTACAGGTAACACTAAACATTGCCTCATCAGGCCACAACACTGACAACCATTGCTCCTCACCCCAGTTAAGGTACTTGTTAGCAAAGGCAAGCCTACAAAGTCGCTGGTAATGTGTAAGAAGAGGCTTTCTCACAGGCCTGTGACTTGTGTAACCAAGTTCATGGACTCTTTGAGACACGGTGGCACAGAAACCTCACCAAACACTTCCGGGTTGCTCTCCTTAATTTTCCTTGCACTCACACAAGGATTAGACTCCACTGCATGTTTTAAATCATTAACAGACCTCGGGGAAGTTTTCCTGGGCCTACCAGACCACGGTTTCTTTGTGGGCACATCACCACTAATTTTCCACTCGAAAACAGGCACACCACCTACGCACTGTCGACCGAGCCACACCAACCAAATCACTAACTTCCTTTGTTGGGTGGCCTGCCTCCTTTAGAGCAATGATCTGGGATATGATTTCACTCAAAAGTTCACGGGTAAGGGCCATAACAAAGTGGCAAAAGCCAAAACACTGCGGGACACTAGGTAAAAAATGGCGCAAGAAGAAAGGGAGACATGGTGGAGTTCCTCTCTCTCACACAGCCCGTAGGCAACCAAGGCGGGAGCCAACCAGCGCACAGTAAGGCCTCAAGCTCCCGTGACGTCCTGCTAGCGCCCCAAAAATCTGGCTCAATTTTTAGTTCCAAAAATGGGTGATTCTTTTTTCGCCAAAACTACTGCGTGCCCTGCCATGGGCGCTCGATACTTCTGACGAGCACTGTATATATATATATATATATATATATATATATATATATATATATACAGTAGTCACTCCAATATCCGACGTAATAGAGCCATTGGTAGGTCCGGATATTGGTTCTGTCCGGATATTGGGCCCCAGCTTATGGACTTGTACTTATGGACCCTAACTCAGAGAAACACCTATACAACTCCCTCTGGACATGCATAGCACCCATTTAAGACCCAAATCACACCAATGAGGCACATAAATGACTGAAATAAATGCAAAAGAAACATAAAATGAGGGTTTAGAAGTAGGTTCATACAATAATAAACATTCTGGTGACTGGCTCCTGGACTGGTACTTATGGACCCTAACCTAGCATAATTCAGAAAAACACATTCCTACTGCACATGCATAGCTCCTAACACCCTATTCACACCAATAAAGGACATTAAAGAGTGAAGTGAGGTAAGTATAGCATGGAAAAAAGTACAGTATGAAACATTCTTATGTCCGGATAGTGGGGATGTTCGGATATTGGGCGTCCGGATATTAGAGTGATTGCTGTTTATATATATATATATATGTATATATGTATATATATATATATATATATATATATATATATATATATATATATATATATATATATCTGTATATATACACCCACCGCAAACTGACTTAGGACCTACACACAGAATTGCTATGGGAGAGTTGTCTGTCTTAGCTTTGTGTTTCCACCTCTACCAAGTGAATTTTGGGGGCAAGAAGTAACTGGCAATTCCTCTGGTGTTGGCAGGAGGTGGTGAAACACTCAGCACATCAGTGCTTGCACAGAAGCAAGAGTGGGAGTGTATATGTTCCTGTTGCTCCGAGCTTGCACCTCCCTCCCTTTTCGTATGCAATAGTGTTTGCCCTGTTATTTTCCTAGAGTCGAGTTGTCATGCCTGGAAAGTACTGCTCAAGGGATGAGAGGGTCCATACCATTGCACGGAGGCAGGATAATGTCCATATCAACACAATCTGTGAAAGTACTGGCCACACAAAGTCAACCATCATGAAGATTCTTGCTGCAGCGTGCGACCTGCCACCTGATGTCATACCAAAGCACAAGCATGGTGGTGGAAAGAAAAGGACAAGTTCCAGAGGTTTAGATACGCTTCTGAAGAGAGAAATAATCAAGAATGCTCATATGACAGCAGCAGAATTGAAGAGAATGCATCCCCAGCTGTTACAAGACATCTCAATTCGAACTACGCAAAACCGCTTGCAGAAGCCGGGTTTGCCATGCCACACCGCAGCCTAGAAACCGATTCTCACTGACTGCATGAAGAAGCAGCACATTCAGTTTGCCAAGAAGTATGCACACTGGATATCGGATGAGTGGAGAAAAGTTATGTTTTCTGATGAGAGCACATTTCAAGTGTTCCAGGTGCGTTCTGCCATGGTTCATCGCCCTGCCTCCCGCAGCTGATATGACCCTGCTTACATGGTGCCCACTGTTAAGCACCCACAATCAGTAATGGTATGAGGGTGTTTCTCAGGTGAAATGGGAACAGCAGGCCTCTACTTTCTTCCTAAGAACTTTATGATGAATGGTGGTCAGTACATTCAAGTTCTGAAAGATCATTTGTTAAACTTTTTTGTTATTCATGGGTGCAACTTTTTCATGCACGATTCAGCTCAATGTCACAAGTCAAGAAAGGTGATAAAACGGCTTCAGGATAATTGGATTCAGGTCCTCGACTGGCCTGGAAACAGTCCAGATAGAAATCTGATAGAAAACTGCTGGGCAAAGATGAAGAAAATCATGGCAGAGAAGACACCCAATCTGGAGAACCTCAAGACTGAGCTGATAAATGTTTGGTACAAAGAAATGTCCTTGGATTACTTTAATACCTTGTGGGGGGAGGTCCTCAGTCAATTTGCGGTAGCTTACACACACACACACATATATATATATATATATACAGTGTTCTACAGAAATTTGTGGCGCCCGGTGCCCCCCCAACAAAACAAACCTTTCAACACTGAAAAAGCATGTAAATAATGCATTATACAGGTTATCCCTTAATTCACGCGAACTTTTTTCATGCGATTTTGGTTATCCACAAATTTTTTGTACAATAATTAAAACAAAATTATAGTATTCAAATAAGTAACTTCAATATACAAGAGAAATAAATAAAATATAAAAAATGCCTACCTGCTGCCCGTGTGCACACATATATGTATGTGTGTGTGTATGTGTGTGTGGGAGCCTGGGAGGTCGGTCTACCACGCACCACACAGTCAGTTTGAATCCGACGGTTGAATCATGCGTGACTCGAGATCGAGAATCGTTATTTGTGGCTTATTTTTCTGCCTTCCAGTGATTGCTTGCCTTGTCTGCCAACATGGGGCCTAAGCATAGTGCTAGTGATGCATGTGGTAACACACCAAAGCGGGCTGGTAAAGTGGTGTCACTGACAAAGTTAAAGTGTTGGACAAACTTCAGGGTGGAATGTCGGCGACAATTCTCCGTCAGGACGATTCCCCGTCATTTATTTACATACCAGTTTATTTAGCAAGTACAGTACACTAGTTTTTTACTTATATGAGTTATAAAATCCCCCTGAAAATTAGTTATTAAAGTATTAATTAATCAATAATAAGTATATTAATAGAATGACGGGGAATTGTCCATGTTTTGACGGTGAATTGACTTGATGGTGAATTGTCTCAGAACCGTATATTTGGGGTGAGTCAACTGTTCATACAATAAAGAAGGAGAACGTAGCATACGGGAGACAGTGAGGGCTAGTGCACCAGACTGTGCTGAAGTGTCTTCACCTACGCCTGTGAACTGTCTTGGAACCGCATGTTTGGGGTGAATGAGTCAACTGTTCATACAATAAAGAAGGCAGAATGTAGCATACAGTGAGGGCTAGTGCACCAGACTGCTGAAGTGTCTCCACCTACGCCTGTGCTTGTCAGGTTTCAGTTTTAAATTTCTTATATTTTTGTTGTTTTTAATACTTTATGCTAGTTTATAAGGTGTATGTAGTGCATAAACAGTATTATTCAGATGTAATATACGTATAGACACGCGTAATTATGTGCACACAAGGGCAAAACATATACGCGAATTTACCACATACGCGAAGGGTCTGGGAACCTAACTCTCGCGTGAATTAAGGGCTTGCCTGTAATTACCTTTAATGCTTGGCAGAGTATCCTTTGCACTTCTTCAAGGACCTGAGATGTCATGGAAGTGAAAGGGCCAGGTTCCTGAGGTGCTGGGGTGATATACTTGCCCAGGACTCACGAATGGCTGCTTCCAGCTTAGGCAGAGAGCTCACGTCCTTCCCTTGGAGATTTTCCTTTACGAGGTACCAGAGGTTTTCTATCGGGTTGAGGTCTGGGCTGTTGCCTGGCCAGTCTTTCATGAAGGAGACCTCGCAGTCATGAAGCCAGTTGGTGACAGATTTGGCTTTATGAGCTGGTGCACCGTCCTGCTGAAACACTCGTGCACCTATGAGCTCGAAGGACTCAGGTAAATGATCACAAAGCAGGTCCAGGTAAACGTCCTGATTCACTCTGCAGTTCCTGGGAAGCACAACAAGCTTCCCCAACCCCTTACCAGAGAAACAACCCCATACCATTAGTGAATCAGGGTGTTTAACTGTGCTTTCCACGTAACGGGGGTCAAGCGGGTCACTACCTCTGCGCCGGTACACTCGCACTCCTCGATTACACCTAACAGTAAACGCTGCCTCATCAGATCACAACACTGACAACAATTGCTCCTCATCTCAGGTATGGTACTTGTTAGCTTAGGCAAGCCTATGAAGTCGCTGGTTACGTGTAAGAAGAGGCTTTCTCACAGGCCTGTGGCTTGTGTAACCAAGTTCATGGAATCTTCAAGAAACAGTGCACACTGAAACCTCGCCAAACACTTCCGGGTTGCTCTCCTTAATTCCCCTTGCAGTCACATGAGGATAAGACTCCACTGCATGTTTGAGCACATTAACAGACCTCGGGGAGGTTTTCCTAGGCCTACCAGACCGTGGTTTCTTGGTAGGGATGTCGCCACTGTTTTCCACTCTGTAACGGGCACAGCACCTCAGTACTGTTGACCGAGCAACACCAACCAAATCACTAACTTCCTTCGTGGGGTGGCCTGCCTCCTTTAGAGCAACGATCTATGATATTATTTTATCAGACAGTTCACGGGTAGGGGCCATATTAAAGTAGCGAAAGCCAAAACACTGCGGTTCACTAGGTAAAAAATGGCGCAACAAGAGAGGGGCAAGCGGCCAGGTTCTCCTCTCTCTCACAGCCCGCAGGCAACTGAGGCACCAGCCAACCAGTGCGCAGTATGGCCTCAGGCTGCCGTGACGTCATGTTAGCGCCCAAAACTTCTGGCTAAATTTTTTCTCCCAAAAAAGGGTGATTCTTTTTTCACCAAAAGTATTGCGCGCCTTGACATAGGCGCCCAATACTTTTGTCGAGCACTGTATATATATATATATATATATATATATATATATATATATATATATATACACAGTAGGGCCCCCATTTTTGCATGTTCAGTTTATGCATTCCTCCTTTTATGTGACCGGCAAAATATTCATTAAATAAATATCAGTTTATGGGAAATTAACTCATTTTATGCGGCTCGCTACACATAGTGGCCTAAATTCGGGGAGAAATGCAATTATGAGTGCACTCCATCATTTTATGTGAAGCTGTGGTAGCTTGGCTGGCGCCAGGCTGAGAGAGAGTTCACCGAAGATCATAAAATTTTATACTTTATTCTCTACCAATATATTCATTTAATATCTGTTTTAAGGTAAAAGTAATCGAAAATAATCAATTACCGGAAAAAGTGAGTATCGCCCATCACTAGTGGATGTGTGGCATTGCCACCAGTTGGCTGTGCGTAGCTACTGCACCGCTTGTGAGTCAGTTTCAAAGTTGGGTGGTATTCCGCCGCTCACGCCATTTGATTGGTGGAGGAGTATTAATGTCCATGTGAGTGTGCATTTAATAGGTAATCATAAGTCTAACCCCTAAAGTGGAGATCGTCTGTCCACCAAACTCCATTTTCGCCATAAAGCCTGTGGTTCCATTTATGTGTGCTTATTTGTCCACCAAACTGTCACATAAATGGGGGCCCTACTGTACATATATATATATATATATATATATATATATATATATATATATATACATATATATACACAGTACCCTCGCATCCAACACGGTAATATTGTCGTGCATGGGTCACGTGTTGGACTAAAAACAGAGCTTATGGGGAAAAATGAATTATGTCAGCAACCCTAGGAAAAGTCACCCTAAATACCTACCATATACGGGAGGAGGCCGTAGCACGGGCTGAACAGGGTAGTACTCCCGAGGGGAATGGGAATGCTGGTGATAGGGAGAGCTGGAGCTCCTGTCTCACTAGCTATCTAACCATCCCCCTTTGCTGACCTTTTCAGTGTGACAGTAACATGGAGAGTAGACCAGCATACTCTCCCAAACATTTCCTCTAACTATCTATGCACTAAACCACATGCACTTTACATTTCACACAACGTATCCCACTACGTTACAGGGGTTGGCGCCAGCAAGGGCATGCGGCCAGAAAACTTTGTCCCCGCTACCTAGTGGCGGACTTCTGGGGGGAGGCGTGGCGGGGGTTCCGCCGGCATAGATCATGGGTCCAGGGCGAGATGGGGCTCGGGCCTGTGCTAGAGGGTACAGGGCATTGCGGTTCCCAGGCTGCCGCTTCCGCCCAATAGAGACGGGCCCGAACCTGGGAGTAGCATCCCAGGAGGCTGCCCTATCAGTGGGTGTATAATGGCGGGATAGTTGCAGTGCCAAGACGCGCTTGGAGGGTGTCCCTGCAGCTGTCCTGGCAGGGTGCCCCGAGGCAACTACCACAGCCACTGGTAAGCTGGTGGGCTAGGGGTCCCAGATCCATTGCCTGGACCTGGGACTGTGCAGTGAGTGGGACCTGTGCTGTGTCTGTCCCCATTTATTAATACTGAAGATGACAAAACAGAAAAGGTTTCAAAGCAAGCCTGAGGACAGTAAATCACCCATGGGGATGAGGGTGGGTTCATGGAATGTGGGAAGTTTGAGAGGAAGAGCAGGGGAAGTCGCTGAGGCATTCAGTAGGAGGTGGGTGGACGTGGCGTGTTTGCAGGAAGTCCGGTACAGGGGTGGATCAGCCAGAAAGATTGTTGGGAAGGACTGTTGCTATAAGTTGTTTTGGCAGGGGAGGACAGACGGATATGGAGGTGTTGGTGTGATGGTTGCAGAGAAATGGGTGGAATATGTTATGAATGTTTTGAGAGTAAGCGATAGGATATTGGTTGTGAAAATTCTGTTGGGAAGAAAGATAGCTGTGATTATATCGGCATATGCTCCACAGGCAGGATTGGATGAATCAGAGAAAGATAGATTTTGGGATGATTTAATACGTGTAGTGGGTGGTATGCGGGATGATGAGATAGTGATTTTGGGAGGGGACTTAAATGGTCATGTAGGTGAAGCAGCCCAAGGTTATGAAGGAGTGCATGGGGGATGTGCATATGGTCTGAGGAATGCAGAAGGGGAAAGGATACTCGAGTTTGGGGAGGCAACGGACATGATTGTGTGCAACACATATTTTAGGAAAAGAGACAGTAGGTTAATTACGTATGAGTCTGGGGGAAATAGCAGTCAGATAGATTATTTTCTGGTTAGGAGGGCCGATAGGAGGTTAGTGAGGGATGTAAAAATTATAGGAAGTGAGGAGTGTGTGCAGCAGCACAAACTATTGATTTGTGATATGGTGCTTAAAGAACAAATGATGAAAAAGAGGACTTATGTACCTAGGAGGAAAATATGGAAGCTGAAAAACCAAGTAGTAAGGGATGCCTTCTATAGCGAGTTGAGGAGAGTGGTGGCTGAACAGGGAGCTGTAGACAGAGGCGTTAATGAACAGTACAGAGCCCTCAAGAACAATTTCTTGAGAGTTACTGATGTAACATGCGGCTGGACAAGAGGACCACCAAGACATAAAGTAACTTGGTGGTGGGATGAGGGTGTAGAAGCTGCAATTAAGGAGAAAAGAAGGCTTTTCCGGGAATGGAAGAAGGGTGGTAGCAAAGAGGAATATTTGGCTGCCAAGCGTAGGGCTAGGAGAGAGGTATACAGGGCAAAGTCTGAGTCACAGAGACAATTACTTGATAACCTAAATCATGGGGAAAGGAAAAATATATTTAGGGTGGCAGGTCAGGTGAAGAGGGATAATCGGGATATCATAGGTGAGCAGTGTGTGAAGAATGATGAAGGAAGGGTAGTGGTGAACAGTGAGGATATTAAAGATGCATGGAGAGAGCATTATAACCGGTTGTTGAATGAGGAGTTTGACTGGGACAGGGAAGGTTTGGAGCCAGCAGATCCAGTGTCTGGCCCTTGGCCTTTGATTGATACTGCTACTGTGAGTGAGGCAATAGGCAGGATGAGGGTGGGGAAGGCAGCAGGTGTGTCTGGGTTGACTGCCGAAATGTTGAAGGCCTCAGGCGATATAGGGGTGAGTTTAGTCACTGACCTGATAAATAGGATTATTTATGAGTGTGTTGTCCCAGATGATTGGCTGAAGAGTGTAATTGTAAATGTTTATAAAGGGAAGGGTGATGCCCTGGAAAGAGGGAATTATAGAGGTATAAAGCTTTTAGATCAGATAATGAAGGTAATGGAGAGAGTTTTAGAAGGTATGATTAGAGAAAGAGTGAATATTGATGAGATGCAGTTTGGGTTTATGCCAGGTAGGGGGACCACTGATGCCATATTCATTGTTCGACAGCTTCAGGAAAAATATATTGGTAGGAGAAGGGATCTTTATTTTGTTTTTGTTGATTTGGAAAAGGCCTTTGACAGAGTCCCTAGAGAGGTGGTGAAGTGGGCAATGAGAAAGCTTGGCTTGGAGGAGTGGCTGGTTAGGGTGGTTATGGCCATGTATGTGGGTGCTCACACCCAGGTGAGAGTGAATGGAGATTTGAGTGATGAGTTTTCCGTGAATGTTGGTGTGCATCAGGGGTCAGTCTTGAGTCCCATGTTGTTTATCATGGTACTTGAAGCCCTTTCACGTGACTTTAGAAACGGACTCCCGTGGGAGTTGTTGTATGCTGATGATTTGGTGTTGATTGCAGAGAATGAAAGGGAGGCGGAGGAAAGGTTTAGGAAGTGGAGAGATGGTATGGGGAAAAGGGTTTAAGGGTAAATGCAGATAAAACAAAAGTGATGATATCTAGGGTTGGTGGCGGTACTGTCAAAGACGAGGGAGAGTGGCCATGTGCAGTTTGCCACAAGGGCGTGGGAAGTAATTCCATCTTGTGCGGTGTGTGTGATAAATGGGTGCATAAGAGATGTAGTGGTATCAGAGGTAGACTGCGAGATAATGCTGATTTTATGTGTACGGCATGCCGGGGTGAGCAGGTGGAGATCGTCAGACGTGAAAGAATTGAACTTGCTGGTGAATCTCTTGAGTGTGTGGAAGAGTTTTGTTATTTAGGAGACATGTTGTGTGCTGGAGGTGGGGCTGGAGCTAGCTCTGTGGCTAGGGTGAGAAGTGGTTGGAAGAAGTTCAGGGAGCTCTTGCCTCTCCTGACATTGAGGGGGCTCTCCCTACGTGCTAAGGGGTCTTTGTATGCAGCGTGTGTTAGGAGTGTAATGCTGTATGGCAGTGAGACCTGGCCAGTGAAGGAGGAAGACATTCGCCGGCTCAGACGTACAGAAATGACAATGATTAGGTGAATGTGCAGTGCGTCCCTGCGTCCAAGGCCTGGAGGAGCTGGGTTTACAATGGAAGAGTTGAGAGGTAGGATGGGACTGGAGTGTATTGGTGTTGTGATGAGGAGAGGTAGATTGAGGTGGTTTGGACATGTGGAGAGGATGGGGGATGATAGTTGGGTGAGGAAGGTGAAAAGTGTTAATATTGGGGGTGGGGTTATGAGGGGTAGACCGAGAAAGACATGGGACGAGGTCATTAAGTGTGACCTTAGGGTTAAGGGACTGAACAGGGAGGCTGCAATGGATCGTGCAGCATGGAGAGCCGCCATAAGGTGACCAAGGCCGACACATGCAAGCATGTTGGAGCCTTTAAAAACGAAAACGAAAACGATACCTATACATATATCGGTACTACTGTAATTATAATAAATGGTACTGTGCTATGAATGATAACTAACCTTTTAAGATAGTGTTGGTGGGCTTGCTGGGAATGGAAGGTGGTATCCAAGGCTGTAGGTAGTCCTACTGGGTCCCCGGAGGATGGCTTCTGGCGTCACTAGCGGGTAATGGCTGTTGCTCCTCCTCAACCTCCCTCATAAATCCTTCGAAATCACACTCAGAATCCCTATCTTCGTCCACAGCCATAGAAGGTACTGCTTCTGCCTGTCCTAGCACTCTATAATCCTCGGCAAACGGCATGCTTCTCACACTGTTCCCAGAGCCCCGTCTCATGACTGTGGAAAGTGATCACTGTCGCTGACTCGGTAGAGAATAAGGAGAAGCAACTTTGTTTATAAACTGGTACACATGCCGATGAGAAGGGTTTCAAAACGATTGATATTTATTCTAAAATATTAATATGTATTCAGTGTCAGGCTAAATGTTCAATGCTGTAGTACGATACATTCTCTGTCGAGTCGCCAGGGTTTTGGTCACACTGTTTTGCCCGTCGTATCCTCGGCAGGAATCCATCCAGATGAATTCCAAATGCCCGTGATATCGTCGGCAATTTTACCACGTTACCGTTCCGATTTACCATCGTATCCTCGGCAAACCTGGTATGAAGTGCCGTGTGATAGCCTTCGGCTGCCAGGATCTTGTCTTGGTTTTTTATTATGATCCTCACGTTGGCTTCATTCATGTCGTAGGCCTTGGCAATGTCAACTTTCCTCTCCCCTTTCTTCTTCCTCTCGATGCTTTCTAGCTTGGTAGCATGAGGGAGGTGCCGACGCTTCTTGGGGTTCTCAGAAGGCTTCCTAGGCATCGAGAGCAGGGTAAAATGCAGTAACAAGGGCAGAAAATGCAGCAAAGAAAAAAGCACCTTCCAATGCAATTATGCGACTGAGTGGCGCTGTGGCGGGAGAAATTTAAACAAAACATCACGTGACACCAGAAGCGTTTTTAATTGGGCGGCATCACGATCACGTCACGATAGCAGGCAGGGAAGGCTACTAGATCAGAAGTTTTCATTGGCTATCATCATCATGGGAATGTCCAGTATGACCGTGTTGGACCGGGGGTGATCGTGCTAGAGTTGAACTCTGCGGATTTGGCCCACTTCTCGGAGCTCTGTGCGTGTTATGCTAACACACTTGTGTTGCAGTAATTAAATCGTATTAAATAATACTAATTATTTGCTCTCCGTGCTGGACCTGAATCGTGCTGGACTAACGTGTGTTGGACGCGAGGGTACTGTATGTATATATATATATATATATATATACTGTATATATATATATACATGCATATATACAGTACATATATATTCCCTGTGTGGTGTGTGTGTGTATGTATGTATATATATATATATATATATATATATATATATATATATATATATATATATATATATAAAATGTGGTAGGTGGGGGCGCTCACCATCCACTCACTCGATGTAGTGCTGCTGTCAGGTGTCTGCCCTTTCCTCTCCTCTCTCCATTCCTACCATCCTCTTCCGTTTTCCTTTACTTCATTCTTTTCTTGTCCTTCTGCCTAGGGGTAACTTTACACTTCCTCTTCTGTCTTTCTTTCCTTCATTCTTTCCTCTTCCTTCTGCCTGTGGGTGACTCTACACTGAGTGACAAGCCAAATGGTTTCCTGTACACCAGGAAACCATTTACTATGCTGGGGGGTAACCATATAACCAAATTTTGGCGAGTGATGGTTTAGTCAGTAATTATTGTGCTCCAATCGGATTGAACTGGTGAAGGTATATGAGGCGTCTCGTGGACAAGGGGCGAATGCGCCACCCCCATCAAAAATGAGTTATGCATGTTTTCCGCTAGGTGGAAGCACTGAAAATCTTGTGGTGAAGAGCGTTTTCCGATTCCGACCCATGCGGATTCAGAATTCTAGGTTCAATCTCCCTTGTTTTCCACATGTGGAGGGGAGGAGGAGGGCGGGGAGGGTCTGGGATTTCAGAGCGTTAGGGGCGAATGTCGGCACACGGCCCAGCCAATGGGTGAGAGGCTACCTCTGTCAGAGTTAAAGGGCCGCCTCTCAGCCAATCAGACGCGCGCTAGCACCCCCGCTAGTCATCCCGCCAAGCACGTGAGTGAAGCCTGGCTTTGTTTACACTCCACATTACTTTGAGATTTACGAGTGAATTACTCGGTGTCATGGCGAGTACTACCAACCCTCTTCATCTTGGTGTGCGGTTGGAGTTGTAAATAGTTGGTGAGTATTACAACTTCATTGTGTCAGTCATTAACAATATAATGGTTATCATACACACAATAAAACAACCTGTTGCTGATAAGGAGATGAAAATTTTTAATTAATAATTATAGGAAAAATATTAATTATAGGAATTTTTGGCTGAAATTTTCAAAGTATCTTAGTTTCATTTACATCTAATACAGGAATGAATTTCAAGTTGATTGAACAATAATTACTATATGCTGAAAAAACACCACTGCGTGTTTTACTCTGTGTGTGTATGTGTATGTGTGTGTGTGTGTGTGTGTGTGTGTGTGTGTGTGTGTTTTTTATTTTCCTGCAGTATAAATTTGCCTCTTCCAGAAAATTCTAATGATATATAAAAACATGCTATTCTGTAATATTCTATGTCTGCCACCTATACCTGAACTTTAAACGCTCCTAACTCAAAAGTAAGAAAATGACGCATTCGTCCCTTATCCACGAGACGCCTCATATATCCAAGGGATGGTTGGGGTTGATTGCTCATGTAATGCCACTCAGAGATGAGTGAGGCTGGTCACTCTCATCTTAAATGTCGGGACCAACTGCTTAGCCCCGGGCTCCTACGCTCCTCATGGGGCAATGTACGATTGGATGATGGATGGATGAATATATATACATATACAGTACAGTAATCCCTCTAATATCCGGACGCCCAATAACCGAACATCCCCACTAACCGAACCTTATCGTCCTGGGATCAAACATTCCCAAAATGGTCCGAAAATCCAAAAAAATTGGAAAAAAAAATCGATTTTTTGCCGTCCGTAATTTGAACTTGCCGCGTTCGCCGCGTGAGAGCATTGTTTTGGTTCGTCATTCCTCCGATGTCCGATAGAGCGCCGCTGCATCCTCCCCACTTCCCGCCTGTCTCTCACCGCGACAAGACCTACGCTCTTCGCCATGGCTTGGGAAAAGTTAATGTGCAACACTTAAATTTAATGGAACATTATTTGGACTAAAGTGAACACTGTGAAAAGAACGGACTTCTGTGTGTTAGTGACTAAGTTCAGTGCAAGACTTCAGGAAGAGTGTAGTGCAAGTGCTTCAGGAAATCGTTCTTACTGTCAGAGTCCGAGAGGAGGCGGTTATTCATCGAGGTGGCCAGGGACTTGCTGTAAGTAGCCAAAATGTTTCATGTTGTACTATTTTCCATACTATATTTACCAGAATGTTTCATATTGTATTTTTTCCCATACTATACTTACCAGAAAGTGTCATACTCTACTTCTTTCCATACTAAACTTACCTCATGCATGTGCAGTAGGAATGTGTTTTTCAGAGTTCGGTTAGGTTCGGTTAGGTTAGGTTCGGTTAGAGTCCATAAGTACCAGAATGTTTATTAATGTATGAACATACTTCTAAACCCACATTTTATGTGTCTATTGCATTTATTTCAGTCATTTATGTGCCTTATTGGTGTGATTTGGGTGTTAAATAGGTGCTATGCATGTCAGGAGGGAGTTGTATAGGTGTTTCTCTGTGTTAGGGTCCGTAAGTACAAGTCCATAAGCTGGGGCCCAATATCCGGACAAAACCAATATCCGAACCTACCGATGGCTCTATTGATCCGGATATTGGAGTGATTACTGTACACTCGCCCGGAACACATTCTCGCCCAACGCGCTCGCAATTATACACGGTTAGTGCTGGGATATGTAAAAGATAACGTAAGATTAAAGAACCATTACGAAAACTATATATTTACACAAGAGAGGCCTTTGATAAGCCAAATCCTCGAACATCAGCTCAGCACGCACGGTTTGTTTTGATCACGTGATGTGATTCGCCGTACTGCTTTTCCTCAGTGCTGTATTTGTAAGTTAAATATTTACAGTACTGTTCTGGTAAGTTTATGTGCAAGTTAAAGTATTATTAAATAACGTTCAAGCAAGAAATAAAGCCTTATAACCAGTTTTCTGATAGGTGTCAGAATATTACCTTTTTTATTTGTTTGTTAAATATTTGCTGTACTGCTTTTCCACAGTAGTGTATTTGTAAGTTAAATATTTACTATTCTGGTATGCACCTGTAAGTTAAAGCACTTAAAGAAAGTTAAAGCATTAAATAAAGCCATGTGACCAGTTATAGATTACACACGATTGGTGGGTTCTAAGACAATTCGTCATCATGTCAATTCCCCATCAAAACATGAACGATTCCCCATCAGGACAATTCGCACCCTGTATGATTCCCTGTCATTCTATAAATACATTAATTAATCAATACTTTTATAAATATACTTATTATTAAATAATCAATACAATACTTTAATAACTATATTTCAGCGGGATCCATCAAAGTCTACGTTGTCTTGTTATTGTTGTGATGGTGAACTGGTTTGACAGCGAATAGTCCAGAAACCAATTTGCTCCCTAGACTCCCTAAACGTGGTATTTTGCTGTTATCTGCCATTGGTAATTATTATGAAGCAATATAAGTGGTTAGAAGGTTTATTTCATGTTATAACTTACAAATACAGTACTGCACAGCAAAACTTCAACATACCAATACGTAAACACAAGGCAACATTCCGACGCCGACTGGTTTCGGCATCGGAATGTTGCCTTGTGTTTAGGTATTTGTATGTTGAAGTTTTGCTGTGCAGTACTATATTTGTAAGTTATAACATTAAATAAACCTTCTAACCACTTAAAGTGCTTCATATTGATTACCAATGGCAGATAACAGCAAAAGACCACGTTTAGGAGATCTAGGGAGCAAAATAAGTAGTTAAAACTTACGCGGTTTCGCGCCGAACGCGCCACGTTAGGAACAAAACCCACGCGTTAGGGGTGTGCTTGCTGTATATATATATATATATATATATATATATATATATCAGGCTTGGAGTAATTACATATGCTTTCAGTCAATTACAATTACAATTAGAATTACTTGCACATTATTACATTACAGTTACAAATACAATTAGAGGGAAGGAAAAAATGACAAATACAATTACAATTACAATTACAACCTAGTTTGTGTTCAACTATATTTCAATTACTTATACACAGGTAAACAAAATTAACAAATTGGAGATTACTCAAAACATTTCTACACTTTTTTTTTTTTTTTTTTTTTTTTTTTAGTATCATCTAATAATAGTCTCGTGTAACATGTTTACTTCAGAGCAAATCCACCCTTCTCTCTCTCTCTCTCTCTCTCTGTTCAGTATATCATACTATATACGTTTATCAAAGTATTTGTGTGATGTAATTATAATTGTTCTTCTCCCAAATGTTCAATTACAATTACAAATACAATTACTATATTACTTAAAAACACAATTACAATTACAATTATAATTACACATCATTAGAAATAACGAATTACAATTACAATTATCTTAAAAATGTGTAATTACAGGTAACTCGCACGGAACACGATCTCACGGAACGCGCTCGCAATTATACACGGTAAGGGCTGGGATACATATAAGACAACGTAAGATTAAAAAACCATTATGAAAACTACAAATTAACGCAGGAGAGGCCTTTGAACGATCAAATCCTCGAACGTCACTGAAGCGTGCGGTTTGTTTTGATTACGTGACGATCTAGGCGGGAAATTATTCAGTGAGTGAGACATTCCCGAGTACAGTAGCACAGTATTTGTAAGTTAAATAATTACAGTACTGTACTGTTCTGGTAAGTTTATGTGCAACTTAAAGTACTATTAAATAACGTTAAAGCAAGAAATAAAGTCTTATAACCAGTTTACCTGATAGGCGTCAGAATATTGCCTTTTTTATTTGTTCGTTTTTTCCACAGTACTGTACAGTATTTGTAAGTTAAATATTTACTGTTCTCGTATGTACTGTACTTGTAAACACTTAAATAAAGTTAAATCATTAAATAAAGCCTTGTAACCAGTTAACCCGAATTATATGATTGCCCATGATCGGCGTCGGAATATTGCCTTTTTTGTTTGTTCGTTAAACTCTTACTGTACTGCTTTTCTACAGTACAAACTGTATTTGTAAGTTAAATATTTACTGTTCTGGTATGTACTTGTAAGCAATTAAAGCATTAAATAAAGCCTTGTAACCAGTTAACCTGATTTATATGATTACCCATGCTCGGCGTCGGAATACTGCCTTTTTTGTTTGTTCGTTAAAGACTTATAATAAGAGAAAAATACATTTTTGTCTTGGTATCTTTACCTATTTGCTCAGGTTTGCTGTAATGGTTTGGATCATTTGATGCAATGCAACTTGTAGAAAACTGTGAAAACTTTCGGGAAGTGAACGAAAATCTGGGACATGAGACTGACCTTGACTTCACCCTCTCATGTATCATCTGTCAGTTCACCACCTGCTATCGTGATGAATGGATGTACGATTTTTTCGCTCGTGGCCATGCCTAACCACACATAGTTACACCCATTATCTCGACCCAGACAGAAAATACAATCTTTTTCCTCCCTTGCAAAACACAAACAACCACCCTGTTTACGAGACAGCAATATATATTGCGAAAATAACAAGGTAAAATGATAAAGATGAACGTAAAATGATAAAGATGAACATGTTATGACGGAAGAAGTACGTTTTCCCCGTCTGTAAACGTATTTATTTCTGCTTTGTATCTGTATTCGTAATAACTAGACTTAATGTTAGTTCTGAAACTGCATTAAGATTCTATTTTTAGCCATTCTCATGGTGTGGGAGCTGGAAGTTGTGACACAACTTCCTTATTGCTAATCGGACTGACCCTCCACATTATTCTCCCGTGGCAGAGTCTAGCCTTGGAGGACGTGCAGTTTTCTCATTTAGGACTGAAAATTCAACTCTTTCGCTTCCTTTTCCAAGCATGGGCACAACGATAACGTAAAAAATAACTCGAAACTACCATAAACATATATCAAAAAGGTGAAAATGTATTCATAACATTTTTTTTTTCCAGCCATTCCTAACTACTGAAATCATTCGATATCACAGTACTGCATTTCTAAGTTAAATATGTACTGTTCTGGTATGTACTTGTAAGTTAAAGCACTGGTACCAGTTAACCTGATTTATAAGATTACCTATGATCGGCGTCGGAATGTTTCCTTGTGTTTACGTACAGTATTTGTGTGTTGAAGTTTTGCTCTGGAGTACTGTATTTGTGAGTTATAACATTAAATAAACCTTCTAACCACTTAAAGTGCTTTCTAGTGATTACCAGTGACAGATAACAGCAAAACAACACATTTGGGGGGTCTAGGGAGCAAAATACAGAGTAGTTTAAATATACGCGATTTCACACCTAACACGGCACCGTAGGAACGAAACCCACGTGTTCCGTGCGAGTTACCTGTAATTATATTTCAATTAAATTACAATTACAATTACTCCAAGCCTGATATTATATATATATATACATACCGTACAGTAATCCCTCTAATATCCGAACGCCCAATATCCGAACATCCCCACTAACCGGATAATCGTCCTGGGATCCAATATTCCCAAAATGGGCAAAAAAACGCAAAAAATTAGAAAAAAATCTGACTTTATTCCCTCCCATAATGTGAAATTGCCGCGTGGCACCGAACAGCTGTTACACCATGATCCCTTCACCCCTTCCTTCCTCCCTCTCCCCCCTCCCCTGTCAGGGTTCCCATTTGGTATTTTTCATTACCAAGTGTGGGCCAATTTGGTAATGAAAAATTCGTTTGGTAATGAATCAGAATAATGCATTACCAAATGGATTTTTCACATGTATGAGGATACACAGGATGGAGATGGTGGATTGTTTGCTCTCTCTGATTAATCTGCTACCCTACATAGCGTGAAAATAATCAACATGGTGTTAATTATAAGGAGAGTGATTACATGTATTTCCACTTGTATATATAATTAGTGAAGAATAAATGCTAGCTTTACGAATTTGGTAATGAAAAGTTAAATTTGGTAATGAAAGTTGAGGAGATTGGTAATGTGGCCGTTGCGATCTGGCAACTCTGTTACCCCGCCATCATCAACAGTCACAGCCAAACTCCGATCGAGAGCAGATGCTCATAGCAGTGCAAGCCAC